>NC_137018.1:28666293-28833793 GCF_032717465.1 Coenobita brevimanus
CCTTAAAATTTTTCTATTAAGAATTGACTCGAAAACTTTTGAAATACAGGACGTTAAAGCAATTGGACGATAGTTGGAGGGTTGGGAGTGGTCACCCTTCTTTGGGACTGGCTGAATGAGAGCAAACTTCCAGCAAGAAGGAAAGGTACAAGTTGACAGACAAAGGCGAAAGAGTTTGCCTAGGCAGGGTGTAAGCACAGAAGCACAGTTCTTGAGAACAACAGGAGGGACCCCATCAGGCCCATATGCCTTGTTAGTACTGAGGCCAGTGATGGCAGAAAATACATCAACTGAAGAAATTTTAATGTCAGCCATGAGGAAGTCAGAGGGGGGGAAGTGATGGAGGAACAGCACCGGAATCATCTAAGGTGGAATTGGAGGAGAAAGTCTGTGCGAAGAGATCTGCTTTATCAGTAGAAGAAAAAGCTACAGAACCATCAGAGTAGAAAAGAGGAGGGAAGGATGATGAGGTAAAGTTGTTAGAAAGATTTTTGGCAAGGTGCCAGAAGGAGCGGGAAGAATTCGAGTTGGAGAGTTGAGAGCATTTAGTATGGATGAAATTATTTTTAGTAGAGCGAAGAACAGACTTAGCACGATTCCGGGCAGAAACGTAAAGATGATGTGATTCAGGGGTGGGTTGGCTCCGGTACCTTTTGTAGGCCTTCTCCTTGTTGCGGACAGCATTAGAACAAGCGTGATTAAACCAAGGCTTTCTTGCGTTAGTCAAAGGATATGAGAAAGGAATGTATGCTTCCATGCCCGAGAGAATAACCTCCGTAATGCGCAAGGCACACTCAGATGGCTCACGGCCATGGAAGCAATAATCATTCCAGGGAAAATCAAAGAAGTACTGCCTGAGGGCCTCCCAGTTCGCGGCTCCAAAATGCCACAGACGACGTTTCCCTGGAAGGTCCACAGGCCGTACCGGAGTGATAGGACAGGTTAAGGTAATAAGGTTGTGATCGGAGGAGCCCAACGGAGAGAAAAGATTAACAGAGTAAGCAGAAGGATTAGTTGTGAGGAAGAGGTCAAGTATGTTGGAGCTCTCTCCAAGGCGGTCAGGGATACGGGTAGGGTGCTGTACAAGCTGCTCTAGGTCATTAAGGATAGAAAAGATGTAGGCTTGTTCACCAGGTGGATCCGTGAAAGGAGAGGAGAGCCAAAGGTGGTGGTGAACATTGAAATCTCCAAGAATGGAGATTTCAGAGAAAGGAGAAATGGACAGAATATTATATATATACATATATATATATATATATATATACACAATATATATATATATATATATATATATATATATATATATATATAGTGGAAGCTCGATTATCCAGGCTCGGATTATCCAGCTTTAGGTATATCCGGGCCGTGACCGAATGGTTCAGTGGTACAGTAATACATAGAATTATCCGTACGATAGCTCCGGTTTAAACAAGAAGCATCCAGTTGCTGGGGAGCGAGGCATGGGTAAACCAGAGAGAGTCTGCTCACCCTGCCCCCACTCACACCTCCTGCTCACAACTCGATCACAAGGGTGGTAGGGTGGAGTTTGGTGAGGCAATTGATACTCCTGACCTAGACTAACCTTGCTTAACTACTTAATAATTTAAAATAATTCAACCTAACCTGACCTAACCTGGGCTCCAGTTGGGAAATTGGGAAACTTAATCCACTTTTGTGTACGATGAGTTTTTTCCATTATGCCCGAAGCAATCGTAGGTACGGCTTAAAGAACGTGATAATAAAAGAGAAAATATTTCAGCAAGAGAAGGTAATTTACTACCCTCAAAATATAAAAACACAGAAAACAAACTGGAGGAATATGAAGTGAATTGGTGAAGTCTTTAGGCTGTATGCTTAGACAAAAAGTAATGGGTTTCCCAATTTTAGGAAACGAAATGGAACAAGAATGTCTGCTAAAAAAAAAAAAAAAAAAAAAAAAAAAAAAAAAAAAATTACTCATGTGTTCTCGTAAGTTAGCATTCAGTTCTGCATTCTTCGTTAGATGTCACGCTTCCCAACACATTTCAGACCGACAAAGCATAGTTATTTCTTCCTCTTACATTTACTGTTCATTTTTTTGTTCGTTCTTAAGTGTACTGTATGTGTGAAAGAGAGTATTAATACAAACAATAATGCATTCCATTAACCCCATCATAGCTGCCAGCCTCGAACAATGCTTTACTGTACCGGTGTCAGGGATGTTGGGTTAGGGTGAGCTATAAAAACTGCAAACAATTATGGGAAGGGCACGAAGGTCACTGGTATGTTTTCACAACCCTCCTCTACCATCTCAAACAATCAGGCGGTCTGCCACTTCATTTCAGATGTTTTCGCCGATATGTTTAAATGCTAATGTAACATGCACCCTAATTATGAGTAAGTTTCTTCCATTATGCCTAAAATAATCGTAGGCAAGGCTTAAGGAATGTTATGATAATAAGAGAGGAAATCATTCAGCCAAACGTAATTTACTACCCACAAAATAGGCAGAAAAATACAGAAAACAAACTTGAGCAATATGAATTGATTTGGTAAGGTTATTAGGCTGTATGCTTGGAGGAAAATTTATGAGTTTCACAATTATAGAGGACGAAATGGAACAAACATGTTTACTAATAAGAAAAAATACTTTCATCTCACGTGTTCTCATAAGGTGGCATTCAGTTCCATATTCTTTGTTCGATGTTGCTTCCCAACACATTTCAGACCAACAGAGCATACAGTTATTTCTGCTCCTTACAGTTAAGTGTTCATTTATTGCACATTCTTTTGTTCATTCGTGTATGTGTGAAAGAGAAAGTATTGATATGTATTTCATTAACCCCTTCATGGCTGCCAGCCTTGAACACTGCTTTACTGTACCGGTGTCAGTGACGTTGAGTTAGGGAGAGCCATAAAAACTGTGAACAGTTTTGGGAAGGGAACGAAGGTCACTGGTATGTTTACACGACCCTACTCTACCATCCCAAACAGCTAGGCGGTCCTTTCATCCCAGATGTTTTCGCCAATATGTTTAAATGGTAAAGTAACATGCACCCTAATATTATGTTTAAATGCTAATGTAACATGCCCCCTAATTTTATTAATTCTTTCACGAATCATAGCAAATCACAAGATGGGTTTAGGGAGGAGGGGAAAAAGCCAGGTTTACCATCCGAGTCTTTTCACATCTAAGAAAAAGAAACTGACTTTATAACTTGAAAAAATGGTTTCAAGGTCTGCCACGGGAGCACACAAATTTCTGAACTCACGAACATTGAGGATTTGAGGGGGGTAAACATACGCTTTGCTGTAAGCAGTAAAAGCACCTTACCAAATCAGTTCATCCTGATAGTCTATTATATTTTGCTTATTATTTCTGGGTTGGTAAATAAACATTTCTTGTTAAATCTGTTTCCCCGATGTTTTTAACTGTTCTGGTGTGACGACTCTGTCTGATTCGTTAACGTATTGGCAGAAGACATTGTTCTAATCTAAGTGTTTAAACCTGGCCTAACCTAGCTTAACTGCACCTAATAATTTAACCTAACCTAATCTTCAGTTGGGAAACGAAGTCCACATTTGAGTACGATGAGTTTTGTCCATTGTGCTGGAAACAATCGTAGGTACAGCTTTAGAACGTGACGATAATAACAGGGAGGAAATCTTTCCATAAGAAAATGTGATTTAACGAACTGAATATATTCTGAAAAATACTGAAGCAAGCTGGAGGAATATACAAAGAACTGGAAAAGTCTTTCTGGTACTTAAAATGTACATTTACCGGTAAATAAATCAGTCTAACAGTACAGTACTTGTGTTTTGGTTCCGCCGATTAATCATGCTTTCGGACCAATCGGGCACCCCTTAACACCATATAGCCTGGATTACCGGGCTATCTCTGTATAAATATATATATATATATAAATAAATTAGTGAACATTTACAAGTGTCATGACACAGTAGGTATACACGTCAGATAACACTTCCTGGATGACCGAAATGATACGGAATATTACCTACCACCTCAGTACATCACTTGTATTGGGGAACTCATCACTACTTATATTATGTCAAATATGTTTGGAGTGAGTGCTGTATACAGCACTTTTTCCAAACACAAAATAAAATAGTCGGAAAATTGCATAAAATAAAGTGAATGAATATGGATGTGAAGTTAGCAGGGGAGTGAAAGTTAAAAATGGTAGATTACTAGTGGAGAAGGGAGAAAAAGTGAGCAGATGGAGAGAACACTTTAAGGAATTGTTGAACGTAGAGGATGGAAGTAATGCGAGTATAAGTGGCTGGGGAATGGCTGGGAGAAGGAGGGAGGTGAGAAGACAGGAAGAAATCAGTAGGACAGAAGTTGTGGAAGCAATGAAGAAAGTTAAATTGGGGAAAGCCCCAGGAATTGATGGAGTGTGTGGTGAAATGCTGAAGCATGGGGGAGAGATAGTAGTAGAATGGATGTGGAAGATGTGCAGATTGGCCTGGGAGGAAGGTAGAGTCCCGGAGGATTGGAAGTCAGGTATAATTATTCCCTTGTACAAAGGAAAAGGGGAAAAAGAAGTGTGTGGTAATCATAGGGGCATTTGTCTTCTTAGTATAATAGGAAAAGTGTATCGTAGGATACTTATTGACAGAGTTAGAGAAAGAACAGAGAAATTAGTTGAAGAACAGGGAGGCTTTAGGAAGGGAAGAGGTTGTGTAGATCAGATATTCATTCTTAGATCTTTAGTGGAAAAGTTTCTAGAGAAGGGAAAGAAGTTGTATGCGGCTTTCATGGATTTGGAGAAAGCATATGACAGGGTGGATAGACAAGGATTGTGGAAAGTGTTAAGAATATATGGAGTAGATGGGAAGTTGTTGAATGCTGTGAAGAGTATGTACGATGGTGTGAAGGCTGCAGTGCATGTGGATGGTGAACTAAGTGAATTTTTCTCTTTGAAAGTTGGTTTGAAACAGGGATGTGTCATGTCTCCATGGTTGTTCAATCTGTACATGGATGGGGTAATAAAAGTGGTACAAGGTAGGGTAGCAGATGTTGGAGTGGCCCTGGTGAGAGAGGATAGTGTTTGGAAACTCCCTGTACTGTTGTTTGCAGATGATACTGTGTTGTTGAGTGAAGACGAAGGGGAGCTGCAAGGCTTGGTGGATGAGTTTGAGAAAGTGTGTAAGAAACCGAATCTAAAGGTGAATGTAGGGAAGAGTAAAGTGATGGTCTTTGAGAGAGGTGAAGTCAGTGAATGTACAGCGAGGTTGGATGGTGAGGAATTGGAAAATGTGAGTACGTTTAAGTACTGTACTTGGGTAGTGTGATGAGTAAGGATGGAGGTTTGGAGGGTGAAGTGCTGGAAAGGGTACAGCAGGGAAGAAAGGTTGCTGGTTCTTTGAAAGCAGTGATAAGAAACAGGGAAGTGAGCATGAAAGTGAAAAAGTTACTATGTGACAGTATTGTGATACCAACTCTAACGTACAGAAGTGAAGCTTGGACGTTGTTGGAAGGACACAAGTCAAGAGTGAGAGCAGTGGAAATGAGTTATTTAAGAGGAGCATGTGGAGTCACATGGAGAGACAGGCTGATGAATGAGGATATAAAGGAGCGTTGTGGTGTTGATGTGGATGTGATAGGAAGCGTTATGAGGAACACACTGAGGTTGTTTGGCCATGTGGAGAGGATGGAGGGTGAAAGACTGACGAAGAGAGTGTATGTGAGTGAGGTGGAGGGGGGAAGAGGGAGGGGGAGGCCGAGGATGAGATGGAGGGATGGGGTGGAGAGGTATATGAGAGAGGGGGGTGTGTGTTGGGAGCAGGGCAGTGAAATGGCGGGGGACAGGGCGACTTGGAGGCGATTTGTTTGTGGCTACCCCAAACGGGATTAAGGCGTCTGGCAATAGATAGATAGATTGAATATGAATTGGTGAGGCCTTTCTGATGAAAGTTAAACGTACATTTAGTGCTCATTCTTTTGTTCATTTTTTTTTTTTTTTTACATGTGAAAGGGAGAGTATTGATGGAAACAGTAACGTATTCCATTAACCCTTTAATAACCTCCGGCATTGAACAACCCTTCACAGTATCGATGTCAGTGATGTCTAGTTAGTAAACTATGAAAAAACTGAACAATTATTGGAAGGGAACGAAGGTCACTGGTATGTTTACACGACTCTACGATACAATTCCAAGCAGTCAGAGGGTCAGTTAATCTCTGAGGGTCAGTTAATCTCAGACGTTGTCGCCCATTTGGTAAATGCACCGTAATTTTGTAACTTCTCCTGTGAATCATAGCATGGGTTTAAGAAGCTAAATAACACATTGTTAGGTGCGCCAGACGATTATCTTCACATCTTTAAGAAAATGGAAGAAATTTAATCCCTCTCTGAGTATGTAGAGTAAGTTTCATCCATTCTTCTGAAATCAATTTGTTTTTCTTAAAGATGTGAAGATAATTATCCTAAACCCATGCTATGAATCGCTATGAGTCACGGAAAAATTGATAAAGCTACGGAGCATTTACCAAATGGGCGAAAACATCTGAGATTAACCGACCGCCTGGCTGCTTGGAATCGTAGCATAGAGTCGTGTAAACATACCAGTGACCTTCGTTCCCTCCACATAATTGTTCAGTTTTCTTTATAGCTCACACTAACTTGACATCACTGACATCAGTACTGTAAAGGGTTGTTCAGTGTCGGAGGTTATTTAGAGGTTAATGGGATACATTACTGTTTGCATCAATACTCTCTCTTTCACATTAAACACAAAAACGAACAAAAGAATGAGCACTAAATGTACGTTTAACTTTCATCAGAGAGACCTTAGCAATTCATATTCCTTCAGTTTATTTTTAAGTATTATTCCGACTTTAGGTTGGGTTAGGTTTGGTTAAATTATTAGGTACAGTTAAACTCGGTTAGGTTAGGTTTAGTTAAACAGGACAGTCCCTTCCACCATTATGCTGAGGAATAAAAATACTAGAGCTGTCACAGCCATACAGCTAAAAACAACGGAGAAACTGATTTAACAAGCACCATTTATTTATGGGTAATGCATTACAGTATCAGTGGTTCATGGGCTATGCGATTACCGATAAATGTCACTTTCAGGAAGGCATCAAGAATTAACGAATTTCAAGAATTAGTGAGGGGGCTTGGAACGTAACCCTCGCTAATTTGGAGGGGGTGTTTACTGTACTGTATGATACTGTGCAATATTGTAATCACTACACTACTATACCTGAATCTGAAAAAATATAGAAATTGGTGAACATACAGAAGTGTAATGAAACAGGCCTACAAGTCACAGATAACACTTCCTGGACTGCCGAGATGATTCTGGACATCTGCCGAACAATCAAAGATTTTTGTAAATGGGACTATTTCTCAAAACTGTCGAACTGTCAGATCTACCGAATAATCAGCTGCCGAATAATAGGACTTTTACTGTACAACTGTACGAACAGTACCCCTCTTTATTTTGGCAGTGTTTTCTGGTCATTCTGCCATATTTTGACATCAAAACATACATAGGAGTTCCAAAATAATTTTCCACACCAAGAAAACCATGTAAAAAAAAAAAAAAAACACTGAAAACCAAAAAACACCATACCTATACACCAATGGCATTGTTTTCACGTCAATCTGCCAAATTTAGATATCGAAACACACATTGGATTAACCAAAGCGATGCTATTAAAAAAAAAAAAAAAAAACTAAACAACACCCAACCTATACATTACTGTATGTATAGTAACCCTACAAATTTTGGCACTGTTCTCAGGTCATTCTGCCATATTTAGACATCAAAACACACATTGGATTATCCATTATGGCTCAACACCAAGAAAACTATGAAAAAAAAAAAAAAAACACTGAAAACCAAAAAAACACCCGATCTATACTACTGCCTGTACAATACCCCTCCTAATTTGGGCTCAGTTTTCCAGTCATTCTGCCATATAGAGACATCAAAACAGAAACAGAAATATCCATATTAATGCTAAACACCAAGGAAGCAATGCATAACCAATAAAAATCCACACAAAAAAAATGACAATGGTTTGAAAATCCGTTCTGTGACGAGTCACTGCTCCTGAGGCTCAAGAAAAATTCCACGGACAAATATGTCACCAGAAATTGGTTATATAGGTATAAGTGGTACCCCCATCATCTTTGCTGGTGTTTATACTATAAGATAAGCTAATAAAAACACATAAAACTTTTAAGAAAAAGTACAGAAATGCAACAAGAATAAGGTGTTCAGGAGTAAAACTTACCTTCATATAACTTCTCACCATCCCAGTGCAAAATTTTGCCAGCATCATCCAAAAGTTCAGCATATGTCTAGATGCTGAATTTCATGAGCTTTCTTGTGATCACTTCGGAATTTCAATATGGCCAAGAGTAGTCAAATAAATCACAAAAAACTTCAAAAACTAACGAGTCAGTGTTATCACCATGGAAGAGGGTAGGGAGTGAGGGGGAAGATGGGAGGGTATGGAGGATGGATGGGAAGGGGAGAAAAACGAGGCTGCTGGCAGGATTCTCCCCCTTCTGTCAACAGGTGGACAGGCCTCTTCCCGTACATTTACTCATGGCCTGCAGTCTGTTAGACGCTGAGTGGCCATGCGGAAACACAACTCATCGTGACTGGGGGACCTTCAACGTTCAGTATAGAGGCACACAACTGCTGATGCTTAACATGTACTCGTGGCTTATGGTCTGCGTTCGATGGTGGTGGCAGCTGGAAAAGGCTTAGCCCATAACCCGTGCGATACTGGACATTCGGTGGGGATGCGTACTGACGTTTTGACACTGCTTGCAGGTTACAGTTGTATTACTCGGGTGCTGGAGGTTCGTTGGGAGTGACAGAACGAGTACGTGACTGTACTGAATAGTCAGTATAGAGGCGGACGGACATTTTAGTTCTGGTTGTGAGTTGTGGACTACTTCCCGCTCATGGCTCGAGCCCAGCAGCCACAATACCAAATGTTTAAACGTGTCAACTGATGATGGTCGTCCATAGCTCAGTGGTACGATGCACGTATTTGATGTGCTGGAGGCACGGGTTCAAGTCCCACACCAGGCAGTTAATCTAATTTGTCAGGGCTGTTCAGCCAGACTCTCTAGGGAACAACTACTACATGTCGGCTGGCCAGTTGAATAAGTTTGTGAGAGTATGTAAGAAACGGAATCTAAAGGCGACTATATGGAGAAGTAAAATTATTGTCGTCGAGAGAAATGAAGTCACTGAATGTACAGTGAGGCTGGATGATGAGGAAATGGAAAATGTGAGTGCATTTAAGTACAGTAATCCTTGTAATAACCAGATGCCCAATTCCTGGACACTCCAATTTCCAGACATTTTGGGCCTGGGCCTGGGCCTGGGCCTTCAGACCCCCCCCTCCAATCACAAAAAAAAAAACTATTTTTTCCCCACCCGTAATTTGATTTTGGCGCGTGGCGCCAAACAGCTATGGTTACACATGGCCCCTTCACCCTTTCCTTCCTCCTCCCTCCCCAGTTACTGCCTAACTACCATCAAGAGTAGATGCTCATGACAATGGATGCTGCATGTGCTTGTTTTTGTGAATAAACTGCAAAACCTCACCACCAGACCACATGGGAAGTTACAGTGCAGTGCAGTGTTAAGAAATTAGAATTTAAGTGTGGAGTGCAAACTGGCGGCTGAAGCTGGCATGACGCAATTAACCCATCATGTCCAGGGGTTGTTTTCACCACCCAAACCACCAGCAGGTGTTTTTCTTAAAAATCACTATTGTTTAATACATAATTTCTCAGCTGAAACTATAACATAATATTATGGTAAAATATAATATTATATTATAATGATATAATCATAATAATAATACAATAACAATATTATTACAAAACACTAGATCATGTATACATGCCACCCGGACGTCCCCAGGTCATCACGTATTTATGCCACCCGGACGGGATAGGTTAAGAACACAATGTGCAGGTGTTAAACAATTATAACTCTCAGTGCAAAGAATTAAGTGCAGCACAACACTGGATTACTGTACGTGCTTCAAGAGCATTTTCACCACTGCCAGAGCCTTAGAGGAGGTGGCCACAGACGTGCTGTAGGTAGCCTGTACACTGCTAAATATTTCCCATACTCACTTCTAATTCCTTATTCTCTGGTTCTTTTTCATTTATTTCATGCTTTATGTCCATTACTGGTGTGAATAGGGTCTTAACCCATTAATTGCTCATGGCGGTTTTTTGGAGGTGTCTGTGGTGCTCAGACATAGGGATGAAACTGAAATTTCCCAAAGGCCAAATTTTGTCTTAGGAATTGAGAGAATACATCCCTAAGTATATAGTAACGAAATATTAGCTCAATATTTACCTTGGTAAAGCCGTGGAAGAACACTGAAGTGTCTGATACCCTATTGGAATGTATGGTTTTTGTTTTCGTTTTTGAAGGCTCCAACGTGCATGCATGTGTCAGCCTTGGTCACCGTGGTGCTATATTCGAAATGCACCCACGTGGCCAGGGCTGTATTGAGCAGTCATACTCGGAACGGCCCAGGCTGTATAGAGCAGTTAATGGGTTAAATAGGTGCTATGCATGTCCAGTAGGGAGTTATTTAGGTAGCTTTCAAAGTTAGGCTGGGTTAGGGTCCATCAGTACCAGTCCAGGCGGCAGGAGCCCAATATCCGGACAAAACCAATTCCCAGACATGCCTTTGGCTCTATTATATCGAATATTGGAGGGATTACTGCACTTGGATGGAAGTTTAGAGGGTGAAGTGCTTGAAAGGGTACAACAGGGAAGAAAGGTTGTTGGTTCTTTGAAAGCAGTGATAAGGAGAAGGGAAGTGAGCAAGGAAAAAAGTCACTGCATGACAGTATTGTGATACCAACCCTAACATAGGGAAGTGAAGCTTGGACCTTGTTGGAAGGTACCAACCCTAACGTAGGATGTGAAGCTTGGACCTTGTTGGAAGGTACCAACCCTAACATAAGGAAGTGAAGCTTGGACCTTGTTGGAGGGACACAAGTCAAGAGTGAGAGCAGTGGAAACGAGTTATTTGAGAGGAGCATGTGGAATTACGCTGAGAGGCAGACTGACAAATGAGGAAGTGATGGAGCTTTGTGGTGTGGATGTGATAGAAAGCATCAGAATGGCCAGCAGAAAGTACAGAAGGGGGGAGATTTGCGATGCGATGTACAGGGTACCGGTAGTTGGCAAAACCCAAGCCTGTGTAATGCAAGGGGCCCAGTACAGTGTACTGATTTCATTTCATTCTATATGAGCCAGAATGACCAAAAATCAGACACTTTTAAAAATCTACATTTCCTGTACAAGGCATGAGGTATTTAACTTTCATAAGCCATAGCTTATAGTTTTAGTGTTATAATCTCCACCTTATAAAAATTCTGTTACAATACTTTAGCTGGGATGGCCTGTAAAATCCTCAGCACATTACTTAACGCTACATTCCTTCCAAGAGCATTACTTGCAGATATACTTACCTGGATGAGTTGAAGCGTTTTGACCTCCGAGGGAGCGTAGAGGAGGACTGCTCATCAAAGATGTCACCATCATTTTCCCGCATCTCACCCCTGCACAGATAAAATCAATACTTGTAACAGATACTTATGCCAGTAAATTAATAACTTGGTAAACTTTCTTTCCCTTTATGAAACTTACAGGAACTACAATCCCTACAACATTCTCCTTAATTGTGCATTATCATCAAAGATTATGGCAACTTGATCTAAAACTGCTTTCTACCTCACAAAAAAGGAGGGAGGGAGGGAGGGAAGGAGAGAGAGAGAGAGAGAGAGAGAGAATCTCAAAGACCTTGTAGGCCATACCGAGGAGATACAGTGACCCTTCAGTTATAGCGGTTTTCATTATCACTGAGGAGAAAATCTGCACACCCTTCGGTATCACGCAGTCATTTGGCTAAAAAAAACTTTGTTATCATGGACCTCAGCTGATTTCTGCCGACAAAGATGGTGCAAAATCTGTGGTTTCTGATGACTCTTAGACATTCAAAGATGAGACACTGCTTAAGAAGTTAATACCAGGTACTGAAGACCACTGACTCTCCAACCCTTTGCCTCAGATGTCAGAACCTCTTACCACTACCCCATCTTAGGTCTCTATATGGTATGTGTTTATTCCTCATTGTGCCCTTTACATAATTTTCTATTAACCTAACCATTCCTACTGTAGGTCTGTTTCTGATACGTATGTATTGAAGGCGTCTAAAAAGAAAATCTGGCTTTACAAGTGCGGTACCCAGTATCAACTAGATTATATCCCATGGGTCTTGTGCTTTTGTTATTGCACAATTACATTACCATGCACTAGGCGCAGTACCAATAACTGTATGCGCAATAACCCAAGGATCATATTTTATATATATATATATATATATATATATTTATATATACTGTATATATATATACACACATATATGTATACATAGATATATGTATACATAGATATATATATACATATAGATAGATAGATGATAGATAGATACATAGATATAAATACAGTAATCCCGCATTATACGATGCCTCTTTATACGATATTTCACTTATACAATGTCAACATTTTAGTACCCTATGCCCACTATACAATGGGAACGATTTGCTACAACGATGGATCATCTGTGGCTCAGTGAACAGTGAATGTGCAAACACAACAAAAACGTCCTCACACAGTCGGCATTGGACCACACACACTCGTCCACCGGTCCAGCCTCATTAGCTAGCCCTGCCCAGCCAGCCAGCCAGTTCTGACATTGATGAGTGAGGGCTGTGACTGTGAGGCCGAGTCAGGACAATTCGCCGTCAGGACGATTCCCCGTCATTTATTTACATATCAGTTTATTTAGCAAGTACACTAGTTTTTGAATTATGTAAGTTATAAAAGTGATGGTGGTTTATTGTTTACATAGTAAATGTAAAATGTGGCATCAAATCATGGGCATTAAATGAAAAAATAATAAGATATTGAAACGTGAATCAGCTGATTTATGATCGTTCCTTCATCTTAGCATAAGGCTACATGTGAGACATTGGCATTTATATAAATGCCTAATTACCTTAAGTGAACGATCGACATACTTTGGAATTATACGAAAAATCTTCATATTACGTCTATATAAATGTTTCAGGACAATTCGTCATCAAGTCAATTCGCCATCACAACAATAACAAGACAATTCGCCATCGGGACTTTTCATCGTCAGGATGATTCCCCGTCGTTTATTTTCGTATCAGTTTATTTAGGAAGTACACTAGTTTTTTAGTACTGTACTTGTACCTCTTCAAAGTCGTTTTAAAATATACCCAGGATGTTGTAGTACCAATGGAAATTAATGAAAACAGCTATGGGTGATGCTAGAACATAATTCAAAGTCAACTACAGCAAGGTAGAAACAAGTTAAATATTGTCTAAAAGTGCAACTTACAAATGATATCCAAAGCCAACGCTACTGAATGAAAATAGACTTTGATGGATCCCCTGAAAATTAGTTATTAAAGTATCAGTTAATCAGTAATAAGTATATTCACAGAATGACGGGGAATTGTCCTGACAGGGAACGTCCATATTATGACGGCGAATTGTCGACTTCATGGCGAATTGTCTAGGAACCACATAAACAACCCTTGCTTGCTTCAGTAAAGGTAAGAACTACTGTATACTGTAGTTTTCATGTTTTTTTCTCTTTATTCACTATTAATGTGTTACTTTAAATGTTTAAACATAAGGATATTTCATTTATGTGAGTGCTAAGGTGTGTGTATGTGAGAGTTTAGGCATGTCTGGGAACGTATCCCCATTGACTCCATGTTATAATGGGATTGCTATACGATGGATTGCTTTACGATGGGGTTTTCAGGAACGGAACCCCATCATATAATGAGGGACTACTGTATATATATATACAGTAATCACTCTAATATCCGGACGCCCAATAACCGAACATCCCCACTAACCAAACCTTATCGTCCCTGGGATCAAACATTCCCAAAATGGTCCGGGGGGGGGGGGGATCGATATATATATATATATATATATATATATATATATATATATATATACATATATATATTTTTTGCCGTCCGTAATTTGAACTTGCCGCGCGCGCCGCGTGATAGCATTGTTTTGGTTCGTCATTCCTCCAACGTCTGATAGAGCGCCGCTGCATCCTCCCCACTTCCCGCCTGTCTCTCACCGCGACTGGACCTACGCTCTTCGCAATGGCTGCCCACGTGCTCGCTTTTGTGGTGGTGCCGTACTTGCTGCAAGGCCTCCTGCTGCTCTCTGCCCTCCTCTTAGTGTGTGTGATGATGGCCCCGCCACCTGAGAAAAGGAAGAGAGTGGTGTTGACTCTGGAAAAGAAGAGGGAGATATTGGAGAAAGTTGATGCGGGTTGGTCTTCTTCACGCATTCTCCACGAGTTTAACCTGGCCCGGTCGACTTTGTTCGATATCAAACGTTCCCGAGACAAACTCATGCAGTACACGGCTGACTTCTCGTCAAGAAGCAAACGCAACGTGGAAAGGAAGGTTATGTTTACCCCCAGGTTTGCAGAAATCGACCGATCCACGTTGATTTGGTACCGACAGCAACCTGCAGCTGGTGTGATGGTACGTGGAACGGAGCTGAAGGCTGCTGCTGAGAAGTTTTGCAAGGCTTCACGACGCCCTAGACTTTAAGGCATCCGAGGGTTGGCTCTTCGCATTCAAGTTGCGACATGGCCTTACTAACCGTAAAGCACATGGCGAAGCATTGGACGCTAACGAGGATGGAGTTGACGAGTTTCAGCACAAGGTGAAAGGCTTGATCGGCAGGGAGGGCCTCACTCTCGGTCAAGTCTATAACGCAGACGAAACTGGCCTATTCTATCGCTCGGTGCCAACGAACACTCTAGCCAATGAGACGGAGAAGCGTGTACCTGGCCGCAAGCTTTCCAAGGAACGGATATCTGCTTTGTGTTGTGCCAGTGCTAACGGCATGCACCGGCTTAAGCCCGTTATTGTTGGCTGTGCAAAGCAGCCTCGGTGCCTTCGTGGGGTGATGGATGTCCTTCCTGTCGTATGGTACCATTCTTTGAAAGCATGGTTCACAGCTGTGATTTTCAAAGACTGGTTTCACCGTCACTTCGTCAAGGAGGTCATCCAGTACCAGACGAAGACACTGGGAATCCCTCGTGACCAGGTAAAGGCTCTCCTCCTCGACAATGCACCTGCCCACCCGTGCGACAAGGACTTGGTTGCTGAGAATGGCCGTATTAGGTGCATGTTTCTGCCACCTAATACAACTGCTCTCATTCAACCCATGGACCAAGGAGTGATCGTGGCAACAAAGCGCCTGTACCGTCGGAAGTTCCTGGACGAGGTGATGGTTGTTCTCGAGGACGAGGACGAGCGCAGGGAAGGACGTGACACTCGAGGCAAGCGGACTTTGGAAAACCTTCGCCACTACAACATCAAGTCTGTGCTGTACAACTGGGCTAGTGCATGGAAGGAAGTACCTGTGAAAACTCTTGAAATGGTTGGTCTCGTCTGCTTCTCGGAACGGATGTGGAGTACGATTTTCTAGGGTTTGACGTGGATGACTTCCATGCACGGCTACGTACGCACGGCGATGATGTTGATGTGGACGATGTTCGTGAGTGGTTGGACGACAATGAGGGCGATCCTGGGTATCAGACGTTGTCTGATATCGAGATCGCGTCTTCGGTTGCTGGTGTCAGTCCCGAACTTGAAGATTCCGACGACGAAGGCGATGACGATGCGGACTCCTCTCAGCAGGACACTACTCCAGCCATCCCCAAGCTGAGCGCACTCCGGGAACATCTAGAGTTCGTCCTAGACTACCTGGAACACCCGGACTGCGACAGGGAGATGGGGCCCTTGGGACTCGTGGAGGAAGTGCATGCTTTCCAGCAGCGCATCATCAATCGCCAGAATCGTCGGTCCTTGTGTCAGTCAACGATTGACAGTTTTTTCAGGCCCGTGACCCCCGCTGTGCCAAGCCCTGGTTCCACTCCGTTGCCTCCCCAAGACAGGCCCTCATGCTCCGAGCCACAGCCCAGCACATCAGCTACAGTGGAGTCACCGCTCGATGTGAGTTTGCGGCTTTCCTCAGAGTCTTCTGTAGTCGGTACGCCATCACCACGACCCACCGATGCACCCCTTGGTCGCCTGCCAGTGATACCCTCGGACTCTGACAGTAACTAAACAGCAAGAACTTCTCCACTAGACCACACGGGAATTTTGAGTGTTGTGCAGTGAAAAAAACGGTGTGTTGTGTTAAGGTTTTCGAAATGAGAGAAAAGACTCAGTGGAAACAAAATTTAACGTAACTAACCTTCTTTGTTTTGGTTTTAGAAATTTTGAAAAGATTGGGAAAAGTTAATGTGCAACACTAAATTTAACTGGAACATTAATTGGACTAAAGTGAACACTGTGAAGAGAACGGACTTCTGTGTGTTATTGACTAAGTTCAGTGCAAGACTTCAGGAAGAGTGTACTGCAAGTGCTTCAGGAAATCGTTCTTACTGTCAGAGTCTGAGAGGAGGCGGTTATTCATCGAGGTAGCCAGGGACTTGCTGTAAGTAGCCAGAATGTTTCATACTGTACTTTTTTCCATACTATACTTACCTCATGCATGTGCAGAAGGAATGTGTTTTTCAGAGTTAGGCTAGGTTAGGGTCCATAAGTACCAGAATGTTTATTAATGTATGAACATACTTCTAAACCCTCATTTTATGTTTCTTTTGCATTTATTTCAGTCATTTATGTGCCTTATTGGTGTGATTTGGGTGTTAAATAGGTGCTATGCATGTCCAGATGGAGTTGTATAGGTGTTTCTCTGAGTTAGGGTCCATAAGTACAAGTCCATAAGCTGGGGCCCAATATCCGGATGAAACCAATAACCGAACCTACCGATGGCTCTATTGATCCGGATATTGGAGGGGTTACTGTATATATATATATATATATATATATATATATATATATATATACAAAAGGTGCTACCCAAAAGTTCCAATAATTTGAATATTGTAGGAAAATAAGTTACCTTACCTCCTAGTTCTCACTGTCGCCTTCGAAGTAGTCCCCTTGGGTATGTATTCAGTGGTCCCAGCGTTTTTTCCACAGGTGCATGCATCCTCGGAAGGCTTCAGGTGTGATGGTCTTGAGCACCTCCTGCGATTCTATCTGGATCTCCTCAGCTGAGTCAAATTGACGCCCTTTTAGTCGTAATTTCAGCTTGGGAAACAAGAAAAAGTCACAGGGGGCAAGGTCAGGTGAATAGAGTGGGTGGGGAATGACTACCATGTTAGTGAAAGTCAAGAACTGCCCGATAACAAATGATGTGTGGGCAGGGGCGTTGTCATGATGCAGGACCCAGTCCTTGCTCTTCTATTGTACTGGGCGTGTGAAGCAGATGTTCTCCCTCAGACGTTGCAAAACTTCACAGTAAAACTTTCCGCTGACAGATTGACCGGGTGGGACGAAATCCTTGTGAACAATCCCTTGGATATTGAAGGAAACAATCAACATCAACTTGACACTGCTGCGAACTTGACGTACTTTTTTAAGCCTCGATGAACTGAGAGACTTCCATTGCAATGACTTCTGCTGTATCTCCGGGTCATAACCATAAACCCATGATTCATCACCAGTTATGACCTTGGAGATGAAGGTGGCGTCATCTCTGACTTGATTCTCGAGCTCCCTGCAAACTGCTACATGATGTGCCTTCTGCTCGTCACTCAGTAGTCTTGGCACAAATTATACAGTGAAGCGACTCATGCCCAACAAGTTTGACAAAATGCGTTGCACACTCCCATACGATAGTCCTACAATATCACAAACATCATGGGTAGTTCATCTACGATCTGCAAGGATACCCTGATGAACATTTCTGTCGTTTTCTGGTGTTGTTGCCGTTGATGGACGTCCAGAGCGGTCATCGTCTCCAATGGACGTTTGTCCCTCCTTGAACCGCTTATACCAGAAAAATGTTCTGCTTTGCGACATGGCATTGTCACCAAACGCTTGCAAAAGCAACTGGTGAGTTTCTGGAGCTGTCTTGTTGATCTTGAAGCAGAACTTGATGCAAGTTCTTTATTCCGTGAGGTCCGCCATTGCAAAACCGCCAAACCACCTACATACCACGTTACAATAGTAAGCATAGCTCAACAACAAGTCCGCTTGCAGACACGGCCGGGGCCACACCAACACACAAGGGGTGCTGCTGACTCCTCCTAGTGGCAAAAGGCAAAACTGCAAACAGTTGGCTCCCTCTGTTCAAATTACTGGAACTCTTACTTATGGTAGCACATCGTATATCTTAAATGTCAGGACCAATTTGCCTAGCCCCGGGCTCCTACCCTCCTCATGGGACAGCATAGGATTTGCTGATGGATATACAGTACCCTTGCGTCCAACACGTGTTTGTCCAGTACGATTCGCGTCCAGCACAGAGAGCAAAAAATTGGTACGATTTAATACAATTTAATTACTGTAACAAGGGTGCGTTAGCATAACACTGACTGAGCTCTGAGAAGTGGGCGACGTCTGCAGAGTTCGCCTCTAGCACGATCACCCCCAGTCCAACACGGTCATACTGGACGTTCCCGTGATGCTGACAGCCAGTCAAAACTTTCGATCAAGTAGGGACCACCCGCTATCGTGACGTGATCGTGATGTCGCCCAATTAAAAACGCTTCTGCTCTCACGTGGTTTTGTTTAAATTTCTCCCACCACAGCGCCACTCAGTCGCATAATTCGCATTGGGCAGTGCTTTTCTCTCGCTGCATTTTCTGCCCTTGCTACAGCATTTTACCCTGCTCACGATGCCTAGGAAGCCTTCTGAAAACCCCAAGAAGCAGCAGCACCTCCCTCAGGCCACCAAGCTAGAAATCATCGAGAGGAAGAAGAAAGGGGAGAGGAATTTCAAAGGATTTATGAGGGAGGTTGAGGAGAAGCAGCAGCCATTACCCGCTAGTGATGCCAGCAGCCATCCTCCGGGGACCCAGTAGGACTACCTACAGCCTCGGATACCACCTTCCATTCCCAGCAAGCCCACCAACACTATCCTAAAAGGTTAGTTATCATTTATAGTACAGTACCATTCATTATAATTACAGTAGTATCAATATATGTATAGGTATATGGTAGGTATTTAGGATGACTTTTCCTAGGGTTCCTGACATAATTCATTTTTCCCCATAAGCTCTGTTGTTTGTCCGAAACGTTTTTGGTCCAACACGTGACCCGTGCATGACAATATTACCGTGTTGGACGCGAGGGTACTGTGTGTATATATATATATACAGTTTATACCAACTCTGGGAATAGGCTTCACAGCCTGCTTACAAGGCCCAGTAGTCCTCCTACATACCATACACCTCTACATGTCACCACTTGGCGCTAACACCCACCGTCCATACTGAATACTTCATTGCTTCCACAACTTCTATCCTACTGATTTATTCCCATCTTCTCACCTTCCTCCTCCTCCCAACCACTCCCCAGCCACTTATGCTCGCATTACTTCCGTCCTCTTTGTTCAACAATTCCTTAAAGTGTTCTCTCCATCTGCTCACTTTTTCTCCCATTTCCACTAGTAATCTACCATTTTTATCTTTCACTCCCCTGCTAACTTCACTTCCACCCTGTCTTACTCTTCTCACCTCTTTCCAGAACATTTTCTTACAGTCCCTCCACTTTACAATCAAGTTCCTTCCAAATTCCTCATCTGCTCTCTTAAATTATACTTCCCGAAATTACAGCTTTATTAGCGGTTTAGCAATTTAGCAGTTTAGCGTCTAGCGACATGGAAATTCGATCACCCCATGTTAGGATGGCTACTAGTACTTTTAGGGTACATAATATGGTGTAAATGTTCCTTGCAACTGATATTTGAAAACTTGGTTGTGTTGTCTGTGATTCTAAAATTTAGTACATGCAGGCATTTGAAGATATGCAGGCATTTGTTTTAGAGGTAATGGCCTTTGTATTTCCTTAAATGAATGAAAGATCGGGTTTTATTGAGTTTTGTTTTTTTAAGTTCACTTCATGAAAAATAATACTTATCTCTATATACTGATACATATTTAGTGTACTTTAACAGAGATGAACATCACATCTCAAATTATTGTACATAAGGAATCAGACACTTTGGATTTCATATTTCATAAACAAACTAGTAGTGTTAAGATGGCGTCATGGTATGGAGTAACATTTTATAAGGAAGGGGTTGTTTGTTTGTTTTCTTGTCTTGTCCCCTTCTTTTACATAAAACTTGAGACACCAAACATATACATACAGTAATGAAGAGAGACTCTAGCGTGTTTAGATAGTGTCATGGAATGCAGTAACATTATGTAAGGAAGGGGTTGTTTGTTTTGATGTCTTGTACCCTTCTTTTACATAAAAATAAAGAAACCAAAGACAGATATAACGTACTGAATAGAGATTCTGAAAGGTGAGTGTGTATTTTAGTGAAAAATACTCATATCAAGCAACCTTTCTGTAATCTTGGTCAAGACATACTTTTTTCTCAGAACTTCCCTTCCAGAATTAGGGTGCGTCTTTCACACTGCAGCGTCTAATATGCCACGAAATACAGTATATGAGAGAGGGGGGTGTGAGTTGGGAGCAGGGCAGTGAAATGGCGGGGGACAGGGCGACGTGGAGGTGATTTGTTTGTGGCCACCCCGTAAGGGGTTAAGGTGTCTGGCAATAGATAGATTACTGGTAACATCATATGCAATCCTGAAGTTACAATTTAATACTGCATGGTCGCTTTTGCCGAATGGAGGGTGATACATTATACTGTCAATTTCACTTTCTTACCTAGTAAATATAAGATCAATTACTGATGGCCTACGTGTCAAGTGAGGTTGGTGGAGGATTAGTGCCCCTCCCTGTAAAACAATTAACTCTAAGCCCTTGGCCACCCCGTTTGGGATACATGGCGTCTGGCAATGAATGATGAATGAATGAATTACTGATGGCTCATCAAGTCCACTTTTTCTGGTGTATTCCTTTACATGCTGTGTTAGGAAAAACTCCTGCACATGACCTAGGAGCTTTTGATCCCAACAACTTTCATGGCCTTTTACATCTGGTGTATTCCAATTTGTATTGATGTCTCCAGTTAGTATAATTCTTTCAGATTTCTTTTCCATTCTAGGTAGTAATGTTCTTAACCCCTTAACCGTGGGGCGTCACTTTCGTGACGCTTGGGAGCAAGGGATCATACCGCGGGGCGACACTTTTGTGATTCTGTGTTATTTTGAATTCACCCAGGCTTTCAAGTGGTGGCTTGTATCATCTATCAGTACTGCCAATGTCCAACACTAGTCAGCACTCCTAATCTCATCTGTACTTCCATCCACTGTTGACAATTTAGCCATTTCTCCCCGTTCTTGACTCCCCTCCCTACCTCCCCTCCATTACCCTATCCTCTCGCCTGCCCGGCTGTGCTACGCTAAGTAAATCTTCCCTGGAATTTTTCACTGATTTCATCCATTGAAATAAGCCCTATGCCCTATTCTTATACCAAATAATATATACAAGAAAGAAATAAGGTAAGTGAGAGTGCCATACACCAAGAATTGGCTAATTATCACCTGACAACACCTCATGTGCACTCGTTTGCTAATTTTCGCTGTTTATTTCCCCTTGAAATATGCCTTATAATCTATTTTCGTAATAAAAATATATATAAGAAAGCAAGGGAGAAGCCTAAGTGATATTTACATTCACCTGGAACTACCTAATTATTGCAGGCCACCACACTGTATTCTACGCTAAGTAAATCTTCCCTGGAATTTTCCACAGATTTCATCCATTGAAATAAGCCCTATGCCCTATTCTTATGCCAAATAATATTTACAAAAAAGAAATAAGGTAAGTGATAGTGCCATACACCTGGAATTGGCTAATTATCACCTGACAACACCTCACGTCCAGTTGTTCGCAAATTTTTGCTGTTTATTTCCCCTTGAAATATGCCGTATAATCTATTTTCATAATAAATATACATATAAGGAGGGAAGCGAGAAGCCTAAGTGATATTTACATTCACCTGGAACTACCTAATTTATTATGTATTGTCTTGGTTTCCTGCCAATCATTTTATTGCTATATATTAGAAGGTTTCATAGGGCTGAAGATGGTAGTATTGCACCCACCCTAGCCAGGCAGCAGGAGGCCACCACTATCAGTTCACTGTCGTCTTTGAAAGTGGGAGTATGTCTGATTTGCTCCTGCTAACTTCCACCGCTTTATAGCCCCATGCAAAGGGCCCTGTGACCTTTACCCCCTACTAAACCTCATGTGGAAAGAGGTAAAGGGCTGACAATTGATAGAGAGTGACCATGATCTTTTTATTGAGTAAAACAGTGCAAGTGGAATTGTAAATAAAGTGTAAATAATGTGTAAACAGCAAGTAAGCAATGAATGTAAATATAAGTGAACAGTGGAAAATAGTTTTATAAGTTACTTCAAGGGACAGTGCATAACACAGTGTAAATAAAATAGAAATGTAAATAAATAATGTAAATAAAGTAGAGAACATAAATATAAATGTAAATGAGTGGTATTATAAGAATACGAGTATATATGAGTGGTATTATAAGAATACGAGTATATATATTGCGCAGTTGACCCTTGTGCGGTGTGATGCGGTAAGGATCTGTCCGTTCTCCCCTTTGGGGCTAAGATGCGAATGAATGTGTTTGAATGGATGAGTAAATGGAGAGTGAGTCGTCCTGTCTCGGCTACCTCCCTTTCCTTGGGGGAAGCAGCCTAGGTATATAGATAGATAGTAATGAAAGTGAAAGTTTCACTCTAGCATGTATGAATACTATGAGTTACGAGAGTGAAGGTGAAAGTGACTCATTCTCAATGCCAGTATACAGGACGAGAAAGTGAATGCTACGTATTTTACTGAAAGAAATTGAATTCCTACAGTGACAATAAACTACCTTTACTGAAGAAAACTTATGGATAAAGACTGTAGATATATATAAGTGTTATATAGTAACAGAAATATAAACTGTGAGTGTTTTTATGAATAATAGACAACACTAGCGGCGAACGATCGGAAGTGGGATGGTCATACGCCCTCGTAATTTTCACTGCTTTCACAGTGTTTTTTTGGGTGAGTATGGATTCCAAACTATTTGAGAATCATAGATTAGTGTTTCTAGTGATAATATCAGGCTGTGGTAATCATATTACGAGTTGTCGGGAAGTGTAAAGTGGAGACTTCGTTACCCAACTTCAGAGGTCTCCAAAAGGCCTACGGTACTCGACGAAGGCTCAACAAACACCCAAGGAGAAAGCTGAAGGTATGTGCCATAAGTATATGTGATTTTAATATTCTAGGACTAATAACTGATTTTTGGCAAATATTTTTAGAGAGTCTGCCGGAGGGCGAATATGCCCACGGGAGCCGCAAGTCAAAGCAAAACAAGCCCGCGGTGTAAGGGTTAAACTGTGAATTGTACTTCCTGCCAAGTCTTTATATTTGCCTCTTTCCCAAGTGTTTGTTTTGGGTGGTATGTACAAATCTGCCACAATTAATTTCCCTTCAGATGTGTTAATTTCCAATGCAATCAGTTGTACTTGTGAAGGTATATCTAGTTTTATTTCTTTGACTTGAAGATTTTTCTTTGTTAAGATTATAATTCCTCCTCCCTTTCTTAAATTTCTGTCTCTTCTCCATATACTGTATTCCTTTAAGTTTAGGGTATCGTTTGATAGGCAAATAATGTGTGGTTGCTTTTCTTTGGTATAGTCTTCTATCTCTAATAATTTAGACACCATTCCGTCTACATTTGAGTCCATCAACGTAATCATCTTGTTTACGTGCTTGTTGTTACTTGAGTCTACTACCTTACTCCTTTTTACTCCCAGTTGGTTAAGTACCACTTTTGTACCTGCAATCCAATTACTTTGTTAGAAAATGTACCCTTCTCTTCCTTTGATCTTCCCTAGTTCTTTGTTTTTGCCTCCTTCCTCTTCTCTTTCTGTATTCCCAATTCCTCTTGTGTTAGGGATCTTTTTTATCCATACTTTTTTATATTCCTCTTTTTCCATGAGTGAGTTTCCAATTTTTTTAGTATTTCTTCCGGTGTTCATACTCTGGAACGTTACTTTCAGAGGCCTTGACTTATTTCTCTCATATTTCCCTACCCTTTTGTGTTCCTCAACATCTTTAGTACAGACTTCCTCTGATACTTCCTTCAATACGCTCATTATATTTGCCATCTTTTTGTCTCTCAAAATTTTATTTTTTATTTCTTCGTCCTCTATACCAGTGACTACTATACATTTGTTGATATCTACTGAATCTTTGACCAATTCTGGGTTGTTCTGGATAATTTTTTCACTGCCTGCTAATGCTTTGTTCTTTGACCCTTGTTTCTAAGTCTTTCTTTACTTTCACCATTTCAGCATATGTAGTTGCCACACGATGAGAAGGGTGGGTGGTGAACCGAATGAACGGAAGGCAATGACTGATTATGTGTGTGTGGATGAAAGGATGAGGTGTGTGATGGATGCAAGAGTATACAGAGGTTGGGGAAGTGGACTTTCTGACCACCACTTGCAGGTGGAATCTTGGTACAAATCTATCTAACTATTGCCAGACGCCTCAATCCCGTTTGGGGTGGCCACAAACAAATCGCCTCCAAGTCGCCCTGTCCCCTGCCATCTCACTGCCCTGCTCCCAACTCACACCCCCCTCTCTCATATACCTCTCCACCCCATCCCTCCATCTCATCCTCGGCCTCCCCCTCCACCTCACTCACATACACTCTCTTCGTCAGGCTTTCACCCTCCATCCTCTCCACATGCCCAAACAACCTCAGTGTGTTCCTCATAACGCTTCCTATCACATCCACATCCACACCACAACGCTCCTTTATATCCTCATTCGTCAGCCTGTCTCGCCATGTGACTCCACAGGCTCCTCTTAAATAACTCATTTCCACTACTCTCGCTCTTGACTTGTGTCCTTCCAACAACGTCCAAGCTTCACTTCCGTACGTTAGAGATGGTATCACAATACTGTCATGTAGTAACTTTTTCGCTTCCATGTTCACTTCCCTGTTTCTTACCACTGCTTTCAAAGAACCATCAACCTTTCTTCCCTGCTGTACCCTTTCACGCACTTCACCCTCCAAACCTCCATCCTTACTCATCACACTACCCAAGTACTTAAATGTACTCACATTTTCCAATTCCTCACCATCCAACCTCGCTGTACATTCACTGACTTCACCTCTCTCAAAGACCATCACTTTACTCCTCCCTACATTCACCTTTAGATTCCGTTTCTTACAAACTCTCCCAAACTCATCCACCAAGCCTTGCAGCTCCCTTTCGTCTTCACTCAACAACACAGTATCATCTGCAAAAAACAGTACAGGGAGTTTCCAAACACTGTCCTCTCTCACCAGGGCCACTCCAACATCCACTACCCTACCTTGTACCTCTTTTATTACCCCATCCATGTAAAGATTGAACAACCATGGAGACATGACACATCCCTGTTTCAACCCAACTTTCAAAGAGAAAAATTCACTTAGTTCACCATCCACACGCACTGCAGCCTTCACACCATCGTACATACTCTTCACAGCATTCAACAACTTCCCATCTACTCCATATATTCTTAACACTTTCCACAATCCTTGTCTATCCACCCTGTCATATGCTTTCTCCAAATCCATGAAAGCCGCATACAACTTCTTTCCCTTCTCTAGAAACTTTTCCACTAAAGATCTAAAAATGAATATCTGATCTACACAACCTCTTCCCTTCCTAAAGCCTCCCTGTTCTTCTCCAACTAATTTCTCTGTTCTTTCTCTAACTCTGTCAATAAGTATCCTACCATACACTTTTCCTATTATACTAAGAAGACAAGTGCCCCAATGATTACCACACACTTCTTTTTCCCCTTTTCCTTTGTACAAGGGTATAATTATACCTGACTTCCAATCCTCCGGGACTCTACCTTCCTTCCAGGCCAATCTGCACATCTTCCACATCCATTCTACTACTATCTCTCCCCCATGCTTCAGCATTTCACCACACACTCCATCAATTCCTGGGGCTTTCCCCGATTTAACTTTCTTCATTGCTTCCACAACTTCTATCCTAATGATTTCTTCCTGTCTTCTCACCTCCCTCCTTCTCCCAGCCATTCCCCAGCCACTTATACTCGCATTACTTCCATCCTCTATGTTCAACAACTCCTTAAAGTGTTCTCTCCATCTGCTCACTTTTTCTCCCTTCTCCACTAGTAATCTACAATTTTTATCTTTCACTCCCCTGCTAACTTCACTTCCGTCCTGTCTTACTCTTTTCACCTCTTTCCAGAACATTTTCTTATAGTCCCTCGACTTTACACTCAAATTCCTTCCAAATTCCTCATCCACTCTCTTCTTACTCTCTCTTACTAATCTTTTCACCTCTCTTTCTTTCTACATATAACTCTCTCTTCTTCCTCTCAACTTCTTCCATGCCACTATTTCTCATCCATTCATTGTATGCTTTCTTCTTTTGTGCCACAGCCTGTCTCACCTCTTCAGTCCACCACGCTGTTCTTTGCACCCCCCTCCGTCTTCTCTTCCTTCCACACACCACATCACATGCTGCGCATATTTCTTCTGTAAAAATCCTACACACACCTACTACGTCTCCCATCTGCTCCAATTCATATTTGCCCAATCATTCCTCCACTTCTCTCTTATACTCTGCCTTTTTCTCATCCTCTTGTAACCTTTCCACTCTCCTTGCAACTAGTCCTTCCTCTCGTCTTTCCCTTCTTCTATTCCTCCAGCTTACTTGAATTCTAATTCTGGCCACCACCAAGTAGTGGTCAGAAAGTCCACTCCCCCAACCTCTATGAGCTCTTGCATCCAATACACATCCTCGCATCCTTTCATCCACACACACATAATCAATCATTGGCTTCCTTTCATTCAGTTCACCACCCACCCTTCTCATCACTCGCCATGTACACCTGTGGATCATTTTATGCCTGAAGAAGGTATTGGCTATCACCAACCCCCTCCCAGCACAAATGTCCACTAACACACTCCCATTCTCATCTATCTCAGCAGGCACACCCCACTCACCAACTATTCCATCCAACTTCACATTCCCAACTTTACCATTCATATCACCATCCATATCACCAATCAAAAACACTCTCTCATTCCTTCCAAACTTTTCCATGCACACTTCTACATTTGTCCAGAACTCTTCTCTCACTCTTCTAGCACGATCTTGCGTTGGCACATACACACACACAATCGCCCACATTTGTATTCCAACTTTCAACTTTACCCACACAATCCTTGACCCAACTGATCCATACTGTCTTATGCTTTTCTTCCATCTTTTACTCACAAATAAAATGGAGAAATAGAAGAAGGGAAGTATAACAGGAAGTAGCTTATACAAGGAGAGTGGAAAGATTACAAGAGGATGAAAAGAAGACAGAATATAAGAGGGAAGTGGAGGAGTGATTGGGTCAATATGGATTGGAGCTGATGTGGGACGTGGAGAGTGCGTGCAAGATATTCACAGAAGAAATCCATGCAGCATGTGAGGTGGCGTGTGGGATGAAGAGAAGAAGAAAGGGGGTGCAAGAAACAGCATGGTGGAACGAAGAGGTAAGCGAGGCTATGGCGCAAAAGAAGAAAGCACATAGTGAGTGGATGAGAAACAGAGGCGTGGAAGAAGTTGAGAGGCGGAAGAGAAAGTTATATGTAGAGACGAAGAGAGAGGTGAAAAGATTAGTAAGAGAGAGTAAGAAGAGAGTGGATGAGGAATTTGGAAGGAATTTGAGTGTAAAGTGGAGGGAATGTAAGAAAATGTTGCGGAAGGAGGTAAAGAAAGTTATACAGAGTGGCAAAGAAGGTACTTGGGGAGTGAAAGATAAATTACTGGTGGAGAAGGGAGAAAAAGTGAGCAGATGGAAAGAACACTTTAAGGAATTGTTAAATATAATGAAAGTAATGCAAGTATAAGTGGCTGGGGAATGGCTGCGAGAAAGAGGGATGTAAGAAGAGAGGAAGAAATCAGTAGGATGGAAGTTGTGGAAGCAATGAAGAAAGTTAAAATGGGGAAAGCCCCAGCAAATGATGGAGAAATAGTGAGCAGATGAAGAGAATACTTTAAGGAATTGTTGAACACAAAGAATGAACGTAATGCGAGTTTAAGTGGCTGGGGAATGGCTGGGAGACGGAGGGATGGGAGAAGAGAGGAAGAAATCATTAGGATGGAAGTTGTGGAGGCAATGAAGAAAGTTAAAATGGGGAAAGCCGCAGAAATTTATGGAGTGTGTTGTGAAATGCTGAAGCATGAGGGAGAGACAGTGGTGAAGTGGATGTGGAAGATGTGCAGACTGGCCTGGGAGGAAGGTAGTCATGGAGGATTGGAAGTCAGGTATAATTATTCCCCTGTACAAAGGAAAAAGGGAAAAAGAAGTGTGTGGTAATCATAGTGGCATTTGTCTTCTTAGTGTAACAGGAAAAGTATATGGTAGGATACCTTTTGACAGAGTTAGGGGAATACCAGTGGAATTAGTTGGAGATAACAAGGAGGTTTTAGGAAGAGAAGAGGTTGTGTAGATCACACATTCATTCTTAGATATTTAGTGGAAAAGTTTCTAGAGAAGGGAAATTAGTTGTATGCAACCTTCATGGATTTGGAGAAAGCATATGACAGGGTGGATAGACAAGGATTGTGGAAAGTATTAAGAATATATGGAGTAGATGGGAAGTTTTTGAATGCGGTGAAGAGTATGTCTGAGGGTGCTAAGGCTGCAGCGTATGTGGATGGTGAACTAAGTGAATTTTTCTATTTGAAGGCTGGATTGAAGCAGGGATGTGTCATGTCTCCATGGTTGTTCAATTTGTATATGGATGGGATTATAAAAGAGATACAAGGTAGGGCAGTGGTTGTGGGAGTGGCCTTAGTGAGAGAGGGCAGAGTTTGGAAACTCCCTGTACTGTTGTCTGCAGATGACACTGTGTTGTTAAGTGAAGATGAAGGGGAGTTGCAAGGCTTGATGGATGAGTTTGGGAGTGTGTGTTAGAAACGTAATCTAAAGATGAATGTCGGGAAGAGTAAAGCTATGGTTTTCGGAAAAAGTGAAGTCAGTGAATGTACAATGAGGCTGGATGAGGAAGAAATGGAAAATGTAAGTGCGTTTAAGTAATTGGGTAGTGTGATGAGTAGGATGGAAGTTTAGAGCGTTAAGTGCTTGAAAGGGTACAACAAAGAAGAAAGGTTGCTGGTTCCTTGAGAGCTGTGATAAGAAACAGGGAAGTGAGCATGGAACTGAAAAAGTTACTACATGACAACATTGTGATACCAACTCTAATGTATGAAAGTGAAGCTTGGACTTTGTTGGAGGAACAGAAGTCTAGAGTGAGAGCAGTGAAAATGAATTATTTGAAAGGAGCACAAGGTGTCGCATGGAGAGACAGACTGACAAATGAGGAAGTGAAGGAGCATTGTCGTGTGGATGTGGATGTGATAGGAAGCGTTAGGAGAAACACATTATGGTGGTTTGGGCATGTGGAGAGGATGGAGAGTGGAGACTGACAAAGAGAGTGTATGCGAGTGAGGTGGAGGGGGGGAGAGGGAGGGGGTGGCCAAGGATGAGATGAAGGGATGGAGTGAAGAAGTATAAGAGGGAGGGGGGGTGAGCTGGGAGCAGGGCAGTAAAATGGCGGGGGACAGGGCAACATGGAGGCGATATGTTTGTGGCCACCCCTTATGGGATTGAGGCGTCTGGCAATAGACAGATAGTTTCCACATCATCTTTGTAACTTTGCATCACTTCATTCACCTGGGATATCTTCTCTTCAATATCACTATTTTGGTCTATCAGACTGCTTGCTTCCCTAATTGTCTGTATCATTTCTGAACTCCTTCATAATACTCTCATAGCTGAGAACTGTACTTGCCATTTCATTAACCTTCCTTCTAAGTGAACTCACCTCAACTGACAGCTCGTCTATTGTTGTATCATTCTTGTTTAATTCCTTTACTGAGTTTTCGTTTTCCTCCTTGTGTATGCACAACTGCTACTAAATTTTATCCATTTCACTCTGAAATGCCCTTTCAAATTTGTTCACCCTCTCCACAAGTTTGTTGTATGTTTCCATTTCAACCAATTCCTGGTAGAAATCATTAACCTGTTTTCTACCTTTATCCCTTTTCTTAATTCCTTCCATATTCACTTTACTAAATAGTGTGGTACTCTTGTGTTATTACTGAGAAAAAAATTCTACTCTCCTTGGTACTCGTCTGTGGTAGCTGAAACAGCTGGAAGCTTGATCAGCATATTCCTGCATTAACTGGCTGCATTCTGTTGTTTGGACAACAATTTTCCTTAAACTTGCTCTATTATATTAGAACACCATTTAGTTAAACCTAGTACAGAGCTTGATCCATATAAGGATACTATTTAGACATGGCTAGCTGTGGCTAAGGATGGCCAGCATGGAACGTGGTGATTTGTGTGTTGTCTGATGCCTCAACTGTGTGTGTGTGTGTGTGTGTGTGAGAGAGAGGTGGTTTGTCTCTCAGGTCTCCATGGCACCATCTCCCTCATTTATCTTCTCTCTTTTATTTCTCCTCTTGTTTGCTGAGTCAGCGCTGCCAGGCGTGTCTCACTCCCCATTCCTCCGCCCTCCCCCACCCCCACTAGCGTGTTGCCAGCCTGGCCTGCGCTCTCCACTCTCGCTGTGTCTACTGCCCTTAATGCATCTCACCACTGCACCTCCCACCACCTTACCTTCCTGCAGATGTGATGTTTGATGTCCCACTTTTTAGCAACTGTGCTGTTTAAAAGGATAATAACATTACCTATGGTGTCTCTGTTAGTCTCTATTGAGTATGTATGGTGTATGAGAGTTCGGGTTTGGGCCTGGAATGGATCTCTGGCTTTTCTTCAGTATCTTATGAGGAAAACTGCTTCAATATCCAGCATACTCGCTTTCCGAACATTCACATTCATACACAACACTGCTGGATATCAGGGTATGCCTGTCCTCTGTTCTCTACATCTATTCACAGCCTTTCAATATATTCTTTTAAGCCATTCCTTACTTCATTTTCACTGGTTAGTACACCACCAAAACCAATCATGTTTGCTGCTACTCTGGTCTCACCATACAGTCATCAACCTTTCAATATATTCTTTTAAGCTCTTCCTTTTTCATTGGTTATTCTTCTTCCACTTTTTTTTTTTTATCCCTCACACTTTCACACTTCGTTCCACTTTTTCATTCATTCATTGCCAGACGCCATGTATCCCAAACGGGGTGGTCAAGGCTTAGAGTTAATCGTTCAACTTTCACTTCAATATTTTTGCACCCCTTTCCAGAAGCTTCCCATATTCAGAGTACAGGCATACCCTCATATCTGACAGGAATCAATAACTATGACAGTCATCAGATATCAGTTCTGTCAGATTTCAAATAAATTTTCCCATAAGTTTCTTAAGAAATAGAGAGGATGCATTCCAACATCCAATACGAACTCACAACATGTAAAGTAACCTACCAACATTGGACATAAAATGAAACTGGTAATGTTTATACCAAGTACAATAAATGTCTAAAAGATCTATTTGAACAATACTAAAAGCACCATGCTTATGTGTTCATACTGTAACCATTTTACGCAGTCGTCTGTTATTCTCAGGGTACCGTGCACACCAGGCCTGTGTAGGCAGGGGGATTTTTTTTTCTTCCATTATAGAACCTCACATTGACAGATCACAACTTTATCAGTCTCTCTTCTTTCCCCCTCTCTATTTTTCTCCCATTTTTCCTCCTCTTCTTTTCTTCTTTCCTTTCTTCTTCCTGTTATTTCTATCCCTCTCTCTCTTGTCCATTTCTGAGTCACATTCAAAGGTTATAAAAGAAAGCAAGACAAGAAAATTCAATAAAAGAGGAAGTACAAAGAAATCTGCATCCTTCTATCCTCTTATCACTTGCCTAGGCAATGTTTACACAACCCACCACAGGCAATTTTGACTTGTGCAGCTCTTGTAAGGACTATCTAATCTCTCTCTCTCTCTTTCAATCCAGCAGTAGAGACGGAAGTGGAATTACATTTCAGCGTAAATGTGAGCCCACTGTGATTTTTTGTATAAGATTACAGGTGATGATGATGATGTAAGGAGAATCTTTGCTTGCTGATCCCTTGTATCAAGATAAATACTGTACAACATTTCTTTCTGCAGTGTCAAAAAATACATGAACTGAACATCATGCATTTTAAACTGATGATGGTCGGACAGCTGGAAGACAGAAACAAGAACAGTGCAACACAGCAGTTATCCAGGGTATGTCCCTTGTTCAGTGTTCCTGTAAGAGAGAATGGTTGTTTTCAATTCATCAGTTATTGGAGTATGTCTGTACTGTAATCTGCATTCATTCTTCTTTCAAGATCATTACCTACCTCCTCCTTTTTCCTCTTTACTTGTCTTTTCACATCCCTCTTACTCTCAATGTATTCTCCTCTAGTCAGTTCCTCCTTTCCTCCACGGCACTTTCAACCTCCTCTAGTCAGTTCCTCCTTTCCTCGATGGCACTTTCAACCTCCTCTAGTCAGTTCCTCCTTTCCTCGACAGCACTTTCAACCTCTTTATCCCATCATACTGTACCTTTCTTCTTACATGCTAACCTCACGACACCACACACAGCTTTGGCATTCCTAATTAAACAATCCTAAAATGCATTTCAGAAGTTGTCCAGATCCATATCCTCCCAATTCACTGGATACAACTCCTCCTCTGCTTTAGCCTGACACAAACAATAAAATAAAGGAGAGGTGGAGAGTGACAGTCAAGGTACACCGCTAACCAGTAATATAAGACGAAGACTAGCAGAGTTAAACAAATGATGGTAAATGAGACTGACTGTGGGTGGATGCGCCGACAATCAGACCAGGTGTGCAGCCCTAGCAGGATGTCCATGGCGCTGATGTAGCCATCGTAGCAGGAGTGCTCCTCAACCCTGGCAATCATAATTTCAATGCAACAATTATAGCATACATTCACTGAGAATGCAATATCCATACTATTATTAAGTCAGGAATTTTGACTTCAAATAAGGCACAAACTGACAACAACTATTAACTGCATTTTGCACAACTATCCGTTTATGTCACTTTGCTTTAACAATTTATAAACATTTTAAAACCAATTAAAAATACTTTTATTTTACAATAACTCAGTCAAAAGAATTATAAATTTGTTCAGGTGAAAAGTGAATTTAACTTGTATGTGTTAAAGAACAGTGCTGCTGGGAGTAAATATGATTGTAGTTAAGCCTGCCAAGTCTTTACATTCACATTATTTGGCCTTCTTCTTCTCCCCCTCCTCCTCCCCCCAGATTATAAGGGAGAAGTGGAGAAGTGATTGGGTAAATAATTATGATGTGGAGCAAATATTCACAGAAGAAATCAGTGCAGCATGTGAGGTGGTGTGTGGGGTGAAGAGAAGATGAAAAGGGATGCAAGGAACAGCATGGCGGAATGAAGAGGTGAGACAGGCTGTGGCACAAAAGAAAGCATATGGTAAGTGGGTGAGAAACTGAGGCGTGGAGGAAGTTGAGAGATTGAAGAGAAAGTTACATGCAGAGAGGAAGGAACTAGTGAAAACAATAATGAGAGAGAGTAAGAAGAGAGTGGGTGAGGAATTTGGAAGGAATTTGAGTGCAAAGTGGAAGGAATGTAAGAAAATGTTCTGGAAAAAGGTAAAGTTAAGATAGGGATGTAGGGTCTGATGTTAACAATTTCGTAGCCAATCTTAATGCTGGAAGGTAAAGAAACTTTGCTGAAAGTGAAGATAACAGTGGCCATCTTCGTCCTTCCGACCTCCCAGAATCTGGTAATAAATCGAGTGTTTATCACATCTTGCTGAGCTACTTCCTATAAAATGTCATCCTCCTCCATAACTGCAAGATCCCTACAGGTGATAACACCCCTGTAGGAATTCATGGAATGCGGGATCTTGGTTTCAACATCATAACAACGGAACTCTGCATAGTTTAAGGGGAGTGGATGCCAGCAGGGACCAATTTTTAACTAACAAAGGCATTTTGCAAAAGTTACACCATAAAATAACTCTGAGTATCAATCATTCTCTGTAAAAATTTGACAGCCGTACGACAATTCTTTCCCCTTCAAAAAAAAAAAAAAAAAAAAAAATTTTGTAATTCCAATTTTAAGGTCACTTCCCTGCAGAAATCTCCATTTTCTTTGCAATATATAATATGACTACTTTTTTCCCCGATTTGTTCCCATTTTTTCTGCAAACATTATATCATAAATCTGGCAATGGAAGTGTGAGTGTGTGGAGGATGGCAGTGATCCAGGGAAACACCAGAGATAATATGATGCTGGGAGAGGTGAGACGTGCCAGCCTTGGTCTCAACCTGTTCTCAGTCTGCGTTAATCTTGGCCATTTCTCATCGTTTTTGCACCCTTTTGTAGATGGGGCAACTGTCTAAGAAGCTACTGCAACGTCAGAAAGTGGCAGAGAAGAATTTGATGCCATTTCAAGGGGAGAAAAACATGTTGGAAGCACCAGTTCTTTCTCCACCATCGCCACCTCCCTCTCACCTGCCCCCCCCACCGCCACCTCTCCTGACGATCCCCAACATTTCACGCCTTTTTCTCCAACTTTGTCTTCTCCAACACCCTCTACCTTTTCATAACCATCACTAATCCTAACTCACAAAATAAAAAAGAGTACCTAAGTTGTTTCTAATCGTACTGACACTGCAAGTCAAAGGAAAACGAGTGATATCTCGGAACTAAAATTATTGTCTTTTGGAGTGATGTAACTTACTAGTTTCGAACATAAGACAAAAAGCAAAATCCCTACAAAAAGAGGAATGAAAGGGGAACATTTTGTGCATATATTTTTTTCAGAGACTGAAACAAGACTGTAATGATTTTTTGAACATGGCAAAAAAGGGATAAAATATGGGATATACACATGGGCATTTTGGGAATTTTTTTGTTCAGCAATGATGAAAAATATTAAAATACTTTTAGGGCAATTTATTAATGAGGGTTTTTATTAGTCTATCTATCTATCAATTGCCAGATGCCTTAATCTCTTTCGGGGTGGCCACAAACAAATCGCCTCCACGTCGCCCTGTCCCCCGCCATTTCACTGCCCTGCTCCCAACTCACACCCCCCTCTCATATACCTCTCCACTCCATTCCTCCATCTCATCCTTGGTCTCCCCCCCCTCCACCTCAATCACATACACTCTCTTCGTTAGTCTCTCACCCTCCATCCTCTCCACATGGCCAAACCATCTCAGTGTATTCCTCCTAATGCTTCCTATCACATCCACATCCACACCACAACACTTCTTTATATCCTCATTTGTCAGCCTGTCTCTCCATGTGATTCGACAGGCTCCTCATAAATAATTCATTTCCACTGCTCTCTCTCTTGAATTCTGTCCTTCCAACAACATCCAAGCTTCACTTTCATAAGTTAGAGTTGGTATCACAATACTATCATGTAGTAACTTTTCACTTCCATGCTCACTTCCCTGTTCCTTATCACTGCTTTCAAGGAACCAGCAACATTTCTTCCTTGTTGTACCCTTTCAAGCACTTCACCCTCCAAACTTCCATCCTTACTCATCACACTACCCAAGTACTTTAACGTACTCACATTTTCCGTTTCCTCACCATCCAACCTCACTGTACATTCACTGACTTTACCTCTCTCACTTAACTCTTCCCTACATTCACCTTTAGATTCCGTTTCTTACACACTCTCCCAAACTCATCCACCAAGCCTTGCAGCTCCCCTTTGTCTTCACTTAACAACACAGCTATCGTCTGCAAACAACACTACAGGGAGATTCCAAACACTACCCTCTCTCACTAGGGCCACTCCAACATCCACTGCCCTACCTTGTACCTCTTTTATTACCCCATCCATGTACAGATTGAACAACCATGGAGACATGACACATCCCTGTTTCAACCCAACCTTCAAAGAGAAAAATTCATTCAGTTCACCATACACACGCACTGCAGCCTTAGCACCCTCATATATACTCTTCACAGCATTCAACAACTTCCCATCTACTCCATATATTCTTAATACTTTCCACAATCCTTCTCTATCCACCCTGTCATATGCATTCTCCAAATCCATGAAGGCTGCAAACAACTTCTTTCCCTTCTCTAGAAACTTTCCACTAAAGATCTAAGAATGAATATCTGCTCTACACAACCTCTTCCCTTCCTAAAGCCTCCCTGTTCTTCTCCAACTAATTCCTCTGTCATTTCCCTAACTCTGTCAATAAGCATCCTACCATATACTTTTCCTATTACACTAAGAAGACAAATGCCCTTATGATTACCACACACTTCTTTTTCCCCTTTTCCTTTGTACAAGGGAATAATTATACCTGACTTCCAATCCTCCAGGACTCTACCTTCCTCCCAGCCCAATCTGCACATCTTCCACATCCATTCTACTACTATCTCCCCCCCATGCTTCAGCATTTCACCACACACTCCACCAATTCCTGGGGCTTTCTCCAATTTGACTTTCTTCATTGCTTTCACAACTTCTACCCTACTGATTTCTTCCTGTTGACTCACCCTCCTCCTTCTCCCAGCCATTCCCAGCCACTTATACTCACATTACTTCCATTCTCTATTATTCAACAATTCCTTAAAGTGTTCTCTCAATCTGCTCACTATTTCTCCCTTCTCCACTAGTAATCTACCATTTTTATCTTTCACTCCCTTGCTAACTTCACTTCCATCGTCTTACTCTCTTCACCTCTTTCCAGAACATTTTCTTACAGTCCCTCCACTTTAAATTCAAATTCCTTCCAAATTCCTCATCCACTCTCTTCTTAGTCTCTCTTACTAATCTTTTCACCTCTCTCTTCCTTTCTACATACAACTCTCTCTTCCGCCTCTCAACTTCTTCCACGCCCCTATTTCACACCCATTTATTGTATGCTTTCTTCTTTTGTGCCACAGCCTGTTTCACCTCTTCATTCCACCAAGCTGTTCCTTGCACCCCCTTCTGTCCTCTCTTCACCTTACACACCACACCACATGCTGCACAGATTTCTTGTGAATATCTTGCACACACCTTCCACATCCCCCATCTGCTCCACCAAATATCATGGAGATCAGATGAACACACTTCCCCTGGTTTCCCATTTCTTGCATCTCTCTTTTTTTTTTTCATATATGTAATATGCATGTAGTATTTTTTCTGTAAAAACTAATAGACCAAATTTGCTCAAACTCTGGGATGTTATTGCTCAAAAAAAAAAAAAAAAAAAAAAAAAAAAAAGTACCTTCATAAGTAACAACTGTCCACTCCCCTAAGCAAATCCCTTACCTGGGTTGAATTTACTGTCTTTACAAGCAGGTACTCAAAAGCAAGTTTTTTCACTTGTTCCACCTCACCAGCACAGCCATCAATCACCTTCTTGATGATGAAGGGATTGAGACTGGACAGGGGAGTACAGTCAACCACATGAATCAAGATAAACGACGCATTATTAACATTTATGTCTTGCGTGGTACATGTCTGCGGCCGTTCAGTCTGGGGGCAGTCTTTCCATCAAACCATCAAATTATGATGACCACTTCCCCCCCTGATGAATGGGGAGGAAAGGCAGAAGGGGCATCTGCCATAGCAACCATTCCCCCTCACGGGGAAAGTGGGAAGAGAAAAGCGAGCAAGGGACAAAGTAACCGGGGAATAAACACCTATGGTGGTACAGTACCCTCACGTCCAGTACGGTAATACTGTATTGTCATGCGTGGGTCACGTGTTGGACCAAAAACGTGTTGGACTAACAATAGAGCTTATGGGGAAAAATGAATTATGTCAGCAACCCTCAGAAAAGTCACCCTAAATACCTACCATATACCTATACATATATTGGTACTATTGTAATTATAATAAATGGTACTGTGCTATGAATGATAACTAACCTTTTAGGATAGTGTTGGTGGGCTTGCTGGGAATGGAAGGTGGTATCCAAGGCAGTAGTTAGTCCTACTGGGTCCCCGGAAGATGGCTGCTGGCGTCACTAGCGGGTAATGGCTGTTGCTCCTCCTCAACCTCCCTCATAAATCCTTCGAAATCACACTCAGAATCACTATCTTTGTCCACAACCATGGAAGATCCTGCTTCTGCCTGTCCTAGCACTCGGCAAAGGGCATGCTTCTCACACTGTTGCCAGAGCCCCGTCTCGTGACTGTGGAAAGTGATTGCTGTCGCTGACTTGGTAGAGAATAAGGAGAAGCAACTTTGTTTATAAACTGGTACGCACGCCGATGAGAAGGGTTTCAAAACGACTGATATTTATTCTAAAATATTAATATGTATTCAGTGTCTGGCTAAATGTTCAATGCTGTAGTACGATACATTCTCTGTTGAGTCGCCTGGGTTTTGGTCACAATGTTTTGCCCGTATCCTCGGCAGGAATCCATCCAGATGAATTCCAAAGGCCTGTGGTATCGTCGGCAATTTTACCACGTTACCGTTCCGATTTACCATCGTATCCTCGGCAAACCTGGTATGAAGTGCTGTGTGATAGCCTTCGGCTGCCAGGATCTTGTCTTAAGTTTTTTATTATGATCACGTTGGCTTCATTCATGTCGTAGGCCTTGGCAATGTCAACTTTCCTCTCCCCTTTCTTCTTCCTCTTGATGCTTTCTACCTTGGCAGTCTGAGGGAGGTGCTGACGCTTCTTAGGGTTCTCAGAAGGCTTCCTAGGCATCGTGAGCAGGGTAAAATGCAGTAACAAGGGCAGAAAATGCAGCAAGAAAAAAGCACCTTCCAATGCAATTATGCGACTGAGTGGCTCTGTGGCGGGAGAAATGTAAACAAAACATCACGTGACACCAGAAGCGTTTTTAATTGGGCGGCGTCACGATAGCGGGCGGGGAAGGCTACTTGATCAGAAGTTTTTCATTGGCTATCATCATCATCGGAATGTCCAGTATGGCCGTGTTGGACCGGGGGTGATCGTGCTAGAGTGAACTCTGCGGATTTGGCCCACTTCTCGGAGCTCTGTGCGTGTTATGCTAACACACTCATGTTGCAGTAATTAAATCGTATTAAATAATACTAATTAATTGCTCACCGTGCTGGACTAACGCGTGCTGGACGCGAGGGTACTGTACTACTCTAAACTGCCGGGTAGGGTGGGGCGCCAACCTCTGTACAGTGTTGCCATGTATTGCATACCCACGATGCCTCTCTCTCTCTCTCCTGTGGGGAGATGTGTATCACTCTGGGGAATTTTGTTTCTTTTATGAGTGACTGTTATAAACTTGTATTTTCATTTCTTTTTGTTTTTATTATATCTAATTATATTTAAAAATATTATTGTTTTACATATGGCGCCAGATGACCGCGCTGTTGTCGCGCCATCATTTGTTTTCATTCAATAATTCTCTCCCTCCTTCCTTCCCTCCCTTCCTACATCTCTCCCTCAGCTTGACAATGCACTGAACACTGCCCCTGGCCTGCCTTCCCCCCCTCCCTCTCTCTCTCTCTCTCTCTCTCTCTCATCTATGGTATTCTAAGATACATTTTGGTTATTTTCTTCTACATTATATTGTACATTATATTTAGCTTGACTGTGTAGATGCAAGGAGTGGGCCAGCTGAGCTTTCATCCTGAGTCAAGGACACAGTGACATGAGGAAGCTCTGGCCAGGTCAGACTGGGTCTGTGTGTGTTGCTGCTCAGGAGGGTTTCATGTATTATTTTTTTAAATAAGAAATTAGCATATTTTTACTTATATTCCAGAACATTATCTTATAATCATAATTGTGACATTATTACCCACCCCAGAACTACGGTAAAAACCAATAAAAGTGACTACATTTTTTTTTTCGCAATGCTGTAAAATATTTATGCCACATTTCTGTATTGCCGGATAAATATTTCATGCATAATAAGTTTAACGTTCTTTCATATATCATAATACATACGTTAACACTGTACAGTATTCATATGTGTTTATCTTATTTATGATGCCTTTTGCATATATAACAGCAGTTTCACATTGCAAGTTTGGGAAACATAGCACCACTGTACAGAGGTTGGTGCCCCACCCTAGCTGCCAGTTTAGAGTAGTACCACCATAGTCTGTGATTACCTTCTCCAACCACTCTCGGGAGGATGCGTTTGTGTAAACTCACACCCCAGAGCGATCAGTGAGGGGTACACTCCAGGGGCAAGTAAGCAAAGGTAATCTCCGTAAACAGATTTAGACACCTGTTTTATCTCAAACAAGGGTGGGAAGGAATATCAGGATGAGCTAACCTAACTTCATTTATGCTAAATGCAAAAAACTAATGCCAGTGGGGGAGCCCTACAAGCTAGAGAACTCAGAACATATGTCTGCTCTCTCTGCAACCATCCATAAAAGTTCCCTGAGAAATGAAGTCACTGAATGTACAGTGAGGCTGGATGAGGAGGAAATGGAAAATGTAAATGCATTTATGTGCGTGGGTAGTGCGATAAGCAGGGATGGAAGTTTAGAGAGTGAAGTGCTAGAAAGGGTACAACAAGGAAGAAAGGTTGCTGGTTCTTTGAAAGCAATGATAAGAAACAGGGGAGTGAGCATGGAGGTAAAACAGTCTCTGCACCATAGTAGTGTGATACCAACTCTAACGTATGAAAGTAGAAGCTTGGGCCTTGTTGGAGGGGCGCAAGTCAAGAGTGAGAGCAGCGGAAATTAGTTATCTGAGGGGAGTAAGTGGAGTCAAATGGAAGCCAGACTGACAAATGAGGAAATGAAGGAGCATTGTGTGGTGTGATGTGGATGTGACTGAATGCATTAGGAGGAATACAGTGAGGTGGTTTGGCCATGTGGAGAGGATGGAGAGAGAGAGAGAGACTGACGAGGGAAGTGTATGTGAGTAAGGTGCAGAAGGGGGAGGCCATGGATGAGATGGAGAGACGGAGTGGAGAGGTATATAAGAGAGGAGGGTGTGAGCTGGGAGTAGGGCAGTGAAACTGCGGTGGACAGGGCGCTGTGGAGGCAAGTTATTTGTGGGCATCCCTTATGGGATTAAGGGGTCTGGGAATAGATAGATAAATAGACAAGATTTTATGGGTGATATTAATCAACAGTGGTTTACAGTGGCTTGTGGTAGGTGGGGGCACTCACCATCCACTCACTCAATGTAGAGCTGCTCTCAGGTGTCTGCCCTTTCCTCTCCATCCTTCTTTCCTTCCATTCTCTTCTGTCTTTCCTTCCTTCATTCTTTCCTTGTCCTTCTGTCTATGGGTGACTTTACACTCCTTCTTCTGTCTTTCTTTCCTTCATTCTTTCCACTTCCTTCAGTCTGTGGGTGACTCTACACTGAGTGACAAGCCAAGTGGTTATCTGTGCACCAGGAAACTATTTACTACACTGGGTGGTAACCATATAACCAAATTTTGGCGCCTGGTGGTTTAGTGGGTAATTATTGCGCTCCTATCGGATTGAGCCAGTGAAGGTTTATATCCAAGGGATGGTTGGGGTTGATTGCTCATGTAATGCCACTCACGGATGAGTGAGGCTGGTCACCCTCATCTTAAATGTCGGGACCAACAGCCTAGCCCAGGGCTCCTACGCTCCCCATGGGGCAATGTAGGATTGGATGGATATGGATGGATGGTTTACAGTGGCAGTATATGATGCTTTAAGTAACCATAAATGTTGTTTACATTGGTTGTGGACTTGAATTAGATAACACAATCAGTTACCAGGCCAGTCTTCGGTCCTTAACCCTTTAACCGCGGGCATTGTTTTGACCCGACTGGCCTCTCCCGCGGGGGTTCCATCAAAATGTAAATAAACCTTTAAACCTTTATAACTCTGCACAGAATAAAGCTAGAGCAAAAAATAAGGTACCATTAGAAAGTACAAACCTTCAGCTTTGCAGTGATGTAGGTTTCATGACTTTGTGGACTTTCACTGGACGGGCAGTGCCGTTAGAAGTGAGTGATGTAAAATCACTATTTTTCGCCCCACACACCAGTGCCAAATGCCAACCACTCTCTGATAATAGTACTATAAACATATATGAACACTGCACATATGATAAACACCCACTCTGTGTTCACTGAGGTAGGTAAAAGGCACTGTAATTGCCCGCACGTCACTGCTGTATCGCACGCTCACTGACGTTTGGTTAGCGGCGATGTTTTCATTATTTCTAACTTCTATTACTATTTTACATATAATCTGGGCAATATACATTATATTTACACTGCACTTATTACTATATTGCGTCACTGTCGCATCACAGAATCACAGCAGTGCCGCAGATTTTCTTATTACCATATCACTTATATACTGGCCATATTTACATAATTTTCTAGGTAAAATATCTCTTATTACTATATTATACAATTATTGGTAAAGCACGCCACTGTCGCATCACAGAATCACAGCAGTGCCGCAGATTTTCCTATTACCATATCACTTATATACTGGCCATATTTACATAATTTTCTAGGTAAAATATCTCTTATTACTATATTATACAATTACTGGTAAAGCATGTCACTGTCGCATCACAGAATCACAGCAGTGCCGCAGATTTTCTTATTACAGTAATCCCTCCAATATCCGGCATAATAGAGCCATAGGCAGGTCCGGATAGTGGTCCTGTCCGGATATTGGGCCCCAGCTTATGGACTTGTACTTATGGACCCTAACTCTGAAAAACACCTATACAACTCCCTCTGGACATGCATTGCACCTATTTAAGACCCAAATCACACCAATAAGGGACATAAAAGACTGAAATAAATGCAAAAGAACCATAAAATGAGGTTTTAGAGGTGAGTTTATACAATATTAAACATTCTGGGTACTTAAAAGTCCCTGGCTCCTGGACTGGTTTGAACCGTCAGTTTGCAGTCCACAGTTAATCCTCTGCACTCTAAACTCTAATTTCTTAACACTGCACAACACTGTAAATTCCTGTGTGTTCTAGTGGCAAGGTATTGCAGTTTATTCACAAAAAACAAGCACCTGTGGCTTGCACTGTTATGAGTATCTGCTCTCCATCGGAGTTAAGCTGTGACTGTTGATGTTGGTGGGGTAACAGAGTTGCCAGATCGCAACAGCCACATTACCAATCTCCTCAACTTTCATTGTCAAATATAACTTTTCATTACCAAATTCGTAAAGCTAGCATATATTCTTCACTAATTATATATACAAGTGGAAATACATGTAATCACTCTCCTTATAACTAACACCATGTTGATTATTTTCACACTATGTAGGGTAGCAGATTAATCAGAGAGAGCAAACAATCCACCATCTCCATCCTGTGTATCCTCATACATGTGAAAAATCCATTTGGTAATGCATTATTCTAATGCATTACCAAACAAATTTTTCATTACCAAATTGGCCCACACTTGGTGTTGAAAAATACCAAATGGCAACCTGGCAGGGGAGGGGGGAGGGGGAGGAAGGAAGGGGTGAAGGGATCATGGTGTAACAGCTGTTCGGCGCCAGGTGGGAATTTCAAATTATGGGAGGGAAAAAAAGTCAGATTTTTAAAGAATTTTTTGAGGTTTTTGGCCCATTTTGGGAATATTGGATCCCAGGAGGATGTCCGGTTAGTGGGGATGTTCGGATATTAGAGGGATTACTGTACCATATCACTTATTATACTGGTCAATATTTACATTGTTTTCTAGGCAAAATATCCCTTATTACTACATTATCCCTTATACAATTATTGGTAAAGCACGTCACTGTCGCATCACTGTATATCACTGTCACTGTCAGTATTTACTCAGAGAGTGGTACTCGGCAAAGCACGGAGTCACACAGAGAGTGACTTGGCATTCCTGGCACTGGTGTGTGCTCATTTTTCTCGCCCGAGGCCTCCGTGTGGTGTTATGACACACTCTGCAGCGACCCTGTGACAACCTGCCGCCTGCGGTGAGAGGTAATTTCACAAACTGGTGCCGGGTCATGTAACTGCGGCACTCAAAACGGTCAGGTTGTGTGTCAGAGCGTCGCCTTGGGACCAATGCCGTCACCTGACCAAATCTTGCAAGCAGCTGCTGCATGACAGTCTTGGAGAACTGTCTCAGGGATGGTTGCCTTATGCCCCCGACTTGTGTCTTGTAAAGGAGGAAGGCGTTGAGCATGCACATATTGAGCATGTGGAGGCAAGCCTTCCTGTACCATCGGGTGTTTCTCCTGAGACAGTCTATCTCGCCAATCATCATGTCAGACTTATCAACAAGTCTCATGTTTATATTGTAGTCAATGACGGCATCTGGCTTCATGACTGGCTCTCCCGTCCTGTAGCTGACCTTCCCAGTTCTCTGCAGTTCCCCCTTGAGGATGGTGCTGAGCATATTCATGACCATCTTGTCGTGCCACCTGATCGCCAGAAGCTTGTTAGACTTCTTCAGGTGCACATCTCCCTTGGATGAATATGATGCTTCAGGGAAACTTGGCCACTCTTTCCTGTGGCTCCGTACAGTGCCAACAGTGCTGATGCCGTGTTCAGCCAGGTATTTGGCGAGTTTCGGTGCTTTGTAGTAATTGTCCGTGTACAGCACATGATTCCCACCAAAATACCTCTCCATCAGCAATTTTACTACGGAGCCAGAGAAGCCAAGGGGGTCGTTCCAGTCCACGTCCATTGTGCTAGCAGAGTAGATAACGAAATCAAGGATATACCTCGTCTCACAGTTATACAGCACAAAGAACTTTATTCCAAAGCGGTGGCATTTGCTGAGGATGTACTGCATGAATTTGAGACGTCCTCTGAACAATACCAGGGATTCATCTATGACGATTTTTTGCATAAGACGGAAAAATTGCATAAATCGATCCCTAATCTTCTTGAGGAAATCCCTCACTTTCCACAAAGGGTCAGTTTGGGACGGGTTTTCATTGTCAGCGAAGTGCAGGTATCCTAGTAGCTGTCGGAACCGATCTCGTGACATGTACTTGCCGAATGTTGGGGTTGAAGTGATGTCATCAACCAGCCAGTACTCCTCCAACTTATGTTTCTTGATATAGGGCATCAAGAACATGAGAGCAAAGAACACATACAGCTCTCTGATCCCTACAGGCAACCACGACACTTGCTTTGGTGAGCCAATAGGTCCCAGCCCTTCTGTTGCACACTGAGCTGCATACCTATTGGTCTCATCGCTGACAAATTGCATGATTTCGTCATCCATGAAGGCCAGGAAGTAGTCCACAAAGTCATCTCCTTCATTGCATGGGAAGGCAGGCTGTATTCCAGCGTTTGTCATGTCAAACGGCGGATTGTGTGGCTAAAAATCAGCACCGTCAGACCACACAAATGCATCCACTTACCCGGTGCGTGGTTCAGTGGCAGTGTCAAGTCTAATTGCACTCTTTTCCCGGTGAGGAGTTGAGGTGGAGGCAATGGGTGAGGCAGGAGGTGAGTGGGAGGGGGGTGAGTGGGGGGGTGAGTGGGGGGGTGAGTGGGAGGGAGCTGGGTGGTGGGCAGGCAGGTGGGTTACTGACCTGGTGCGTGGTGAAACCTGACCTCCCTTTCTTCCCCGTTTATCACCCCGCTTTGCCCTCCGGCTGCCACGCATCCCCTTTGTTCTAGCCCGGCCTGCCCTGCTTACCCTGCCTGCCCGGCCTGCCTTCCCTCACTGTGCAGGCTCTGGGAATTCATATTCCTCCGATGATGTTGACTGAGGAGAGGGCACGGCAGAAGATGAAGATGATGTGAGGGCAATAGGGCTAGGGGAACGGGAAAGTGATGGGAAATGCTTGCTAGGGCCAGGTGTAGGAGACGTAGCTTTCCGCTTCACTCCCTTCCCACGTGCTACACCCATTTTCCCCATGGGCGCCTTCCCTTTTCCAGAGTAAGTTGTGGGCGGTGGGGGGGAGACAACATGTACAATTTCATCACTGTCACTGCCCAATTGTTCAACCATAACTGGTTCCCCAGCAATAAGTGCATAATCATCACTACTTGCGGTAAGTGTATCACTCTCACTGCCACAATCCATTGTTGTACACACAGTTTTACCAAGCTCTGTCCTAATTTCTGGGGTGCTCAACCCCTTCTGCCTCGCCGTCGGGAGTTCCTTCTTTGGTGTAGAGGTCGAAGGCACACTAGCACTAGGAATTTCCGAGGAGGAAGCGAGTGATGATGACTCGGGACGGAGCGCCATTGTCACGCACAGAGCTGGACAGATACTGACTGATGCATGTCTGGGCAGGGGTGGGGGGGGCCCCCGGGGGGTGGGAGGAGGGAGGTGTGGGAGGGCTGGCGTGAAAGAACTTGATAGCTACTCTCGCGTGAAACAATTGGTGCACAGAAAAAACGCGCGGTGTTCAAAATATTCACGAGCATTCCAGAATGACACCAGCGGTTTGATCCAGTTTTTTCAATGTCATTCTGGAATGACACCCGTGGTTAAAGAACATATTCCCATGGAACCCACCTTATAATGTGTTTGCTTAATAAAAATTATCTAAACAATTCTTTTTTTTCTCTCTATTTTTTTTGTGTGTGTGCAACCCTAAACAGTTATGTGAGGCATGGATTTATTTATGGATCTTGAGCATATTTTAACAAAAACAGATAATCAATGTCATAAATAAAATTCCTTTCCAATTAAATGACCAAGGAATTTTATGAAACCTTATATATTAAACAGATATCGAAAACAGAATGCTTTAACCCGCCCCATCCCGACGTTTTTGGACCTTTTTTTTTTTTGGCTCAAACATCCGCTTTTGGTGAGAAACATCGAAAATTCATAGAGAAATCGCTCACCTGAGGTTTAAAATACTCGATCCAGGTACGAGTCCTTCCTTACCTGACTGGGTTTTCTAACAGGCTGGCACCAAAGAAAACGAGTTCTATGGGAGGGTAACTATTTTATTCACTCATAAACGGTATTTATTTATTTACTTGGTACGAATTTATATGTAGTACAAGAGTTTATTGGTTTTCAAACAGTAATATAGGCATTATAAGCATTGTTTCACTCACTAACTCATCACCATTCATGACCTTTTTTTCCCCACATTACCTGATCATCATTTCTGACTATTTCTTCCTCTAGTGCTATGTAAACATTGTCCTCCACATTGTCATCGATTGGGGAATCACTCTGGCCCTGAATGTCTTTATTGGTCAGGTCACTGGTAACAGGTGAATTGCCGAGACAATGGCGTGCAGGGGGTGGGGAGAGGTTATGCGGTGTAAGGCATTGTTCCTGCTTGGCATCTTGTAAAGGAATAGAGGAAGGTGTCCCGTGTATACGTGCCAAAAATCACTCGCGAAAATTGAAAATTGTGCAAATTAGGGACCTTGCAATGTTGCCGCGTTAATTCACGTCACCGGGACGGCGCGGGTTAAAAAAATACACATCCATGACAATACTGTACATTTAATCTCGTCATCCAACCGAGTCTCTACTCAGTTGAATAATCATTAACCTCTAACAGGCAGGTGATGTAATGTAACGTCCGTGTGTGAGGAGGCAGGCGACGTTACGTAACGTCCAGCCATTTTCGATCCTAATTTATTGGTGAAATTGGGCGATAAGGCATCTTTGTCACCTACTGTCTTGCCATCTACTCTCTCAGGCCTTGAAACAAGTAAAATAGAATATACATATATAAGTTGTAGTGTCATAATTGTTCATGTAAAATAGTATGGTATATACATACGTAGATTATATTGTTATAAGTGTTCAGGTATAACAGAAAACGCATACATAAGATTTTGAAGACAATGAATAGTGTAAAGAATGCATAAATGATAAATATAGTGTTCAGTGGTGAAGAACAAGCAACTGAGTGAATAGTCTGCTAGCCTCGCCCCAGGTGTGCCTGGCAATAAGCTGCCCGCCCGCACTCCTCCCTTGCTCCTCCCCTCCTCCTACCGCAGCCAGCAGAGACGTATTACCATGCATGTAACACCTCTTGCCTTTGTTTTTCATCCATTTTCATCAATTTATGCATGTTCAGGCTTACTCCTTGATAAAGTAAAAGTCCCATTATTCGGCATCTATGGGATCGGGATGATGCCGAGATATTGGATTTGCCGAATAATCAAAAACCTACCCACTCAGTACCTTAAATATATTGGTGAACACTGTCATCATCACTTATGGTATTACAACTGTGTTTAGAGAGAGTACTGTATACTGTACAATACTGCAATCAATACAGTACTATACCTGAATCTGAAATATATATATAAATTAGTGAACATATACAAGTGTAATGAAACAGTAGGCATACAAGTCAGATAACACTTCCTGGATGGCCGAAATGATACAGAATATTACCTATCAGTTCAGTACATCACTTGTATTGGTGAACTCATCATTACTTATATTATTACAAATATGTTTGGAGTGAGTACTGTATACAGTACTTTTTCCAAACACAATAAAATAGTCGGAAAATTGCATAAAATAAAGTGAAGGAATATGAATTGGTAAGGTCTTTCTGATGAAAGTTAAATGTACATTTAGCACTCATTCTTTTGTTCATTTATTTTTTTCTTTTTTACATGTGAAAGGGAGAGTATTGATGGAAACAGTAATATATTCCATTAACCCCTTAATAACCTCTGGCATTGAACAACCCTTTACAATACCGATGTCAGTGATGTCGAGTTAGTGAGCTATGAAAAAACTGTGAACAATTATGGGATGGGAACGAAGGTCACTAGTGTGTTTACATGACTCTACGATACGATTCCAAGCAGTCAGAGGGTCGGTTAATCTCAGATGTTTTCGTCCATTTGGTAAATGCACAGTAACTTTGTAACTTCTCCCATGAATCATAGCACGGGTTTAGGAAACTAAATAACATTGTGAGGTGCGCCAGACGATTATCTTCACATCTTTAAGAAAATGGAAGAAAATCCCTCTCTGAGTACGTAGAGTAAGTTTCTTCCATTCTTCTGAAATCAATTTGTTTTTCTTAAAGATGTGAAGATAATCGTCTGGCTCACCTAGCAATGTGTTATTTAGCTTCCTAAAACCATGCTATGATTCGCTATGAGTCATGGAAAAATTGATAAAGTTACGGGGCATTTACCAAATGAGCGAAAACATCTGAGATTAACCGACCACCTGACTGCTTGGAATCATAGCGTAGAGTCGTGTAAATATACCAGTGACCTTCGTTCCCTCCACATAATTGTTCAGTTTTCTTTATAGCTCACACTAACTTGACATCACTGACATCGGTACTGTAATGGATTGTTCAGTGCCGGAGGTTATTAAGGGGTTAATGGGATATATTACTGTTTGCATCAATACTCTCTCTTTCACATTAAACAAAAACGAACAAAAGAATGAGCGCTAAATGTACATTTAACTTTCACCAGAGAGACCTTAGCAATTCATATTCCTCCAGTTTATTTTTAAGTATTTTTCTGACTTTAGGTTAGGTTAGGTATGGTTAAATTATTAGGAACAGTTAAACTCAGTTAGGTTAGGTTTAGTTTAACCCTTTCCCGCACGGTAAGTTTCAATAAGTTTTCTGGTGCAGGAATTTCCACTACAAAGCCGCCCGGCCGGTGAGCGCGCGCGCGGGCAATTTGAGCGAATGAAACACATTCTTGCCTTATTTTCGCCCCCCAAAAATCAATGTATTCCCATGAAACCTATGTCCAGGTATGCAACCGCACGGTAAGTTTCGATAAGTTTTCTGGTGCAGGAATTTCCACTACGAAGCCGCCCGGCCGGTGAGCGCGCGCGCGGGCAATTTGAGCGAATGAAACACATTCTTGCCTTATTTTCGCCCCCAAAAAATCAATGTATTCCCATGAAACCTATGTCCAGGTATGCATGGATGTTTGTTCTATCTGATAAACATGACCAAAACACAGGAAAACAACAGCACAAAAAGTTATGAGCCCTGGAAGCATTGTCGAGTAAACATTTTTCACTTCCCAACATCGCCGTTTGAATGTTTTCCATCCTACAGGAAAATGATCTAATAAGTTTTTATAGAGAATTTCATCAGCTTTCTAATGAAACCAATCTGGTTTAGATACGATGTATACTTTTCGAGAAAATGGTCAAAAACTGAGAGCCATTTTCAAAAAATTTTCACTGACCTCTGAGAGCTAAGTTTTCCCAGGGACCTAACGTTTTTATTACATAGTAATATGCCCCATTATCCAGCTTTTCCACTGTGACGGGAAAACCCCATACGCCTCATAGTTCTCGAGTAAATCGAAAAAAAGTACAAGGCACTCCGTGCGTGATTGACTTTCGTGATGCGCGCATGGCGTACGCAATGTTCCCATCTACGTAACCACGAATTCTTATGAGAAATATTACATATTTATGTATTGTACATATATAGAATTTCCTGCTCTTCATCATGGTTCAAACGTGAAATCGATACGTCCAATAGTTTCCGAGTAATTGGGAGAGAAAATGAGAGTATTACTACGAGCCTTTCTCAATGGTAACAGCCGGGAAGAGACACTCATTTCCACCGTCTTTTATCGCACAACACGTAACATAATGCTTACATTTTGGTATTGATCATACGTAGAATTTAGTGGTATAGATCAAGGTTGTTACAGAAAATTGATAAGTCAAACAGTTTTCGAGTAATTGGCCGACAAAGTGAGGTTAGTACTCCGAGCGCTTGTCACTGATAACAAACGCGAGGAAAAAGAAAAAAACCCTCGCCTTTTACCCCCCAAAACGCTACCAAAGGCTTACATTCGGGTACTGATTACACGTAGAATTTAGTGGTATTGATGATGGTTGTAACAGAAAATCGATGTGTAATAGTTTTCGAGTAATTGGCCGACAAAGTGAGGTTATTACTCAGAGCGAATTTCACTGATAACAAATGCGAGGAAAAACATTTCCCTCGCCTTTTACCCCCCAAAACGCTACCAAAGGCTTACATTCGGGTATTGATTACACGTAGAATTTAGTGGTATTGATGATGGTTGTAACAGAAAATCGATGTCTAATAGTTTTCGAGTAATTGGCCGACAAAGTGAGGTTATTACTCCGAGCGAATGTCACTGATAACAAACGCGAGGGAAAAAAAAAAACATTTCCCTCGCCTTTTATCCCCCAAAACGCTACCAAAGGCTTACATTTTGGTATTGATCATACATAGAATTTAGTGGTATTGATGATGGTTGTAACAGAAAATCGATGTCTAATAGTTTTCGAGTAACTGGCCGACAAAATGATGTTATTACTCCGAGCGCTTGTCATGTCACACAACAACCGCTAGGAACAAAAACATTTCTCTCGTCTTTTACCCCCCAAAACGCTACCAAAGGCTTACATTCTGGTATTGATCTTACGTAGAATTTAGTGGTATTGATGATGGTTGTAACAGGAAATCGATAAGTCTAATAGTTTTCGAGTAATTGGCCGACAAAGTGAGGTTACTCTTCCGATCGCTACCAACTTTTACACACACTGTTTCTTCCTCGCACACCGGCCTGAAGACTATGCTACTAACTTTCTTTTTCCCCTATCTGTACAGACTGTTACATCTTCCATGGATGTTTTTCTATTGTTATAACCTACTACACATAAACATAACTCTTCTATAGTTACTGCTGTGGAGATTTACTTTCTTTCATATGTGTAATCTGTAGGAGAAAATGGTTATTTGTCTGAAAGTGTGAGAGGTAATGGTAATAGATTATTATATATATCAACAAAATTTGCAGAACTCACTTCCTCCAGGGGTGTTGATCCAGTTAGACCAGGGATTTGAAGATGAGGAGTTATGTAGTGTGTGTGTGAGTCAGCTTCTCCCTGAGAGTATGAGGCAACGCTATTTTTAGCACACACCACACTCGTTCACGGAAACTCGCAGCTTGTTTGACGTATATTTCATACAATTCCATACGCATTTACACTATCAGAATCACAATAATTCCAGCCCTAAAACACCGGTAATTCTCCCCTCCCAACTTCAGGTTTGCCCCTTCACAACACTCTGTTTCATGCCACACATAATGCTTGCTGGCTCCATAATTTCACCAAGCCATCCGCAGTATGTTTCACACAATATATATTTATGCCTTGGCTTCATTTATATACGTATTTCCACTCACGCCATACGGCCTACGGGGGAGGTGGAGTGGTGAAACCCCGCAACACTGACCATGTGTCTGGCTCCAAGGCCCAACGATTGCTAACGGCCAGAATTGCTTTTCAATACATATATGTATGTTCCATCGACAATATCACGTCACTATATGTTCACATACAATGTATTATCTCACTGAGTCAATAGGGTCTTTGCCTTGGGCAAGAGGGGGAGAATTATGGATGATTTAAAGGGAACCACGAGCTGTCAAACACCACTGGCTGACTGCTCAACAAACACTGAGGTTGGAGGGAGCGGGCTGAGGCAGATAAGGCAAAGCAGCGTTGCCAATGACTTACCTCGAGTAGGCCTTGGCTACCCTAAGACGCGCCGAAAAATCACGCAAATCGGCCTATAAGTTTTTTTCTGTCGAATATTTTTGGGCCTTAACGACGCGATTCGCGTGACTGTGCCTGGCAGAGTGCAGGCCGATGTCACGCGAATCACGTGACTGTGCCTGGGAGGGTTAACAAGACAGTCCCTTATACCATTATGCTGAGGAATAAAAATAATAGAGCTGTCACAGACGTACAGCTAAAAACAACGGGGAAACTGATTTAACAAGCACCATTTATTTATGGGTAATGCATTACAGTATCAGTGGTTCATGGGCTACGCAATTACCGGTAAATGTCACTTTCAGGAAGGCGTTAAGAATGAACGAATTTCAAGAATTAGCGATGGGGCTTGGAACGTAACCCTCGCTAATTTGGAGGGGGGTAGTTACTGTACTGTATGATAATGTGCAATATTGTAATCAATACAGTACTATACCTGAATCTGAAAAAATATAGAAATTAGTGAACATTACATTAGGCCTACAAGTCACAGATAACACTTTCTGGACTGCTGAGATGATTCCGGACATCTGCCGAACAATCAAAGATTTTCGTCAATGGGACCATTTCTCAAAACTGCCGCAATGTCGGATCTACCAAATAATCAGCTGCCGAATAATAGGACTTTTCCTATATATTATTTTTCCGAAAATATGCCGCCCCACACAGTTGTATATTTGACAAGCTGCCCGCCCATAAGGGGTTAAAACCCAGAATAAAATACCTGTATAAAGTACAGTACTGGTGCATCCTTGGACTGGGGGGATTAACTGTTTCTGACTCCTTTGCTCTCCTTGGTGGAACAAACTCATCTTGCATACACTATACTGTATAATGCATTGCCCCTGGCTGAACAATGACTGCACAGAAAAAAAATAAAAAAAATAAAATAAAAAAAAAATAAAGTACTGTACCTGTAACTGTCTAAGGGCATGAGCTTTCCTTCTTTTATGCAGTCATCAATATACTGGAATTTGAAGTTGTCACCATAACAGGAGGTTCTTTTATCATCTGTCGGACGGATGCGAATACTGTGTGGACCCACAGTGCCTTTCAAACTGCCACCATATTTCTGAAATAATAAGAGTATACTTAAAATCCATTAGGTTACAATATCACGTTCACTTACCACATTATCACAATAATGCAATTTATTATCAATGGTGGAAGGTGTGCGCATGATATTCACAGAAATCTGTGCAGTATGTGAGGCGGTATGTGGGCTGAAGAGAAGACGAAAAGGGGTACAAGGAACAGCATGGTGGAATGAAGAGGTGAGGCAAGCTATGATGCACAAAAGGAAAGCATTTAGTGAGCGGATGTAAAGATGTAAAGCAGGGGCATGGAGGAAGCTGTGAGACAGAAGACAGACTTATTGTCACGAATCAGTTCGCGACATTTCCCTTTTGTGAGAAGCCACGAACTATTAGTGGAAAACTCACTGTGTATCGCTCAGCTAACCGTTTCTCCCTCCATTTCGGAGTATACTTTTCAAAACATTCGTCACCGTTTTCAAAGGTGACCGATTAGTGCACGTCACTAAGTGCTGTACTGAGCGATACTATTGTTTTTTATTGTTCGCCTCTGCTTGCCTCTGACCGTTAGAAAATGCGGCCGAGTGCTCCGCTTTTCTTTCCCACGACTTGGTCAGTCTTGTGTTTGCTGTGACGGAGAAAGGTTCTGTGCTCAGAAGTGGAGAGGTCAGCTAGCACCCCAAGCTCCATTAGTACAGTTAATCCCAGTACTCCCACCCCCCCCTCCTCGGGTGATACATAGTATTCATCGACTGGTATTTCCTTTGTGTATTTCCTAGTTTTAAGAGTTTAGTTAAGGTGTTTTTCCTAGGCGTAAGTATTTAGCTTCTGTGTGAGTGAGCGAGTGCGTCTCATTGATTTGATTTGAAATGTAATGTTAAATTTATTTTTGTAATTAATAAATTTAACAGTTCTATTTCTTGAGCTTAATGTAGAGTAAAATCTTTTCATTTCTCCATAATTAAGCTTATTTTCCATATAGCTCCTAGCTTGCATAAACGTTTGCTTTCATAACTGGTACTTAGACCAGTCTTGTGGTATTAACTTAAAATCCGTTGTGCCAGATAGGAGTTAATGCATCAGCAAGGACCTGATTATTGTTATTAGTATTAGTTATTTATTGTCAAGGGTGAAGTAACTTTCTCCAGAGGCTAACAGTACAGTAATTCAGCAATTGTGAGTAATTAGTCTCTGCTGTGTACTGTGAAGAAAGTTTATAAATTCTCGTTCTCAGAGAGTCGTGCGAAGAAGCAGCGTAAAGTAATCATTGCTTGATGTAGCAAGACAATCATTGTCTCTGCTCTTCAATATTATTGAATATTAATATCAATTTAAATAATATTTAACCATTATTTTCAAAATTATTCTGATATTATAAAAACCCCGTGACAATTGGCGACCTCATTCCAGGATATTAACTCCTAACCCTAAAGCTATTCACGAGATAGTGCTCACTCATTCATATTTAGGTATTTATCATTAAAGTTTAAAGACACAAGTTTACTGGTGTTTACCGTTAATTTAGCAAGTGAATTTTGCTTTATCAATCCATAGAGTACTTAACTCTAGTTTAATTTTGGTAACACCAGACGATTTTATTCGCTCCTGGGAAGTCGCCGTACCCATTGTGTTTATTATTGAGTCTTCCCAGTCATTTACATTTTTTGCTTTAATCTTTGCCAGTTAACTAGATAAGACTGGTCACCACTAACTTGTGTCTGTACTCTTTACTTGTGTTTATTAGCATTTGTTCGCTAAGCAGTCAGTACTCAGTTTCAGTTACTTAGTAAATTGAGCTAGCATCATGGCTACGGCTGTATTTTTACAGGAAGCCAAAGATATGGGTCTTACGGACCCAACTGAAATCAAAGAATACATACTCTCACGGTTCAATTACGAGCAAGAACGTGAGAAAGATGCTCGTGAAGAGCGTAGAATTCAGCGCGAATACGAGCGAGAACAGCGTGAACACGAGCGAGAACAGCGCGAACTCGACTTAGAACACGTGCGGGAACAACGTGAATATGAACGTGCCGAACGTGAAGCACGCGAGAAACATGAACTTGAAGTGCTGAAGCTCAAGCGAGATTCCTTGGCTTCAGACACATCTGGTGCAGTTGGTTCAAGCTCCACGAGCGCTCTCCCTGCACATGTTATGGCGACCCCACACATCAAGCTTCCCCCATACAAAGATGGCGAGCGAATCGAGCCATACATAGCTCGATTTGAAGACATGGCTCAGCTTTACCAGCTCCATGATGCAGCTAAGCGGCTTCAGTTTCTTAGCCTGTTTGAGGGCCCTGCCCTCGATATTCTCCACAGAATTCGTGGAGACAATCTCACGTATGAAGTGATGAAAGCTGCACTCATTAAGGCGTATGGTCTCACAGTAGACGACGCCAAAGCTCAGTTCATGCGAGCTCGTCTCCAAGACAAGGAGACAGCTGTTCAGTTCCTCGACCGTCTCACTGCTTACCTAGGTGAGTGGATGGAGAAAGATGAAACTCCTTCTACGCGTGAGGGGATAATTGACCTTATGCTGCGTACACAGCTAGAGAGGTCATGGCCTGCTGAGCTCATAGCACAGCTTAAGATCTGCCAGGTGAAAGATGCCAGCCAAATGGTAGAGAAGGCTGACGCATTCTTTACTGCATACGGGTATCAAGCTCGTAAGCAAAACACCTGGAGCAGAAAAGATACTGCCAAGTCTGGGAAATCGTCTCAGACTGAATCCCAGCACCAAGGCCGTTCTCAGAGTAATGGTCAAGGTCCAAGCAAACCGCAGTGGAAGGACCAGGGGCAAAACACTCAGAAACCTGAGTGGAAGGGGTACAACAAGTACCCTAATCAGCAGCAGTATCAGCCACGCAACCGACCGTTGGGACAAACCTTTTCACCACCAGCTCAAAAGAGGCAGGAAGCGAATGCAGCCTTCATTCCTCAGCAGCAGCCTGGTGGTCACGTCCCTACCAGTGTGGGTACTTCCCCACAGTTCACTAGTCCCACAGTGACAGTGAACCCCCCTCCACAGATGGCCAATGTTCCATCTTCCCAATATAACCCTCAAGGCACAATGTTTGCCACATCAATTCAGCAGCCTCATGAGTGGCTAGCTGCTTCCTCCACAGGCCCTCCCACAGGTGACAGTACCTTCCTTGTTCAGCCAGGGTTTGTGGGAGGCATTCCTGTGAAGGTCCTGAGAGACAATGGTTCCTCAGGTTGCTCTGTTAAGCAGAGTTTAGTTCGGCCTGAGCAGTATACAGGTCGACAGATCTATGCAAAGCTTATTGATGGATCAGTGAGATTGTTCCCTGAGGCATGTATCCAGGTGGCATCTCCATTTTATACTGGTACGACACTTGCAGTTGTCATGCCAGAGCCTCTATTTGACTTTATAGTAGGCAATATTAATGGAGTCAAGGATAGTTGCTCCGATGACGCTACTCAGACTTCGGCTGCTGCGGTAACACGAGCCATGGCTGAGGCTCCAGACTGTGTCACCCCAGTGATCATTGAATCGCCGCAAGATCTAATGTGTAGTCAACTTGTTGTGCAAGAACAACATTCTGACCCGACACTTGCTACCGTGCGGAACAAACAAAAGGGTCGAGTGATTAAGTATTCACGGGGAGGTCGAGCCAAGTTCCTTCGCAAACAAGGACGGCTCTACCGTGAGTCACGAACACCCGAGGGCGAGGTTCGATTGCAGTTTGTCGTTCCCGCCAAGTACCGCTTAGCAGTGTTACAATGGGGTCATTGTTCAGCCTCAGGAGGTCACATGGGCAAAAGGAAGACCCAGGGCCGTATCCGAGCTGACTTTTTCTGGCCAGGGATGGGACGAGACATAGATAGTTTTGTCCGTTCCTGCAGTGTGTGTCAAAGTAACACCACTAATCAGGGACATGTCCTTCCTGTGCCATTTGAAACCACACCTGTAATCTCTGAGTCAGTTGAGAGACAGGGTAGTGGTAATGTGGGTGTAGACCTGATGTCTCACCTATTAACTGCTTACTAACTAGCAACTGTTGTATGTTGGGTTCCGTAATAGGCATCCTAAGCGATTTGAGTAATCCAAGGACCAGCCTGGTTCCCAGTTAAAAGTGTAGACCAGACGTCTCACTCGTTGGCCCTACAGGACACAGTATATCCAGGGCTTGTACATACATGTATACCATAAGTTAAGGGGGAAGTTTGAGAACCTTGCAGAGACAGTCCGAGGCTGTGTATGAATTACCTTGTGGAATGTCTCGAGCTGTGGGCCTCTCTGAGGATTCCCGGAGAATGCACATTACCCACATGAGTGTTCACACCCACGGTGGGTGTTAAAACGTGACCTCCCCGAGATTGCGTAGCGATTTTCAGCTTCCTGTATTACTCGTAAGTGTAGAGTTAGGTTAACCAGTAAACCGCCCGTTCTAAGCAATTTGTGAATTCAAGAACTGGCACGTTTCCTGGTTAATAATGTTAGGTTAACTAGTAAACTGCCCGTTCTAAGAGATTTGAGTAATTCAAGAATTGGCACATTTCCTAGTTAATAAGCGTTAACCAGTAAGCTATAAGGGTTCTAAGCAATTTGTGAATTCAAGAATTACGTTTCCTGGTTAATAATGACATAAGTACTGATTGCTAGGCAGAGAGAGAGAGAGAGACAGAAATAACAGTTTTGATGCTCCACCTTAATTCCTTTCGCAGGTGTAGCTGGTGGGTGCAGCATTGCCGTGCAGATCAGCTGGCCGTTCCTGTTGCATGCTGCCGCCCTTCTCTTCTGCCTCGTCATCATTATTTTACTATAAATTTGTATTACTGTGTCATTTTACACGTAGGTACAGTTACACTACAACTGTCACACCTACACCGTGTATTACATACATTACACTACATAACAACTAGTTGTTAATGTAAATGTAGCGAACTTTCGCTCAGTTTGACCTGAGTACAGGATTTTCACAGTCGTCACGGAGTTTTTCCCTCAAGCTTGTTTCTATTAACGTAAATACGAGGTTTTTTCACTCACTGGCGACTGCGACTTTCTCCTGTAGCAGGATAGCACACACACCACAGTGTGAATCTTGTGCGAATGACTTAGGATGTGTACATATATATATATATATATATATATATATATATATATATATATATATACACAAATTTTTTCCCATAAGGAAAAAATTTAACTTTGTAAGGGCGTAATGTCACGAATCAGTTCGCGACATTTCCCTTTTGTGAGAAGCCACGAACTATTAGTGGAAAACTCACTGTGTATCGCTCAGCTAACCGTTTCTCCCTCCATTTCGGAGTATACTTTTCAAAACATTCGTCACCGTTTTCAAAGGTGACCGATTAGTGCACGTCACTAAGTGCTGTACTGAGCGATACTATTGTTTTTTATTGTTCGCCTCTGCTTGCCTCTGACCGTTAGAAAATGCGGCCGAGTGCTCCGCTTTTCTTTCCCACGACTTGGTCAGTCTTGTGTTTGCTGTGACGGAGAAAGGTTCTGTGCTCAGAAGTGCAGAGGTCAGCTAGCACCCCAAGCTCCATTAGTACAGTTAATCCCAGTACTCCCACCCCCCCCTCCTCGGGTGATACATAGTATTCATCGACTGGTATTTCCTTTGTGTATTTCCTAGTTTTAAGAGTTTAGTTAAGGTGTTTTTCCTAGGCGTAAGTATTTAGCTTCTGTGTGAGTGAGCGAGTGCGTCTCATTGATTTGATTTGAAATGTAATGTTAAATTTATTTTTGTAATTAATAAATTTAACAGTTCTATTTCTTGAGCTTAATGTAGAGTAAAATCTTGTTTCATTTCTCCATAATTAAGCTTATTTTCCATATAGCTCCTAGCTTGCATAAACGTTTGCTTTCATAACTGGTACTTAGACCAGTCTTGTGGTATTAACTTAAAATCCGTTGTGCCAGATAGGAGTTAATGCATCAGCAAGGACCTGATTATTGTTATTAGTATTAGTTATTTATTGTCAAGGGTGAAGTAACTTTCTCCAGAGGCTAACAGTACAGTAATTCAGCAATTGTGAGTAATTAGTCTCTGCTGTGTACTGTGAAGAAAGTTTATAAATTCTCGTTCTCAGAGAGTCGTGCGAAGAAGCAGCGTAAAGTAATCATTGCTTGATGTAGCAAGACAATCATTGTCTCTGCTCTTCAATATTATTGAATATTAATATCAATTTAAATAATATTTAACCATTATTTTCAAAATTATTCTGATATTATAAAAACCCCGTGACACTTATATACATAGAAAGGAAGAGAGGTGAAAAGATTAATAAGAGAGAGTAAGAAGACAGTGGAAGAGGAATTTGGAAGGAATTTAAGTGTAGAGTGGAGGGAATGTAAGACAGTGTTCTGGAAAGAGGTAAAGAGAGTTAGGGTGAAAAAGAAGTTTGTCAGGGAGTGAAAAATAAAAATAATCGGGATATTATAGGTGAGAAGTGTGTGAAGAATGATGAAGGAAGGGTAGTGGTGAACAGTGAGGATATTAAAGATGCATGGAGAAAGCATTATAACAGGTTGTTGAATGAGGAGTTTGACTGGGACAGGGAAGGTTTGGAGCCAGCAGATCCAGTGTCTGGCCCTTGGCCTTTGATTGATACTGCTACTGTGAGTGAGGCAATAGGCAGGACGAGGGTGGGGAAGGCAGCAGGTGTGTTTGGGTTGACTGCCAAAATGTTGAAGGCCTCAGGCGATATAGGGGTGAGTTTAGTCACTGACCTGATAAATAGGATTATTTATGAGTGTGTTGTCCCAGATGATTGGCTGAAGAGTGTAATTGTAAATGTGTATAAAGGGAAGGGTGATGCCCTGGAAAGAGGAAATTATTGAGGTATAAAGCTTTTAGATCATATAATGAAGGTAATGGAGAGAGTTTTAGAAGCTATGATTAGAGAAAGAGTGAATATTGATGAGATGCAGTTTGGGTTTACGCCAGGTAGGGGGACCACTGATGCTATATTCATTGTTCGACAGCTTCAGGAAAAATATATTGGTAGGAGAAGGGATCTTTATTTTGTTTTTGTTGATTTGGAAAAGGCCTTTGACAGAGTCCCTAGAGAGGTGGTGAAGTGGGCAATGAGAAAGCTTGGCTTGGAGGAGTGGCTGGTTAGGGTGGTTATGTATGTGGGTGCTCACACCCAGGTAAGAGTGAATGGAGATTTGAGCGATGAGTTTTCCGTGAATGTTGGTGTGCATCAGGGGTTAGTCTTGAGTCCCATGTTGTTTATCATGGTAGTTGAAGCCCTTTCACATGACTTTAGAAACGGACTCCCGTGGGAGTTGTTGTATGCTGATGATTTGGTGTTGATTGCAGAGAACGAAAGGGAGGCAGAGGAAAGGTTTAGAAAGTGGAGAGATGGTATGAGGCACAAGGGTTTAAGGGTAAATGCAGATAAAACAAAAGTGATGATATCTAGGGTTGGTGGCGGTACTGTCAAAGACGAGGGAGAGTGGCCATGTGCAGTTTGCCACAAGGGCGTGGGAAGTAATTCTATCTTGTACGGTGTGTGTGATAAATGGGTGCATAAGAGATGTAGTGGTATCAAAGGTAGACTGCGAGATAATGCTGATTTTATGTGTACAGCGTGTCGGGGTGAGCAGGTGGAGATTGTCAGACGTGAAAGGATTGAAGTTGCTGGTGAATCTCTTGAGTGTGTGGAAGAGTTTTGTTATTTGGGAGACATGTTGTGTGCTGGAGGTGGGGCTGGAGCTAGCTCTGTGGCTTGGGTGAGAAGTGGTTGGAAGAAGTTCAGGGAGCTCTTGCCTCTCCTGACATTGAGAGGACTCTCCCTACGTGCTAAGGGGTCTTTGTACGCAGCATGTGTTAGGAGTGTAATGCTGTATGGGAGTGAGACCTGGGCAGTGAAGGAGGAAGATATTCGCCGGCTCAGACATACAGAAATGACAATGATTAGGTGGATGTGCAGTGGGTCCCTGCGTCCAAGGCCTGGAGGGGCTGGGTTTACGATGGAAGAGTTGAGAGGTAGGATGGGATTGGAGTGTATTGGTGTTGTGATGAGGAGAGGTAGATTGAGATGGTTTGGACATGTGGAGAGGATAGGGGATGATAACTGGGTGAGGAAGGTGAGAAGTGTTAATATTGGGGGTGGGGTTATGAGGGGTAGACCGAGAAAGACATGAGACGAGGTCATTAAGTGTGACCTCAGGGTTAAGGAACTGAGCAGGGAGGCTGCAATGGATCGTGCAGCGTGGACAGCCACCATTAGGTGACCAAGGCCGACACATGCAAGCATGTTGGAGCCTTTAAAAACGAAAACAAAAAACAGAAGCCACAGCAGCCAACACTGGTAAATAACTGGGACTGGTTAGTGAGGATCCGGGTCGAAACCTCACTAGGTGACTGGCTTCTATTTAGGGAGTGGCAGCCGTGTTGATACTGGCTCTGCCCTCATGCTGGGGCACCGGGATCCAAGAATGATGGCCAAATCTCCCTTTATGTGGTAGGTGGGGGCGCTCACCATCCACTTACTCGATGTAGTGCTGCTCTCAGGTGTCTGCTCTTTCTTCTCCATCCTTCTTTCCTTCCATCCTCTTCTGTCTTTCTTCATTTTGTTCTCATCTTTCTGCCTATAGGTGACTTTACACTCCCTCTTCTGTCTTTCTTTCCTCTTCCTTCTGCCTCTGGGTGACTCTTCACTGAGTGACAAGCCAAATGATTTCCTGTACACCAGGAAACCATTTACTATGCTGGGTGGTAACCATATAACCAAATTTTGGCACCTGGTGGTTTAGTGGGTAATTATTGCGCTCCTATCGGATTGAGCCGGTGAAGATTTATATCCAAGGGGTGGTTGGTGGTTGGGGATTACTGCTCACATAATGCCACTCAGGGATGAGTGAGGCTGGTCACTCTCATCTTAAATGTCGGGATCAACTGCCTAGCCCCGGGCTCCTATGCTCCTCATGGGGCAACGTAGGACTGGATGATGGATGCATGGATGGACAGTGGAGAAGGGGGAAAAAATTAGCAGATGGAGAGAACACTTTATGGAACTGTTATACATAGAGAATGAAAGTAATGCAAGTGGCTGGAGAATGGCTGGAAGCAGGAGGGAGGTGAGAAGAGACGAAGAGATAAGTAGGACAGAAGTAGTGGAAACAATGATGAAAGTCAAACTTGGGAAAGCCCCAGGAACTGGTGGAGTGTGTGGTGAAATGCTGAGGCATGGGGAAGAGGTTGTAATAGAAATGATATGGAAGATGTGCAGACTGGCCTCGGAGGAAAGCAGAGTCCCAGAGGATTGGAAGTTAGGTATAATTATTCCCCTCTACAAAGTTAAAGGGGAAAAAGAAGTGTGTGGCAATCAGAAGGACATTTGTCTTCTGTGTGTAAAAGGACACATATATGGTAGGATACTACAGGCTGTCAAGTGCATTTTGGTGCAAAATATATATTCTGGGCTTCAAAATATAGGAAACTGATGTGAAAAATATAGGAAAAATAGGAAATTTACAGGAACATTATCAAGGTAATGATGAGTGATACAGAGGCATCACTGACTTTAAGAAGTGAAGTTCGACTAAAGTTTGTTTATTCTGAAGTCTTGTACATGATCTTTTACAGACAAAACTGGTTGAAGCATTTTTAGGATCCTTGCTTGCAAGATCTGTAAAGTATTTCTGGCGAGGCTCCCTCTGTTCAATAAGCCTGTCTACTACAGGGCCAAGCGTCAACCAGATTGAAGGAACATGTCTTAAGAAAGTATGGGTTTCCACTTCTTCCTCTAGCTGTACAAACTTAAAATTCTCCCTTCTACCGGATAATATCTTGAAGAAAGAATGGATGTCCACAGCAAGATCATCCACTGGTGAACCATATGCCTCAAGAGCCTTACAAAAACTATTGTGAACAACATGAAGGTTACATGTTCCAATGTTTATCATTCCTGGATTTCCAAAATCTTTCAAAGACATATTGACAGCTCTAAAGATGGTCTTACAGACATTCGGTTCATCATTACTTAATGTTAGTATTGAGGATAGGTTTACTCCATCTGTTCTAACTATTCCACCATGGCAGCCGCAACCTTCTGCATGTCCAAACATCAGTGCTGTATAAAAACATCTCACAATTTCATTCTGTTTTTCAGACCAAAACCGGATATGTAAGACCATCTGTTTACGTACCTGAGCTGTGGTGGTTTCATCATAGTGAACAGTTACAGGGTTCTTACTTGAATTTACAACATAGATTAACTGTTTTTGAAAATAAGGTCCTAATCCATCTGAAATGACATATGACACTTTGGAACGAGACAGCTGAAAGTTCTTGGAAATTGAACAATGAAACATGGAATCAAACGTAGATACAATACCATCACATGATCAGTAGCTCATATCTGAGCTGGCAACTTTCAGAGCCCAGATAGCTTCTGCTTTAATTTAAAAAAATCACCAACCCTGTTTTTGTGACTTTTTTTTTTTTCCTTCATTATTTTGTTGGAATTCACTTGCTTTAGAGATAGCCATAGGTAGGCCTATCCCCAAAACAAATGACTTGCGACAAAAATTAAACTCAAATGCCTTCAAATCACACTAAAATCAACCAAATAAGTTTTTTTGTTTTGAAATCGAGTGATGTGAGCTACTGGAAATTGACAGGGCCTACTTTGAGAGGGACTAGTGTCCTAGCTCAACAGGTTAGCTTTTTATTTATTTATTTACTTTTTGCGCCTAAGGTCGGATACTTTCTGAACAGTCCTCATATCTTTGTATCATCTGTATACAATAGATACATCTCACCACCATTTCCAATGCAGTCAGGGAGATCATTTGTGAACAGAACAAACAGCAGGGGACCAAGGGCTGAACCCTGAGGAACCCCACTGATCAGTTCTCTCCATTCTGATGCCTCCTTGTTGACCATCATTCTTTGCCTCCAATTAGCTAGGAACTTTTATCCATCTTCACTAGTTTCCTTCAACAGTGTAGGCGGTAATTTTCCCAAGGAGTCTTCATGTGGAATCCAGAGTTATGGTTTTGTAAACATTTACCATTATGCATCTCTCCAAGAGCCACCAGTTAGGCTGCATAGCCTGTATCAACACATCTGGTGATGGTCCTTCAATCAACACCAAGAAACAAGTTTACGTGCCTCTGCTTCTGCAGTCAGAACAATGATCTCAAATTTACGACCCTTGTCCCTAGTGGAGGAGACAAAATAAATAAAGCAGTCAATTTTCAGTAATTCACATCAGCCGATCCAAGAAGTCTGACACAATCACGTTGTAAACCATCTCATTTTGAATTTATTCCACTAAAAACTTGTTTCTGGAAATATATATATCTAACCCTCTCGAACACTTTTACCGCAACCTGCAGACAACTGCTTCCAAGTACAGTACAGTCATCCCTTAACATTCACGGTTTTAAAATATACGGTTTTGAATATCCACAGATGGATACAGAAAAAAAAAAAAAAATCTCGTTGAACTCTGCTGACACTGTAACATTATCCCACGCACAGTTCGTGGCTGTTTTAGTAATGGTATTACCCAGTTAATGAAATATATTGTAACACTCTTCCTTTTGGCCACTTCATTTATTCATGTCATTAATTCATCAGGGGAAAAGTTAGGATGGGCTGGGATTAACTGTGCAGTATTTTTTTTTTTTTTTTCATTTTCTTCCTTGCAATCTTTGTGGTGAAGGGCTTTGTCGTGTTTACCAGCTGATACAAGGGGAAAGCTCCATGATTGGTTGGTCATACCAAAGCTTTGTGTGTAAGAGCCTCCATCATTGGCTAACCGAAAATCACCAAGGAGAGGTAGTGTGAAAATGTTATATCTTTTTATAGCTTTATTAGCCATTTTATTTTTACAGCTTTATTTGCCATTTTTATTATTTGTAAAAATGTACACAGAGATTATCTGTAGTTACAACAAATGTTTATTTTTGTTACTGTTAGCAGTCCCGAACCCTCTCAACCCACCACCATCACCAAGGAGACGTAAAGTGAAAATGTTAAACCTTTTTATAGCTTTATTAGCCTCTTTATTTTTATGGCTTTACTTGCCATTTTTATTGTTTGTAAAAATGTACATTGAGATTATCTTTAGTTACAACAAATATTTTTGTTACTGTCATCAGTGCCGAATCCTCTCAACCCGCCACTACCCCCTGCTTCACCTCCCGTTGTGGAATGCAGTGACGTGGAAATTTTAACTGTTTTTATAGCTATTCTTGCCTTTATTACTGTACTATTATTTGTAAAGACGTACAGTACGGTACATAGGAAATGGGGGTTGCTGTTACAGTGCTCATGGAACATTTGTTTTTGTTGTTGGCAATGTCAATGATGCAGAGGCTGGAGGAGGGAGCTGGGATGAGTACAGTAGTCAGAAGAGGCCATGCAGTAGTATCTATTCATTATTTTTAACTTTTAGTGTTCTTGTATTAAATAAAGCAGTTTAGTGTTCTTTTATTAAATAAAGTGATTGTAAACATCTATCTATCTATAGCCTGATGCCCTAATCCCGCAAAGGGTGGCCGCAGACAAAACACCTCCAAGTCACTCTGTCACCCACCATTTGACTACCCTCCCCCCAACTCACCCCCCCCTCCCTCATATACCTCTCAACTCCATCCCTCCACCTCATCCTCGGTCTACCCCTCCCTCTCCTTCCCTCCACCTCACCTACATACACCCTCTTAGTCAGTCTTTCATTCTCCATTCTCTCCACATGTCCAAACCACCTCAGTGTATTTCTCCTAATCTTCTCAACCACATCCACATCTACCCCACAACGTTCCTTCACTTCATTCGTCAACCTGTCCCTCCACGTCACTCCACATGCTCCTCTCATGTAACTCATTTCCACTGCTCTCACTCTTGACTTGTTCCCCTCTTGCAAGGTCCATGCCTCGCTTCCATACGTCAGGGTAGGGATCACAATGCCATCATGCAGTGACTTCTTAACTTCCATACTCACCTCCCTATTTCTCATCACTGCTTTCAGTGTACCAACAACCTTCCTTCCCTGCTGTACCCTTTCACGTACTTCATCCCCCAAAGTTCCATCCTTACTCATCACACTACCCAAGTACTTGAATGCACTCACATTCTCCATATCCTCACCATCCAACCTCACTGCACACTCTGTGACTTCATTCCTCTCAAACACCATAACTTTACTTTTGTTTACATTAACTTTCAGCTTCCTCCTCCTACACACTGTCCCAAATTCATTCACCAAACCTTGCAACTCCCATTCATCTTCACTCAACAATACTGTATCATCAGCAAACAGCAACACCGGAAGCTTCCAAATCTCACCCTCATTTATTAGGACCAGCCCCACATCCACTGCCCTACCTTGCACCTCCTTTACAACCCCATCCATATATATATTAAACAGCCATGGAGACATCACACACCCCTGTTTCAGTCCCACATTGAGATCAAAGAACTCACTCAGCTCACTATCCACTCGCACCGTAGCCCTAGCTCCCTCGTACATACGCTTCACAGCACTCAACAATTTCCCCTCCACTCCATATATTCTTAATACCTTCCACATACCTCGCCTATCTATTCTGTCATAAGCTTTCTCCAAGTCCATGAAGGCAGCATACACTTTCCTTCCCTTCTCTAGATACTTCTCTACTAAACATCTTAGAACAAATATCTGATCTACACACCCTTTTCCCTTCCTAAATCCCCCTTGTTCTTCTCCAACTAGCTCCTCTGTCATATGCCTAACCCTATCAATGAGTATTCTACCATATATTTTACCAGTCACACTAAGAAGGCAAATACCCCTATGGTTACCACATACTTCTCTCTCCCCTTTTCCTTTGTACAGAGGAACAATTATACCTCATTTCCAGTCCTCTGGAACCCTTCCCTCTTCCCAAGCCAATCTACACAACTTCCACATCCACTCCACAAGAATCTCACCCCCATACCTCAGCATTTCACCACACACTCCATCAATTCCTGGGGCCTTTCCCAGCTTAATCTTCTTCATCGCTTCCACTACTTCCGCCCTACTGATCTCTTCCTCCCTCCTCTCATCTCTTCTTCTCCCAGCCATTCCCCAACCACTTACACTCACACTGCTCTCACTCTCTACATTCAACAAATCCTCAAAGTGCTCCTTCCATCTCCTCAATTTCTCTCTCTTCTCCACCAACAATCTATTATTCCTATCTTTCACTCCCCTATTATTTCCCCTTTCACACTGCCTTACTTTCTTTACCTCCTTCCAAAACAATTTCTTACTCTCCCTCCATTTCACACTAAAATTCCTCCCAAACTCCTCATCCACTTTCTTCTTACTGTCCTTCACCAGTCTCTTAACCTCCCTTCTCCTGCTCACATATACCTCTCTCTCATCTTCTCACCCTACCTCTACTCGCCAACCATTCACCATATGCCTTCTTCTTTTGTTCCACAGCTCGTTTCATCTCATCATTCCACCATGCTGTCCCTTGCACACCCTTGCATCTCCTCCTCACTCCACAAACCGCCTCACACGCTGCGCCTATCTCTTCCGTGAATATCTTACATACGTCTTCCACCCTTTCCATCTGCTCTAGCTCATACCTTCCCAATCTTTCTTCCACTATGCTCTAATACTCTGTCATTTTCTCACTATCTTGCAATTTCTCCACTCTTCTCACAGGAGCTGCTTCCTCCTGTCTTCCCCTTCGCCTCCTCAACCACTTTCTTTGCATCTTTACCTTGGCCATCACTAAGTGATGGTCCGAGACTCCATTCCCCCACCCTCTCCACACTCTTGCATCCAACACTTGTCTTCTCATTCGCTCATCCACACACACGTAGTCTATCATTGCCTTTCATTCCACAAGTTCACCATCCATCCTCCTCATTACTCTCCATGTATACCGGTGGATCATCTTATGACGAAAGTAGGTGTTGGCTATTGCCAACCCCTTACAAGCACAGATGTCCACCAAAGCACTACCATTCCCATCTACTTCAGCTGGCACACCCCACTGACCAACCACTCCATCCACTCATACATTCCCAACTTTGCCATTCATGTCTCCAATCAACAGCACTCTCTCGCTCCTTTCAAACCTGTCCATACATGCTTCAACTCTCGCCCAAAACTCATCTTTCACTCTTGCCACTCGATCCTCTGTTGGAGCATACACACATACAATCACCCATGCTTGTATACCTACTTTCATCCTCACCCATACAATCCTTGCACCCACTGTTCCATACTCTCTTATATTCTCCTTCCACTTCTTGCTTATCATCAGACATACTCCCTCTCGTGCCCTCTCATTCTCACTGACTCCCGCACATATACCTACACCATATTCCCATTCTCTCACCCTTTCACCTTTCCATTTAGTTTCAGTCAATCCACATATATCCACTTTTGTAAGCATGCATACAGGATTTTTCATTAGTTATATGTGGAAATTGGGGGTCCAGAGGCGTTTTTAACCCCTTAACTGTGAGGCATCACTTTCATGACGCTCGGGAGCAAGGGATCATACCGTGGGGCGTCACTTTTGTGATTCTGAGTTATTTTGAATTCGCCTGGACTTTCAAGTGGTGGTGACTCCTCCCTCCATTACCCTCTCCTCCTGCCTGACCAGCTACGCTGCGCTACACAAATGCTGGACGGATTTTTCCACTCATTTTATCCATTGAAATGTGCCATTTGCCCTATTCTTATACTATCTATCTATCTATATACCCAGGCTGCTTCCCCCACGGAAAGGGAGGTAGCCGAGACAGGACGACACACTCCCCATTTACTCATCCATTCAAACACATTCATTCACATCTTAGCCCCAAAGGGGAGAAGGGACAGATCCTCACCGCACCATACCGCACAAGGGTCAACTGCACAGTGCAATCAGTGACATCCGCATCACGGCCCGACAGTAGAGCTGGTTTACCCATGCTACATTATAATAGACCCATCCCCTTACCAGCACCTGACCTGACTAGCTGATCAGACCAAATGCGGGAGAATGTCCCCTCAGGGCTGCGTCATCATTTATTCATTCACAATTTCTCTCCATTTATTTCTGTCACGCACAGCCACTCTTCCTTGCTCAACAGACATCCCTCTCGCATCCAACGCTCTCTTCACACTGTCCATCCATCCTATTCGTGGTCTCCCTCTCAGCCTTACACCTCTCACACCAGATCTAGTTATTTTTTTCACCAATCGCTCATTATCCATTCTCTCCAGATGCCCAAACCATTGCAACACCCTCTGCTCAACTCTACCAGCCATCTTCCGAACAACTCCAGTTCTCCTTCGCACTTCGTCATTTCGCACTCGATCCACACGTGTCACTCCACACATACTCCTCATCTCCATTATATTCAAACTTTTCCTCTCTGCTACACCCATATTACATGTTTCAGGCCCATGTAATGCAGTCGGTACCACAACACCCTCATACAGCCTTCTCTTTACTTCCATTCTAAGGGAATGACATCTAAACACTTTTTTCATTCCTCCCAGCACCTTATCTACTTCATTCATTCTAAACTTCACTTCTGCATCTATTCTACCATCCACAGCAACATGTGACCTAAATAATTAAAACACTCTACCTCCTCAAGCAACTCACCATTCAAAACTATATTCATCCCCCTACCATCTACCAACCTTGTGCACTTCATCACTTTACTCCTATTCTCATTTACTTTCAATTTCCTCCTGTCACACACTCTTCCAAACTCCTCTACCAACTGTCTCAATCTCTCCTCTGAATCAGCCACCAGTGCAATATCATCTGCAAACAGCAACTGCTTCAGATTCCATTCTCCACCATCAACATTCACCAGACTCAGACCTTCACCTAAAACTCTTGCATTCACCTCCCTTACAACACCATCCATATAGATATTAAACAAACAAGGCGACATCACATCCCTGTCGCAGCCCCACTCCCACAGGAAACCAATCACTCACAGCATTTCCCACTCTTACACATGCCTACTATTTACATTACAGTAAAACTTTTCACCCCTTTTAGTAACCTACCATCAAGTCCATACAATCTTAAAACAGTCCACAAAGCCTCCCTATCAATTCTATCATACTGTCTATTTATCTATCTATTGCCAGACGCCTCAATCCCGTTTGGGGTGGCCACAAACAAACGGCCTCCAAGTCGCCCTGTCCCCCGCCATTTCACTGCCCTGCTCCCAACTCACACCCCCCTCTCTCATATACCTCTCCACCCCATCCCTCCATCTCATACGCTTTCTCTAAATCCATGAATGCCCAAAACACATCCTTGCCTTTCGTTAAATACTTTTCACACACTTGTCTCACAGCGAACACCTGATCCACGCATCCCCTTCCCCTCCTAAAGTCACACTGCTCATCACCAACCACTCCCTCTGTACCCTCTCTAACTCTCTTAATTAACACTCTACCATACACCTTACCTACAACACTCAACAGACTTATACCCCTAAAGCTAGTACATTCACTCTTATCACCCTTGCCTTTATACAATGGGACCACACAAGCACTTGCCCAGTCAACTGGCACCATACCTTTCACAAAGCACACATTCAACAATCTTACTAACCAGTCAACAATAGTCACTCCACCACCCTTTGGGCATTCCACAGCACACCCATCCATACCTGCAGCATTCCCTGTTTTCATCTCCTTTACTGCCTTCTCCACTTCCTCCTTCGTGATCAAAGAATCATTCAACTCTCCCAACACATTTATTCCTTGCACCCTTCCATCCGCCACAATCTCAGCCACGCTTTTCCTCCTCTACATTTAACAATCTTTCAAAATACTCTACCCATTTCTTCCTTACTGCATCCATCTCAATTAACATCCTTCCATCCTCTGCTTTTACTCGCTCTTCCTTCCCAGACTCTCCCTTTCGCACCCTTTTAACCTCCTTCCAGAACATTTTCTTATTCTGTTGAAAATTCTCAGTCAGCCGCCTACCCCACCTCTCATCTGCTGCCACTTTAGCATCACGCACAGCCCTTCTCCCCCTACTCCTCTTTTCCTTATACCTCTCATATGACACCTCATCCTTCCTCTGCAGCCACACTTCATATGCACGTCTCTTCTCTGCCACAGCCATACTTACTTCCTCACACCACCATTCACTTCCTTTTCTTACACCACCACCCACATGTCTCACACCACACACCTCTTCTGCATGCCCCACCACAGCACTCGTAAAGAACTGCCATTCCTCCTCCACACTACCATTTTCCTGATCTTTCACTGCATTCCATTCATCTTTCAATTTCTTCTGATACTCTATTATTTTCTCTCTTTTATCCAACTCACTCACTTTCAAAACCTCCTTGCCACACCTAACCCTCCTAGCTCTCACCCATATCTTACCTACTCTTAACTTTCCCTCCACCAGGTAGTGGTCAGACATACCTCCACCCTCCCCTCTCAGAACTCTCACATCCAACAATCTTCCCTTTACATTCCCAGACACAACCACATAGTCCATCAATGCTTTATCCACAACTATTCCACCCACCAGTCTCACCCATGTATACTTACCGGTATAAATATCTTTCTTCTCGAACAGTGTATTTCCAATCATCATCTCTCACTCAACACACATCCCTATCATTCGTTCCCCATTTTCATTTCTTCCAGGCACACCATGCATACCAACTACACCTTCAACTACTACATTTCCCACTCTAGCATTCAGATCTCCCATCATTACCACATTCACATTCGCTCCAAAACTCTGCAGACACTCATCAACGTCATTCTTATACAAAATAATATATAAAAGGAAGAGAAAAGGTAATTGATACTGCCATACTGTACATCTGGAATGGGCTAATTATCACCTGGCAACACCTCACGTGCATTCGTTCGCTAATTTTCCCTGTTTATTTCCCCTTGAAATATGCCGTATGACCTGTTCTCATAATAAAAATATATATAAGAAAGGAAAGATGCCTAAGTGATATTTACATTCACCTGGAAAAACCTAATTTACTACATATTGTCTAGATTTCCTGCCAATCATTTCATAGTGTATATATTAGCAGCTGTCACCACACTGACACTGGCAACCCTTCACTGCCCCTACGCCACAGCATTCAGTTTACTGTCGTCTTCCAAGGTGAAACCACGTCGGATTCGCACCTGTCCAATTCCGCCACTTTTTAGCCCCATGAAAAGGGCCCTGTGATTTCTACCCCTACTAAACCTCGTGTGGAAAGAAGTAAAGGGCTAAGTGACTATTGTGGAATGTGAACTGGCTAATTTATCAATGATAATGATGGGCAGTGACTACGATCTTTCTGGTGACTCTAAAACAATGCAAGTGGAAATGTAAATAATGTGTAAACGGCAAGTGAAAGCAATGAATGTAAATATAACTGAACAGTGGAAAATAGTTTTATAAGTTACTGCAAGTGACAGTGCATAACATAGTGTAAATAAAATAAAAATGTAAATAAAATAGCGAATGTAAATAGAAATGTATATAAGTAGTAATATAAAAATACGAGTATATATGCTAGGAGTACCATAATGAAAGTGAAAGTTTTGCTCTAGCATGTATGAATACTGGGAGAAATGAAAGTGAAAGTGAAAGTTTTGCTCTAGCATGTATGAATACTGGGAGAAATGAAAGTGAAAGTGAAAGTTTTGCTCTAGCATGTATGAATACTGGGAGAAATGAAAGTGAAAGTGACAGCTTCGCTCTCTACACTAGTATAGAGAACGAGAAAGTGAATGCCTGGAGTGAAAATAAACAACTAGTACTGAAAGAAACTTATAGATAAATATTGTATATATAAATAAGTGTAATAAAGTACTAGGAATATAAAGTGTGAGTGTGTTTATAAATAATAAATGACAGCTCCGCCTCAGAATACCATCAGGGAACCAGCATGGGAGGAAAGCTCATATGCACTCTTAATTTACGTTGCTGTGTTTTTTTTTTTTTTTTGGAATACGGATTCCAAACTACTTGAAATTCATAGAATAGTGTTTGTAGTTATAATATCAGGCAGTGGTAACAATATTATGGGGTACTGGTAAGTGTAAAGTGGAGACTTCGTTACTCAACTTCATAAGTCTCCACAAGTCCTACGGTAGATGACGAAGGCTCAACAAACATCCCATGGGAGCTGAAGGTATGTGCCATATGAATATATCATCTTAATATTCTAGGACTAATAACTGATTTTTGGCAAATATTGTTAAAAAGTCAGTTGGAGTGCGAATATCCTCACAGGACGCACAAGGAGTGCAAAAACATCCCCGTGGTGTATGGGTTAAGGGGGTGGGGGCAGCAGATATTCGCGGATTTTTAAAATTTGCGGGTGTCTCTGTTACCTAACCCCCGTGAATGTTAAGGGATGACTGTACTGCATTACTCCCAAAGGCTGGTCCAGACCTTACATGCCACACACCCCTCACTCAGTTATGTGCATGACATTGGAGAATGTTTCCATTCAACTTTCTCCCCTGTCCTTATTTAAAACTGTACTGTTATGAAATTGCTATATGTAATATAAGAATAAACAATCTTCCTAATGAATGAAAAAAAAGAAGAGAGAAAATAAATTACCATATTTTATCATTCACTGATTCAATGTTTTTTCACAGCTATATGATCTTTTCATTAATGTTTATTGATTTCCATTTAAAAAAAATTACCCTTGTGGCTCTAATAGAAAGATTTTTATGGCATATGAAACAGAAATATCACACGGTCTTTGACCACACCAAGCCACTCTAGTAGTGGCTGGCTCAACATCGTAAAATGTTTCCAATCATTTCAGTACCCTGCCCTTATTTGTACCTTTACTGTATTGGTATGAAATTACTACATGTTATAAATGAATAAATGATCTTCCACATAAAAGAAGAAAAAGAAAAAATATAAGTTACAATTTTTTGTTCACTCATTTATTCAACGCCGATTTTTTTTGATATATAAACATTTTGTCAATGCTTGTTGACAGAAAGCTGCAGAGAATTTATTTCAATGATTTTCATTTAAAAAAAAAAAAAAAAAAACACTCCACTGATAAAGAATCTCTTTTTACAAAAACCACTGGGAAAAACGAAAGAATTCACGATACCGTAGGCAAGCATAAAGGAGCATCCACATGCTGTAACACACAAGGGCAAACTGGCACAGGGACTCTTGTGTGTGGGTGGGGGGAGACAGCTGATTGACGGTCCACTTGGCTCGGACCCGTGGTGCGTCCACAGCCCAGGGGGGGAAAAAAAAAAGCAACCTGCATCGAAAAAGTGCAAGTGGCTGGACACAAACTGGAACGAAAATGTGCGGCCGGTCGGATTTTTTTTTACCAAGCCCTTGTGTTTGAGAGGGTTAATGTGAAAATCCTATAATTATTTACCTCGGATCTCCCCTCAATTTCAAAATTTTATGGAGCTCTTTCCCCCTGCCACAAGCTGCTCTCAGGTATTATATCATGTAACTACAGCACATGCTCGGACCTCACGGCCAGAGATTAAAACTGGCCAAAATGAAGGCCAATCAAATTGCTGACACCGTCAGCACAGCTTCAGATTTCAAATATCCCTTACTTCAGTCAGTTTCACGATGGCTTCCTCTTGTAGTGGGTGTACTCTGACGGAATACGAAGCCATCACTCTTTTTTTTTTTTTTAGGAAAAACATTTCACTTGTTCACATTGCTCAATTTCAAAACATAAAATATTTTATCTGGTCAATTTTAGTGTGATTTAAATAAATCTGAGCTTCATTTTTGCCAGAAATCACTCCTTTTGGAGACAGGCCTACCCATGGATATTTCCAAAAGAAATGAATTCTGACAATAAAAGGAAAAAAACATTCGCCACATCAAAACAACCTGAAATCCACGTTTCTAACTTAACATTACCTTACCTTAAATGTTATTGCCAGAGGATTCAACATCCCCAACGGCCTGTTCCTGGTGTCGTGAGGGTCCTGGATGAGGGACGCTGATGACAACATTTAAGGTTAAGTAAGGTAAGGTTAGCTGGTAAATTTTTACAAGTTGCCAATAAACCCCCCAGGTTGTGCAATATAATTTTCTGATAGTTTTTGATGTGATTTGAGTGATTTTGACCTATGTTTATGGTGGTAATATTCCTGAACTGCATAATGGCAACTTGTAAAATAGTACCCTAAAATCGACCACAAGAAATGTTTTTGGTTTCGAAATCGAGTGATGTGATTTACCGAAAACTGACCCATCATGCATCGGGTTTAATACGTGAAAGGTTAGGAAAAAAGTTTTAGTCACTCAACAGATGACCTCTTGTACGTAGTAGAGGGGGAAAAACAAAAAATTGGGCTTCATATGTGAAAGGTCATGGAATATTTTGTGACTGAATCGTCACGCAACTACACTCAGGTTTGGACACCAGCAATATGGCACCTACCGCGATCTTCGCTGCCACAGCTTCAAAATCGCTGGTCCTCCGCATTGAAAATTCCATGGGTGCACCATCAACTCGAATGAACAAGTCTGACACAACCGTAGATTCATCTGCCGCCATTCTACGCGTTGGTTGTTCGCTTCCTTAAGCAGCTAAGACAACCCTCCCAACACTGTGTTTACACTGCATTTCTTAATAATAAATTTAAACGTCTTAAAAATTGCACAAAACCATTCCATACGCGTTATACCTTCGTTTACTTCTTTGAAATGTTTGAATTACTCATCCATCATTTACTTCCATGCTGCTAGTGATTATAGAAACACCACAAAAATCTGTAATTACTCAGAAATGCAGGACTCTTATACAGTATTTCCCTACCCGTTTAAACTTGTCCGGTATATGAAAAATATATATATATTTTTTTTTGTTACCAAAGGAACTGACAGTTCCCTAAACTCGCATTAAACGTATCAAATTATATTCACGGTACAGCTGGAACTGTCATATTCAGCACATTGATGTTTAGTTGACTCATGAGGATAGGAGAATGTTGTGAGCGCGGGAAACCTCCAAAAGATAAGTTTCCGACCTAACAAACGAATAATGGTCAGTATAGGCATTTATGGATGTTAATGATGAACGCAACAGTCCACCAAGGATCACTGAAGATAAAGCAAGTTGTATATTGTTGTGGAAGAAACAATAATATGGGTTAAGATAGCCAGATCCTGGAATGTTGCCAATGTAGGCTCTTATTGTTTATTTTCGTACAACCATATGGCATCCATGAATTTCCTAAAGTTATGCTATATCTCATATTGTACAAACTTTTCTCTCTGGAATATAGTATCTCACTAATAATTAGCAACATATAAGGTGGAAAAGTTCAATAATCGCGTGTTCTCCACAGTTTTGCTAAATACGCCTGATGAAAATATGCTACATAGACTTTTAAAATCCGCTAAACCCAACATCACTTGCGTAACATACACAATATGGTAATGCTGTTGAAGCTACAGAACTCACCACTAACACTAGATGTCATGGAAACAAGGTGATTTCACAATGAAGAACCTGTTTATTTTGCAGTATTGTTGTAATGCTAGGTGTTTTAGTTTCGGTTTCCCGTTCCGCCTAACGTGTAGCGGGGTTCTCTTTCAAGACCGGGGCTTAGGACAAATAAGAGAGGGGCAGGACACGACCTTACACGTGTATTACTCAGTCAGACAGGGGAAACAGCAGATGTTACAAACACAATATACTGTGCGATTATAAGCACTTATATCTAGACAATGTAAATAGTGTCTCGCAGTGTTATGCTGGTGTTTTTAAGGCGACTTCTCGTCCTAAAAACACTAGCGACTGAAGCGGGGTCCTCTTTCTAGACTAGAAGTAAAGCACCAACAAAGAAACAGGACATAAAAACCAGGCAGTACACCTTAACACATCTATTACCTTAATTCTAACCGTTACAACACAGAGTGATATTTGAGATACAGGGGAACAGGGACACAGAGTTAACATTCAGCACCACAAAATATAGTTACACTCAGTACATGTTACAATGCTATCTATCTATCTATCTATAGCCCGACGCCCTAATCCCGCAAAGGGTGGCCGCAGACAAAACGCCTCCAAGTCACTCTGTCACCCACCATTTGACTCCCCTCCCCCCAACTCACCCCCCCTCCCTCATATACCTCTCAACTCCATCCCTCCACCTCATCCTCGGTCTACCCCTCCCTCTCCCTCCCTCCACCTCACCTACATACACCCTCTTAGTCAGTCTTTCATTCTCCATCCTCTCCACATGTCCAAACCACCTCAGTGTATTTCTCCTAATCTTTTCAACCACATCCACATCTACCCCACAACGTTCCTTCACTTCTTCATTCGTCAACCTGTCCCTCCATGTCACTCCACATGCTCCTCTCAAGTAACTCATTTCCACTGCTCTCACTCTTGACTTGTTCCCCTCTTGCAAGGTCCACGCCTCGCTTCCATACGTCAGGGTAGGGATCACAATACCATCATGCAGTGACTTCTTAACTTCCATACTCACCTCCCTATTTCTCATCACTGCTTTCAGTGTGCCAACAACCTTCCTTCCCTGCTATACCCTTTCACGTACTTCATCCCCCAAAGTTCCATCCTTACTCATCACACTACCCAAGTACTTGAATGCACTCACATTCTCCATATCCTCACCATCCAACCTTACTCCACACTCTGTGACTTCATTCCTCTCAAACACCATAACTTTACTTTTGTTTACATTAACTTTCAGCTTCCTCCTCCTACACACTGTCCCAGATTCATTCACCAAACCTTGCAACTCCCATTCATCTTCACTCAACAATACTGTATCATCAGCAAACAGCAACACCGGAAGCTTCCAAATCTCACCCTCATTCATTAGGGCCACCCCCACATCCACTGCCCTACCTTGTACCTCCTTTACGACCCCATCCATATATATATTAAACAGCCATGGAGACATTACACACCCCTGTTTCAGTCCCACATTGAGATCAAAGAACTCACTCAGCTCACCATCCACTCGCACCGTAGCCCTGGCTCCCTCGTACATACTCTTCACAGCACTCAACAATTTCCCCTCCACTCCATATATTCTTAATACCTTCCACATACCTTTCCTATCTATTCTGTCATAAGCTTTCTCCAAGTCCATGAAAGCAGCGTACACTTTCCTTCCCTTCTCTAGATACTTCTCCACTAAACATCTTAGAACAAATATCTGATCTACACACCCTTTTCCCTTCCTAAATCCCCCTTGTTCTTCTCCAACTAGCTCCTCTGTCATATGCCTAACCCTATCAATGAGTATTCTACCATATATTTTACCAGTCACACTAAGAAGGCAAATACCCCTGTGGTTACCACATACTTCTCTCTCCCCTTTTCCTTTGTTACAATGCTCATACAGGGATATCTGGAATTATATATGGTATTGTCTATGTGTCACTTTTAGGCAGGATATACACTGAACTGAACACAAAGGGGATAAACAAGATTGGGAGTCTGTACGGGAAATATTACTATAAATAAGATAGGGTGCGGAGAGCGACACTTGACACAGTCACCTGGTCACGGCGACACACACTCAGGCTTTTGACCAGCCCGCGCACCATAGCCTTATGCGTTCACAGAAAGTTCTTTTATTGGGGGGACTTGGATAATTACTCTAAGGTTCATTCTCTGTCCTGCCGACACTGAGTTCTTTTGGACTATTGGTAACTGCATTGTTCTTCACTTAGTCACTGTTCTTTTCCCCGGTTTGTTCACGACACAGGGGCGTCACTATTTACCTGTATCTCCTGGGTAATGTTCACTCCGTGACAAGGGCGTGAGGGTAGAGCCCTAGGGGGACCCGGCCTGCAGAGGGCAAGGGATTACCCGCAGGGGAGTCACTGCCCGGGTCACACTCGTCGGTGGGGTGCAGGGAGGCCCTCCCATCTGGGGGCCTCGACCTGAGAAGTGGCCCTCGAGTTGGGGCCTCGTCGGTGTGGTGCAGGGAGGCCCTCCTGTCTGGGGACCTCGACCTGAAAGGTGGCCCTCGGGACTGGGGCCAAACAGCTGGAGCAGTCGGGCCTGTCGTCTCTGGCTCCGTGGAGTGAGGGAGCTGGGATTGCCTTCGTCAGGAGCCGGTGGGTCTAGCCTGGGTGTCCTGGGACTGCGGGCACCTACGGGTAGAGGCGCCAACAGGGCTGGGCTGCGGCAGCTTCTCCTTCGGGACTCGGGCAAGAACAAGGATCTCCCAGGCGTGGGAGGTAGGTCCGATATCGGGCCTTGCCACCACTCTAGTGTCACCTCCGAGGCTATATTCCCGGGTGGTGACGAAGGGCTCCCACAGGGGGAAGAGGCTGAAGAAGGACTTACGTCACTCGTGTCCTCTCTGGTATGTCCTGAGGCCGGAGCCTTGGGTCGCCTTACCCTGGTACGTACGTTGGCTGTGGCCGTGAGCTTACCCGGCGTACAAGGAGCAACTGAAGGGCATACAGGGCCGCTCCTTCCCCGACACGTATAGAGACTGTCGGCGCGCTGTTGCTCCCGTGATAGGGGACAAGCCGGAGTGAGGGGCACAGAGGCCACACTCTCTCCATTACGTACTGAGGCTATCTTCAGGGGCTTCTCTACCTTGGTACGTGCCACAGCCGGAGCCGGATGCCTACCCGTCTTACAGAGAGCAACTGCAGGGCATACAGGGCCGCTCCTTCCCCGCCACGTATAGAGACCATCGGCGCGGTGTTGCTCCCGTAGGGGAGAACAGAAGGAGAGGGATGCACTGGGGCAACTCTCTCTCCAGGGTGTACTAAGGCCGGAGCCTTGGGTTGCCTTACCCTCGTACACTTTATTAGGCCGTAGCCTTGGGCCTCCTGCCCTAGAGGATGTAACAATTGCCGTCAATACGGTGTTACCTGGGACTGAAGCTAGTTCAGTCCCACCCCTTTTTCTGACGACGGTTGTTCCGCCCACAAGGTAGTTGCCTTTCCCCGGTCACCTGGTGTTGGGGCAGTTGCGGGGAACAAGGGCCCAGGACCGTAGTGTTCTGGTGACCCTCTTGATTGGGGTCACTAACCCCACCGTTGTGTCCTCCTGGGGTGGTCGTGCAGTGGCGGCCCGGTGGTGGGGTGGGGGGTGGTGAGGTGGGAGGTCTGGCGGCGGGCACGGCGGGCATTTTACCACCCTCGCGTTGTAAAAGTCACGGCCCCGTGACTGGAGGTGGTAGGTGGTGGAGGTGGATGTCTGGTGGGCCGGGGTGAGGTGTTGGAGGAGGCTGACCCAGTGGGTGGTGAAGGTGTTAGGCTCCTGATGGGGGTTGAGAGTGAGCCGGAGGGAGGATGGATGGTCGGTCCGGCGTAGGAGTCGGAGAAGGTGGTGGGTCTCTCGGATTCTGGAATGTGGGCGGTCGTGGGGTAGCCAGTGTACTCTCGTCACCTTCATCTCGGGGAATGGTGCCTGGTGAGGAGATGAAAGCTGAATGCTGGAGAGTGATGGGAGATTGGTGGTTTTATGGGGGATGGTTCGGTGGGAGGAACGTTTTACCTTGGGGAATTGGGACCTGAGAAGATTCCATCGTGCTTGGTGGAGGGGGAGGGTTACGGGGGAGGTGTTTGGGGTGGGAGGGGGTACGTGGTGGTGGTGGGTGTTGGAATGGGCGTGCGATGGGCGGTGGTGTTGGGGTGTATCTCGAGGGTGGGCGTGAGAGGCGTCCTGATCTGGTGGTGGTGGTAGTGAGGGCTGGCATGGGTGGTGAGGGTGGTTGTGCACATGGTGGTGGTGAGGGCGTGCGGCTGTTAGGGGGGGAGGCGAGTGGGGATGCGGTGTGGCGCATATAATGAGAATGGTCAAGGGGGAGGAGGGTGGTGGGTGTGCAGGTGATAGGGTGGTGAGTGGTGAGGTCTGCAGAGGTGGTGGCTTTGGGCGGTGGTGGTGATGTGGGAGGTGGGGGCAAGGAGTTAAAGAACTTTAAGGCCCCAGGAGAGGATGGAATATTTCCTGAAATGCTTAAGGTGGAAAATGACGAGATGATGAATGCGCTTTTGAAACTTTTTAATGTGGCTTGGGATTATGATGGAATTCCAGAAGAGTGGAAAAATGGAGTGATTATAAAAATACCAAAAAAGGGAGATTTAAGTGTGTGTGGCAATTGGAGGGGGATAACTTTGACACCTGTAGTTGTAAAAGTCTTTTCCAAAATCTTGTTGAACAGAATAGAGCCAGTAATTGATAAAATTTTAAGAGAAGAACAAGCGGGATTTAGAAAAGGTCGAGGTTGTAATGATCAGATTTTTATTGTAAGGCATCTAATGCAACAAGCTAATGAGATGAAAATGCCACTTAACATGTGTTTTGTGGATTTTGAAAAGGCGTTTGTTAGTGTTTCACGTGGAGCTATGTTGAAAATTATGAGATTCTATGGTATACCAGAAAAGTTTGTAAATATTATTAGAAGCCTGCATGAAGGTACTTTTTGTAAGGTAATGGTGGGTGGTTCTTTGAGTGATCCATTTCAAGTTAGGTCAGGAGTGATTCAAGGAGGAGTTCTTTCGCCATTGTTGTTTGTTTTGGTTATGGATTATGTTATGAAAAAGGTTGTAAGGAGAACAGGTGCAGGAATTAACTGGAAAGAAAATAAGAAGCTGATGGATTTGGACTATGCTGATGATATTGTACTGATTTGCGGAAGTATTTACGAGATGCAGAGGGTGCTCGATTGTCTGTTGGAGGAAGGAGAAAAAGTGGGATTGGTAATAAATTGTGGAAAGACTGAAATTATTAATATGAACGTGGAGAACCAAATCGATTGTGTAATTGGGAATAATGTGGTGAAGAATGTAGAAAACTTTAAATATCTGGGAACGATTGCATCATCTAATGGATCATTAAACAATGAAATTGAGGAGAGGATTAGACAGGCTTGGCGAGCTGTTGGAATGTTGAAATCTGTTTGGAATAATAATATGCTTTCGGTACATACTAAAGTGAAAATTTACAAGTCCATGGTTAGACCAATTTTAATTTACGGGCATGAGTCATGGTACAGTACAATTGCAACAGATCAGAAAGTATTAGGATTTGATAATAAAATACTGAGAAGGATTCTTGGGGTAAAGTGGCAAGACAGAGTTGCAAATGAAAGAGTAAGGGATATTACGAGAGTGGAACCAGTTAATGAATATGTGAGACTGTCTCGCTGGAAGTGGCTGGGGCACATATACAGAAAAGAAGGTAGTTTAATACAGGATGTGCCAGAGTGGATTGCTAGAGGAAGAAGAGGTAGAGGTAGGCCGAGGGAAACCTGGTTGAGGACAATGAAAAAAGAAGCAGGAGAGGAGTGTTGGTGGGACCTGAAGGAGATGACAAGAGACAAATACTGGTGGAGAGAGTTCATTGAGGCCCTATGCATCCCGTGGGGTGCCACAGGAAATGATTGATTGATTGATTGATTGTTCCCAACTCATACCCCCCTCTCTCACATACCTCCCCACCCCATCCCTCCATCTCATCCTCGGCCTCCCCCTCCCTCTTCCCCCCTCCACCTCACTCACATACACTCTCCGTCAGTCTTTCACCTTCCATCCTCTCCACATGGCCAAACCACCTCAGTGTCTTCCTCCTAATGCTTCCTATAACATCCACATCCACACCACAACGCTCCTTTATATCCTCATTTGTCAGCCTGTCTCTCCATGTGACTCCACAGGCTCCTCTTAAATAACTCATTTCCACTGCTCTCACTCTTGACTTGTGTCCTTCCAACAACGTCCAAGCTTCACTTCCATACGTTAGAGTTGGTATCACAATACTGTCATGTAACTTTTTCACTTCCATGCTCACTTCCCTGTTTCTTATCACTGCTTTCAAGGAACCAGCAATCTTTCTTCCCTGTTGTACCCTTTCAAGCACTTCACCTTCCAAACCTCCATCCTTACTCATCGCACTACCCAAGTACTTAAACGTCCTCACATTTTCCAATTCCTCAGCATCCAGCCTCGCTGTACATTCACTGACTTCACCTCTCTGAAAGACCATCACTTTACTCTTCCCTACATTCACCTTTAGATTCCGTTTCTTACACACTCTCCCAGACTCAACCACCAAGCCCTGCAGCTCCCCTTCGTCTTCACTGAACAACACAGTATCATAAGCAAACAACAGTACAGGGAGTTTCCAAACACTACCCTCTCTCACCAGGGCCACTCCAACATCCACTACCCTATTGTACCTCTTTTATTATCCCATCCATGTACAGAGTGAACAACCATGGAGACATGACACATCCCTGTTTCAACCCAACCTTCAAAGAGAAAAAATCACTCAGTTCACCATCCACATGCACTGCAGCCTTAGCACCATCATTCATACTCTTCACAGCATTCAATAACTTCCCATCTACTCCATATATTCTTAATACTTTCCACAATCCTTGTCTATCCACCCTGTCATATGCGCTCTCCAAATCCATGAAAGCCACATACAACTTCATTCCCTTCTCTAGAAACTTTTCCACTAAAGATCTAAGAATGAATATCTGATCTACACAGCCTCTTCCCTTCCTAAAGCCTCCCTGTTCTTCTCCAACTAATTCCTCTGTTCTTTCTCTAACTTTGTCAATAAGTATCCTACCATACACTTTTCCTATTATACTAAGAAGACAAATGCCCCTATGATTACCACACACTTCTTTTTCCCCTTTTCCTTGTACAGGAATAATTATACCTGACTTCTGTCACGAATCAATTCGCGACATTTCCTTTTTGTGAGAAACCACGAACTATTAGTGGAAAACTCACTGTGTATCGCTCAGCTAACCGTTTCTCCCTCCATTATCGGAGTATACTTTTCAAATAATTCGTCACCGTTTTCAAAGAGTGACCGATTTAATGCACGTCACTAAGTGCTGTACTGAGCGATACTATTGTTTTTTTATTGTTCGCCTCTGCTTCCTCATTCGACCGTTAAAAAAATGCGGCCGAGTGCTCCGCTTTCCCACGACTTAGTCAGTCTTGTTGTATTAACGTAATATCCGTTGTGCCATCTGGGAGTTAAGCATCGGCAAGAACCTGATGTTAGTATTAGTTATTTATTGTCAGGGGTGATGTAACTTTCTCCAGAGGCTAACAGTACAGTAATTCAGCAATTGTGAGTAATTAGTCTCTGCTGTGTACTGTTGAGAAAGTTTATAAATTCTCGTTCTTGAGAATCTTAGCAAGTCAGCGTAAAGTAATCGTTGCTTGATGTAACAAGACAATCATTGTCTCTGCTCTTCAATATTATTGAATATTATTATCAAATTAAATAATATTTAACCATTTATATCAAAATTACCGTGATATCATAAAAACCCCGTGACAATTGGCGACCTCATTCCAGGATATTAACTCCTAGCTCTAAAGCTATTCACGAGATAGTGCTCACTCATTCGTATTTAGGTATTTATCATTAAAGTTTACAGACACAAGCTTACTGGTGTTTACCGTTAATTTAGCAAGTGAATTTTGCTTTATCAATCCATAGAGTACTTAACTCTAGTTTATTTTGGTAACGCCAGACGATTTTATTCGCTTCTGGGAAGTCGCCGTACCCATTGTGTTTAATATTGACAATAGTCTTCCCAGTCATTTACATTTTTGATTTATTCTTTGCCAGTTAACTGGATAAGACTGGTCACCACTAGCTTGTGTCTGTATTCTTTATTTGTTTATTAGCATTCGTTTGCGAAGCAGCAATCAGTACTGAGTCGCTAGTTACTTAGTAAATTGAGCTAGCATCATGGCAGCCAGTGCTTATGTACAGGAAGCCAAAGATATTGGTCTCACAGACCCAGAGAAAATACAGAGTTACGTTCTCTCACGGTTCAATTACGAGCAAGAACGTGAGAAAGATGCTCGTGAAGAGCGTAGGATTCAGCGTGAACACGAGCAAAAACAACGCGAGCTCGAGTTAGAAAAAGAGCGACAACAGCGCGAACACGAGCTAGTACAAGAGCGAGAACAGCGCGAATACGAGCGTGAACAACGAGACAAAGAACGAGAACATGAACTTGAAGTGCTGAAGCTCAAGCGAGATTCCTTGGCTTCAGACACATCTGGTGCAGTTGGTTCAAGCTCCACGAGCGCTCTCCCTGCACATGTTATGGCGACCCCACACATCAAGCTTCCCCCATACAAAGATGGCGAGCGAATCGAGCCATACATAGCTCGATTTGAAGACATGGCTCAGCTTTACCAGCTCGATGATGCAGCTAAGCGGCTTCAGTTTCTTAGCCTGTTTGAGGGCCCTGCCCTCGATATTCTCCACAGAATTCGTGGAGACAATCTCACGTATGAAGTGATGAAAGCTGCACTCATTAAGGCGTATGGTCTCACAGTAGACGACGCCAAAGCTCAGTTCATGCGAGCTCGTCTCCAAGACAAGGAGACAGCTGTTCAGTTCCTCGACCGTCTCACTGCTTACTTAGGTGAGTGGATGGAGAAAGATGAAACTCCTTCCACGCGTGAGGGGATAATTGACCTTATGCTGCGTACACAGCTAGAGAGGTCATGGCCTGCTGAGCTCATAGCACAGCTTAAGATCTGCCAGGTGAAAGATGCCAGCCAAATGGTAGAGAAGGCTGACGCATTCTTTACTGCATACGGGTATCAAGCTCGTAAGCAAAATACCTGGAGCAGGAAAGATACTGCCAAGTCTGGGAAGCCGTCTCAGACTGAATCCCAGCACCAAGGCCGTTCTCAGAGTAATGGTCAAGGTCCAAGCAAACCACAGAAGGACCAGGGGCAAAATACACAGCAGCCTGCTTGGAAGCGGTACAACAAGCACCCCAACCAGCAGCAGTTCCCCAAGCAGCAGCAGCAGCAATACAAGGACAAGCCACGTAACCCTCAGTCAGGTCAATTAGTGTATCGGAGGCAGGAGGCAAATGCAGCCTTCATTCCACAAGTACCCGGTGGTGCCATCTCTACCAGTACAGGTACTTCACAACAGTTCACAAGTCCCCCTCCGACCATGAACTCTCCTCAGACACCTAGTTTCCAGGGCGCCACGTTTGCTGCATCGGTTGTTCCGCAGTCTCATGAATGACTGGCTGCTACCTCCTCAGACCCTTCCACCAGCAACACTGCCTTTCTTGCTCAGCCAGGGTCTGTGGGAGGTGTTTCTGTAAATGTCCTGAGGGACAATGGTTCCTCAGGTTGCTCTGTTAAGCAGAGTTTAGTTCGGCCTGATGAGTATACAGGTCGACAGATCCATGCAAGCCTTATTGATGGATCAGTGAGATTGTTCCCTGAGGCATGTATCCAGGTGGCATCTCCATTTTATACTGGTACGACACTTGCGGTTGTCATGCCAGAGCCTCTATTTGACTTTATAGTAGGAAATATTAATGGAGTCAAGGATAGTTGCTCCGATGACGCTACTCAGACTTCGGCTGCTGCGGTAACACGAGCCATGACTGAGGCTCCAGACTGTGTCACCCCAGTGATCATTGAATCGCCGCAAGATCTGATGTGTAGTCAACTTGTTGTGCAAGAACAACATTCTGACCCGACACTTGCTACCGTGCGGAACAAACAAAAGGGTCGAGTGATAAAGTATTCACGGGGAGGTCGAGCCAAGTTCCTCAGCAGACAAGGACGGCTCTACCGTGAGTCACGAACACCCGAGGGCGAGGTTCGATTGCAGTTTGTCGTTCCCGCCAAGTACCGCCTAGCAGTGTTACAATGGGGTCATTGTTCAGCCTCAGGAGGTCACATGGGCAAAAGGAAGACCCAGGGCCGTATCCGAGCTGACTTTTTCTGGCCAGGGATGGGACGAGACATAGATAGTTTTCTCTGTTCCTGCAGTGTGTGTCAAAGTAACACCACTAATCAGGGACATGCCCTTCCTGTGCCGTTTCTAACCACACCTGTAATCTCCGAGTCAGTTGAGAGACAGGATAGTGGTAATGTGGGTGTAGACCTGATGTCTCACCTACTAGCTGCTTACTAACTAGCAATTGTTGCATGCTGGGTTCCGTAAGATAGGCATCCTAAGCGATTTGAGTAATCCAAGGACCAGCCTGGTTCCCAGTTAAAAGTGTAGACCAGACGTCTCACTCGTTGGCCCTACAGGACACAGTATATCCAGGGCTTGTACATACATGTATACCATAAGTTAAGGGGGAAGTTTGAGAACCTTGCAGAGACAGTCCGAGGCTGTGTATGAATTACCTTGTGGAATGTCTCGAGCTGTGGGCCTCTCTGAGGATTCCCGGAGAATGCACATTACCCACATGAGTGTTCACACCCACGGTGGGTGTTAAAACGTGACCTGCCCGAGATTGCGTAGCGATTTTCAGCTTCCTGTATTACTCGTAAGTGTAGAGTTAGGTTAACCAGTAAACTGCCCGTTCTAAGCAATTTGTGAATTCAAGAACTGGCACGTTTCCTGGTTAATAATGTTAGGTTAACCAGTAAACTGCCCGTTCTAAGCAATTTGTGAATTCAAGAACTGGCACGTTTCCTGGTTAATAATGAAAGCGTTAACCAGTAAGCTATAAGGGTTCTAAGCAATTTGTGAATTCAAGAATTACGTTTCCTGGTTAATAATGACAAGTACTGATTGCTGGGCAGAGAGAGAGAGAGAGAGAGACAGAAATAACAGTTTTGATGCTCCACCTTAATTCCTTTCGCAGGTGTAGCTGGTGGGTGCAGCATTGCCGTACAGATCAGCTGGCCGTTCCTGTTGCATGCTGCCGCCCCTTCTCTTCTGCCTCGTCATCATTATTTTACTATAAATTTGTATTACTGTGTCATTTTACACGTAGGTACAGTTACACTACAACTGTCACACCTACACCATGTATTACACACACTACGCCACATAACAATTAGTTGTTAATGTAAATGTAGCGAACTTTCGCTCAGTTTGACCTGAGTACAGGATTTTCACAGTCGTCACGGAGTTTTTCCCTCAAGCTTGTTTCTATTAACGTAAATACGAGGTTTTTTCGCTCACTGGCGACTGCGACATACTCCTGTAGCAGGATAGCACACACACCACAGTGTGAATCTTGTGTGACTGAGTTAGGATGTATATGTATGTATATTGAAATCTTTCTTCTGAAGGAAGAAAGATTTAATTTTCAAGGGGCGTAATGTCACGAATCAATTCGCGACATTTCCTTTTTGTGAGAAACCACGAACTATTAGTGGAAAACTCACTGTGTATCGCTCAGCTAACCGTTTCTCCCTCCATTATCGGAGTATACTTTTCAAATAATTCGTCACCGTTTTCAAAGAGTGACCGATTTAATGCACGTCACTAAGTGCTGTACTGAGCGATACTATTGTTTTTTTATTGTTCGCCTCTGCTTCCTCATTCGACCGTTAAAAAAATGCGGCCGAGTGCTCCGCTTTCCCACGACTTAGTCAGTCTTGTTGTATTAACGTAATATCCGTTGTGCCATCTGGGAGTTAAGCATCGGCAAGAACCTGATGTTAGTATTAGTTATTTATTGTCAGGGGTGATGTAACTTTCTCCAGAGGCTAACAGTACAGTAATTCAGCAATTGTGAGTAATTAGTCTCTGCTGTGTACTGTTGAGAAAGTTTATAAATTCTCGTTCTTGAGAATCTTAGCAAGTCAGCGTAAAGTAATCGTTGCTTGATGTAACAAGACAATCATTGTCTCTGCTCTTCAATATTATTGAATATTATTATCAAATTAAATAATATTTAACCATTTATATCAAAATTACCGTGATATTATAAAAACCCCGTGACAACTTCCATTCCTCCGGGACTCTACCTTCCTCCCAGGCCAATCTGCACATTTTCCACATCCATTCTACTACTATCTCTCCCCCATGCTTCAGCATTTCACCACACACTCCATCAATTCCTGGGGCTTTCCCCGATTTAACTTTCTTCATTGCTTCCACAACTTCTATCCTACTGATTTCTTCCTGTCGTCTCACCTCCCTCCTTCTCCCAGCCATTCCCCAGCCACTTATACTTGCATTACTTCCATCCTCTATGTTCAACAATTCCTTAAAGTGTTCTCTCCATCTGCTCACTTTTTCTCCCTTCTCCACTAGTAATCTACCATTTTTATCTTTCACTCCCCTGCTAACTTCACTTCCACCCTGTCTTACTCTCTTCACCTCTTTCCAGAACATTTTCTTACAGTCCCTCCACTTTACACTGAATTTCCAAATTCCTCATCCACTCTCTTCTTACTCTCTCTTACTAATCCTTGCACCTCTCTCTTTCTACATATAACTCTCTCTTCCGCCTCTCAACTTCTTCCACGCCCCTATTTCTCATCCATTCATTGTATGCTTTCGTCTTTTGTGCCACAGTCTGTCTCACCTCTTCATTCCACCATGCTGTTCCTTGCACCCCCCTCTGTCTTCTCTTTATCCCACACACCACATCACATGCTGCACTTATTTCTTCTGTGAATATCCTGCACACCTTCCACGTCCCCCATCTGCTCCAATTCATATTTGCCCAATCGTTCTTCCACTTCTCTCTTATATTCTGCTTTTTTCTCATCCTCTTGTAACCTTTCCTCTCTCCTTGCAAATACTCCTTCCCGTCCTTCCCTTCTTCTATTTCTCCATCTTTTTTGGATCTTGATTCTGGCCACCACCAAGTAGTGGTCAGAAAGTCCACTCTCCCAACCTCTATAAGCTCTTACATCCATTACACATCTTCGCATCCTTTCATCCACATACGCATAATCAATCATTGCCTTTCTTTCATTCAGTTCACCACCCACCCTTCTCATCACTCGCCATGTATACCTGTGGATCATTTTATGCTGGGAACAAAAGTGAGGGAGGGGGAGGGGAGAATCTAAGTTGACACAGGTACAAGGGAGAGGAGGAGGGGCGTGCTGGGCAATAATAATCACCACTTCGGATACGGGAACTTTACTTCTATAACACTGCACTTTAATCCGCCGTGTCCTGTTGACATACATATACATCCGAACGTTTTGTCACTGACTCCTGTTGATGTATATAAATGCACCGCAATTGCAAGGTCTGTCATTTGCACATTTTTCAAATTTCACTCGTTATTTTTGGTACGTATACACGGGACACCTTCCTCTACAAGATGCCAGGCAGGGACAATGCCTTACCCTGCATGACCTCCCCCCCCCCGCACACCATTGTCTTGGCAATTCACCTGTTACCAGTGACCTGGCCAGTAAAGAGGCCAGAGTGATTCCCCAATCGATGACAATGTGGAGGACAAAGTTTACGTAGCATTAGAGGAAGAAACAGTCAGAAATGATGTTCAGGTAACATCGCCAGAAAAGGTCAGGTATGTTGATGTGTTTGGTGAGTGAAACAATGCTTATATTGCCTATATTACTGTGTGAAAACCAATATACTCTCGTACTACATATAAATTCGTACCAAATAAATAAATAAATAAATAAATACCGTTTATGAGTGGTGTGGAATAGTTACCCTCCCATAGAACTCGTTTTCTTTGGAGCCAGCCTGATAGAAAACCCAGAAAGATAAGGGGTACTGCTACCTGTATCCAAGATTTTAAACCTCAGGTGAGCGATTTCTCTATGAATTTTTGATGTTTCTCACCAAAAGTGGAAATTTGAGCCAAAAAAAATTTTTTTTTACAAAATTGGTCGGGATTGGGGGGAGTCAGTGGTGGAAAATCGGTCAGGATGGGATGCATTAAGTCACTGTCTAGGCATGGTCACTTAATGAATTAACTTTTGGCACTCTACTATATGTCCATGTACTGATCCACACCTTAGTCACTTATAGTCCAGTTTGATGTCGCCCCCAAGGGCGTGATGAAGGGCCCTGGGTGCTGGGGACTGGGGGCAGAGGTCAGACTGGCGGGGTAGGGGCCAAACAACTCCAGACGCCTTCTGAGCTACTGGGTGGAGGATCCACGTCACCTCGGCCAGGGGTGGGGTGGGTCCCGCCCTGGGGAGCTGGGGGCGCCATCAGGGACATGGGGGCTGTGGTCCGCTCTGGGGTACTCCGCCATTAGGAGGGGACTGCATCGTCGTTCCGGGGAGGGGTCCGTCAGGGGTAGGTCCTCAGGGGCCAGATGCAGGGAAAACAGCCCCGGGTACAGTACAGGGCCTTGCCACCAGGCTGCCAGCAGTGGACTCCCTGGCTGGGGACTGGTACTATGGCAGGTGGACGCGGGAGGGTAATGTGCGGGTGTAGAGCAGCTGGAGGCTGTCTCTTGTCTGTGGGTGCTGCAGGAGACCGTTGCCTGTGTTGTGTTCTCAGGACAGCCACCAACCCTGTGGGTAGTCCAGGTGGAGCGGTTGGAGGCCATCTCAGAAGGGGAGTGGCTTGAGGTTGTCTCTTTTGTGAGTTTTTTTTTTTTTTTTTTTTTTTTATGCGAGGAAGAAGGAACCAAAGGCCATGAGCCCGCAGTAACAGTTCCCTCCAAGAGAAAAACAAAATACAATAGAGAGCCAAATTCAAGATCCGATCATTTTGAGATGCCTGGACACACTGCGTTTGAAAGACTGGAGATCATAGGCAGGAGGAAATACAGACAGAGGGAGACAGTTCCAGAGCTGACCTGTTGCATGAATGAAAGACTGGGAGTAACGGTTAACTCTTGCATTAGAGAGTTGGACAGAAAAGGGATGAGAGTTTGCTGCCAGACGGGTGCTACGCGCCCGTCGTAGAGGTGGAGGAATGCAAGCAGACAGTTCAGAGGAGCAGTGACCATTAAAGTAGCGATAGAAAAGAGATAAAGATGCAACAGTGCGGCGAAGAGACAGAGGTTGAAGGGAGTCAGTAAGAGGAGGAGAGTTAATGAGACGAAAAGCCTTTGACTCCACCCTATTGAGAAGAGCTGTATGTGGGGAGCCTCCCCACACATGAGAGTTGTACTCCACACAGGGGCGGATAAAACCCCTGTATAGAGTCAACAATTGTGCAGGGGTAAAGAAAGAGCGGAGTCGGCTTAGCACACCCAATCTCTTGGAAGCAGATTTTACAAGAGATGCAATATGATCTTTCCAAGATAAGTCCCGAGTAAATGAAACCCCAAGCATGTTCAAGGATGATGCAGGATTAATCTGAATATTATTAAACATTAGTGGGTATACCTGTGGAAGATTTTGTCGGGTTGATAGGTGTAAGAACTGAGTCTTAGAAGCATTAAAGACAACCATATTATTTTTACCCCAGTCAGAGATATGAGCCAAGTCAGACATTAGGTGTGCCATAGCCTCATCCCTTGTTTCTTGAAGTAACTGTTGAGATGGGCGTTGCGGGAACCGAATGGAAAGGTGAAGGGTGGAGTCATCAGCGTATGAGTGGATAGAGTTAGATGTACAGCTTAGAAGATCATTGATGAATAAAAGGAAGAGAGTTGGTGATAGGACAGAGCCCTGAGGAACACCACTGTTGATAGATCTAGGAGAAGAACGATGGCCGTCTATGACAGCAGCTATAGAACGACCAGAAAGGAAGCTAGCGATGAAGGTACAGATAGAAGGATAGAAACCGTAGGAGGGCAGTTTGGAAATTAAAGATTTATGCCAGACTCGATCGAAAGCCTTTGAGATGTCAAGTGCAATGGCAAAGCTTTCGCCAAAGTCCCGAAAGGAGGATGACCAGGAGACTGAAAGGTAGGTGAGAAGATCGCCAGTGGAGCGCCCCTGACGGAACCCATACTGACGATCGGAAAGAAGGTTGTGATAGGAAAGATGCCTTAAAATTTTTTTATTAAGAATTGACTCGAAAACTTTTGAAATACAGGACGTTAAAGCAATTGGACGATAGTTGGAGGGTTGGGAGTGGTCACCCTTCTTTGGGACTGGCTGAATGAGAGCAAACTTCCAGCAAGAAGGAAAGGTACAAGTTGACAGACAAAGGCGAAATAGTTTGCCTAGGCAGGGTGTAAGCACAGAAGCACAGTTTTTGAGAACAACAGGAGGGACCCCATCAGGCCCATATGCCTTGTTAGTACTGAGGCCAGTAATGGCAGAAAATACATCAACTGAAGAAATTTTAATGTCAGCCATGAGGAAGTCAGAGGGGGAAGTGATGGAGGAACAGCACCGGAATCGTCTAAGGTGGAATTGGAGGAGAAAGTCTGTGCGAAGAGATCTGCTTTATCAGTAGAAGAAATAGCTACAGAACCATCAGAGTAGAAAAGAGGAGGGAAGGATGATGAGGTAAAGTTGTTAGAAAGATTTTTGGCAAGGTGCCAGAAGGAGCGGGAAGAATTCGAGTTGGAGAGTTGAGAGCATTTAGTATGGATGAAATTATTTTTAGTAGAGCGAAGAACAGACTTAGCACGATTCCGGGCAGAAACGTAAAGATTATGTGATTCAGGGGTGGGTTGGCTCCGGTACCTTTTGTAGGCCTTCTCCTTGTTGCGGACAGCATTAGAACAAGCGTGATTAAACCAAGGCTTTCTTGCGTTAGTCAAAGGATATGAGAAAGGAATGTATGCTTCCATGCCCGAGAGAATAACCTCCGTAATGCGCAAGGCACACTCAGATGGCTCACGGCCATGGAAGCAATAATCATTCCAGGGAAAATCAAAGAAGTACTGCCTGAGGGCCTCCCAGTCCGCAGCTCCAAAATGCCAGAGACGACGTTTCCCTGGAGGGTCCGCAGGCCGTACTGGAGCGATAGGACAGGTTAAGGTAATAAGGTTGTGATCGGAGGAGCCCAACGGAGAGAAAAGATTAACAGAGTAAGCTGAAGGATTAGTTGTGAGGAAGAGGTCAAGTATGTTGGAGCTCTCTCCAAGGCGGTCAGGGATACGGGTAGGGTGCTGTACAAGCTGCTCTAGGTCATTAAGGATAGAAAAGATGTAGGCTTGTTCACCAGGTGGATCCGTGAAAGGAGAGGAGAGCCAAAGGTGGTGGTGAACATTGAAATCTCCAAGAATGGAGATTTCAGAGAAAGGAGAAATGGACAGAATGTGTTCCATCGTAGAAGTAAGATAGTCGAAGAATTTTTGATAGTCAGTAGAATTAGGGGATAAGTAAACAGCACAGATATATTTAGTCAGAGAATGACAGGAAAGCTGAAGCCAGAGAGTGGAGAATTCAGAAGAATCAAGTTCAGGAACACGAGAGCAAGACTGGAGGCCATCTCTTTTGTGGAGCAGCTTGAGGTTGTCTCCTCTGTGGAGAGGCTGGAGGCCGTCTTTTTTGTGGAGCGGCTGGAGGCCATCTCTAAACTGGAGTGGCTTGAAGTCATCTCCAAGGGGCTGTATGGAGCATGAGGTTCAGCTCCACTCCGATCAAGACACAGGATGGGCTGGCAAGAAGGTAGTGCTCCTGGGCTGAGGTGTACGGGTCGGGTTGGTTCTGGGGAGTAGGGGCGTGCAGCTACCCGGGACTTGTGCCCATATAGTATGGACACGCCGTACACTACATCTAAACCCTCTGTTATTGCCTCCTGGGGGTGTCGTGTCACTGCTCGCTGTTATCATTTCACCACCATCGTTGTGGGAAAACTCATGTCCCTGTGCCCGGAGGTAGTATGTGTGGGTGGTGCTGGTGCTGTGTGCTGGCGTCAGGTGTTGCAAGAGAGCAGTCCAGCGGTCAGTCATCTTGTCCAGGTCATGGTGTGGGGCATAAATGAGGAAGAGGGTGGAAGGTTGGGTGGCCGCCTGGAGGAGGTGGACGAGGTGGTAGGGCCTGTGGACGCGGTGTTTCGCCCCGAAGGCTGGGGCCCAGGTGACGCGCCTGATCTTCATGGTGCGGTGGTGTGGTTATGGTGAGAGCCTCACCTGAATGCTTGGGAGGGAGGAGGCGGTGGTGTTTTTATGCCAGGATGGTGCGCGTTGGTTTACACTGGGGATAGAGATGGGAGATGGCTGAGCCTGGTGTATCATGAAGGTGATAGGTGTTGTTAGGGGTGAGAGAGCTGGGAGGGGAGAGTGAAGTGGTGGGGGATGGGGTGGTGGTGTATCTTGCAGGAGGGTGTGAAAGGCGGCCGGAGCGGGTGACGGTGGTTTTGAGGGTGGGGGAGGGTGATGTGGGTGTGTGGCATTGTGTTGTAACAGCTGTGTTTGGGGTGGCTTGTGGGGTGGTAGTGTTAATGGGTTGGCAGTGTGCTGGTGGGTATGCGGTCGTGATCGGGGGCGGGGAGTGGGTGGCTGAGGGCGTCTGGGTCCGGGGTGGTGTGGGCGTGAGCAGGGCAGGTTTTGGGTGGGGGGTGGGCAGGGTGGTGGGGTGGGTGGGTCTTGCAGCGCTGGTGAAGGTAGTGGTGAGGTGTGATGCAACATTGGTGAAGGTAGCGGTGAGGTGTGATGCAGCATGACAGAGGATGGTGTCGATGATGGCAGGGAGGGAGAGGAAGGAGGAGGGAGTGACGTAGCAATTGTAGGAATCAGGTGGGGGGTCTGGGGTGGCAGAGGAAGGTAAGGCGGCATTAGGGAGGGTGAGGTCGGAAGGGAAAGGGCGGGGACATGGAAAGGGCAGACGTGGTGGTTTTTTTATGTGTGAGGGATGTTGTGATAATCTATAATCACTTCATAGGGGTTTGGGACATGGGTGACTGTGAAGCGGTCCATGAAACGTAGGGTGAGTTTGTGGGAGACAGGTAGCTTTGCCACTATCACGGTGTCACCTGGCTTGTAGGTGTTGGAGGGCGTAGCATCCGGCTGTAGGTCTAGGCTGTTTTGTAAATGGTGGAGTAGCCTAAGATGGTGGAGGGGATCGGACGTGGGAGGAGTAGAGGGTGGTTGCCGGTGTCGGCGTAGGGCAAGGAGGAGTGGCGCTTTCCCAAAGGCGCGTTTGTGTGGGGAAATGCCATCTCCTCTGGGGCAAGAGTTCATTCCCCATTGGATGATCTTAATGTGGGCTGGCCAGTCTTCATTTTTTGTCTCCTCTATTCAGGCCCGGATTTGATTCATTAGGGTGCGGTGACTCCTTTCACATATCCCATTGCCCTGCGGCCAATACGGGGAGGAGTAGGATATACGGTAGCCGAATAGGTTGGCTAGCTCCTCCCAGACGGCGCTGGTGAATTCGGGGGCGTTGTCCGAGTGCAGGGCCTGTGGAATTCCAAAGCAGAGGAAGACGTGGTGGACCAGGGCCTTGGCTACGGCAACGGCATGGTGTTCTTTGGCTGGGCACGCTATGAGGAACCTGGAGTAGGTGTCCACAAAGGTGGTAACATACCGGTAGCCTGCCTTGGGTGGTAGGGGCCCCACTATATCCACAGACAGCAACTGCCAGGGCTTGTGGGCAGTGATGCTTCCCGAAAGGCCAGATGTGCGGGTGATGTCCTTGTCCAGGGCACATGCTCAGCAGGATTGGACGGTCTGCTTGGCTAGCTGGGAGGGGTTTGGGGGTCCGAGAGAAGGAGCCTTTTCGTCTTGAGGTGGATCCCGTTGCTGGAATGAAGATGTCTCATGGCATCCCAGGCAGCGTCAGGAGCAAGGATGATGTGACCAGATGGAGTGAAAAGATGGTCGCCTTGTTGCTGCAGCTTGGTGAACAAATGGGGTGGGATCCATGGTGGCCAGTCCTTACTATGCCATTGCGCAAGGAGGTCCTATCCGGGCTGGAGTGCATGGATGGGGAGGTGGGAGAGGGCGTCAGCATTAATGTGGAGTTTGTCAGGGCGGTAGGAGATCTCATAGTCAAACTCTTTTAGGGTTTCTCTCCATCTAGTGAGCTGGGCATTATGGGTGTCTGATTGGCAGAGCCATTGGAGCGACTGGTGGTCAGTGATGATGGTGATGCGGGTTCCAGAGAGGTAAGCCAGGAAGTGCTCCAAGGACCAGATGATGCCCAGGCACTCCCTCTTAGTGGCGGCATAATTCTGCTCTGCCTGATTTAGGGTGTGGCTGGTGCAGTTGCATTCCCACCCTTCTTGCACCTGGATGAGGATGGCGCCGATGGCTATCAGGGAGGTGTCTGTGTACAGCCTGAAGGGTAGAGTATAGTCAGGGAAGGCGACAATCGGGGCGGTGGTGAGCTTGCGCTTCAGTGCCTGAAATGCTTCCTGTCGTTCAGTGGTCTAGTACAGGGTTCCCCCTTCTGCGTCAAGTCATGGAGAGGCTTGGCAATATCAGCAAAACCCTTCACGAATTGCCGGTAACAGGAAGCAAGGCTCAGGAAGACCCGAACTTCATGGACGTCCGGGGGTTGGGGAATGTCAACGATAGTGCGCAACTTGTCTGGGTTGGGTGCAATCCCATCTTGTGAGATCATGTGCCCCAGGAAAGAGACAGTCCGAGCTGCCAGGATGCACTTGGAGGGCCAGAGCTTCAGGCTGGCCTGCCGGATCTGCTGGAATACTCTTCTGAGGCTATGGAGGTGATTGGCCCATGTCTTGCTGAAGATAATAACGTCATCCAGATATGCCAGACAAATTTCCCAGGTCAGGCCACTGAGGACGGACTCCATCAATTGGGAGAATGTTGCTGAGGCATTGAAGAAGCCGAAGGGCAGGACACTGAATTCGTAGTGCATTACATTGCTTGTGGAAAACGCTGTCTTCTGTCTGTCCTCGGGTTGCACAGGGACTTGCCAATAACCCGATTGGTGGTCTAGTGTGGAGAATCAGGAGGCGCTGTGCAGGGAGTCGAGAGAGTCGTCCATCATGGGAAGGGAGGTGGCATCTTTGGTGGTCACGTCGTTGAGGCGGCGGTAGTCAACACAAAAGCACATGGTACCATCTTTCTTTTGGACGAGGATGACGGGGGAGAACCAAGGGCTGGTGGAGGGTGAGATCACACTGGCATTGAGCATTTCCTAGACCTACCAGTCTTCCTCCGCCTGCTGTTTAGGGTTTTTCCACCTGGATGGTTGGCGAATTGGTGGTCCTGTGTTGTGTATTTGGTGCATCAGGTAGGTGGTGTGGCTGGTGTCAGAGAGGCCTGACGCAAACGGGTCCTGAAAGTCCATGAGGAGGTGGCAAAGGGTGTTGGCTTGGTGGGTTGAAAGGGGCAGGGGCGGAGGGGGGCACAGTGGAGCATGGCTCCGCTTCCTCCATCTCTCCCACAATGAGCCCCCTTGGTAGCATGAGTGGGGTCATCGAGATGTTCACAATTCTCATTGCCGCTATGTGTGGGGGTAGGAAGGTGGGGGATAGAAGTCAGGCCGAGAGTGTTCCTGGCGGCAATCCAGGGGAGAAGAGGACAGATGTTCCGGTGGGCCTGTTCAGGGGAAGCTAAGCTTTGTAATGCAGGGGAATTGTCGTGGTGGAGGCAATAGTGGCGGGAAAGGTGGGGAGAGGGTGAAGGTCAGGGGGGGTGGCATGTGTGGGGACAGGGGGAAACAAGGGGGGAGTGGGGGTAGGGATTGGGGGAGACAAGGGGGGTGGGGGCAGGGATGGGGGTGTCAGGGGCAGGGGGGCAGGTGCATACTGCTTTCAAGGGTTTGGGGACAGGGGTTGGAGTCTTGCTGAACTGAAGCTGCCGCTTGTGGCAGTCTATTGTGGTACGTAATTTTTGCAGGAGATTCAGCCCCAAGTATCCGTCATAGTTGTGGCAGGTGGAGTCAAAGATAATTAATTTGTGTTGAGTGGAGGTGCGCTGGTGTGTCAGCATGTAGGGCCCGTGTGTCCCCACGGATTGGCAGGGGGCTGTCCCCCGCATCTGTGAGTTGAGCAGACATGGGAAAAAGCAGGCTGAAGGCCAACTTGTGACGGGAGTAGAAGTGGCTGTAGAGGCAGGATCTGGCTGCTCCCATGTCGACCAGCAGCCTCGCTTTTACCCCATTCAGTCTCATTTTGTCATAGACTGGGGGTAAATATTTGCGAGAGGCGGCTCCCACCAACGTGGGGAGGTGCTGGGGCAGTCCTAAAAATCCAGCTGTTGGGGCATGTCCTCTTCCTCTGGCTCCGATTGCTCTGCATCACTGTTTTCCATGGGTGGGGTGCCATCTCCAGGGTCCTCTTCTCCCAGGGAGGATACTTTGCATCGCCCCAGGGTGTTCCTTTTCTGCTGGGCAGCCTTGAGTTGCTCCCATATGTTGTGGAGCAGGCATCGGTGGCTACGTGTGGAGAATTCCCAGGGGTTGATTGATATGAGGTTCTGGTTCTCCCTCTGGCTGGGGCATTTGCTCGGAGGATAGGCTCTGGGTGGGGAGGTAGGCACCGGCGTGGGGCTGATGTGGGTTGGTGAGAATCGGGGTTTGCCATGCGGTGCTGGGTTGCTGGTCAGGAACTTGCTAACCCCGTTAATTTGTTGGGAGGTGGAGCAGGAGGTTAACAGCCGTTGTATCAGCCGGACGTCCCTGTCTAGGTCCCCCGTTAGGTTGTGAACTGTGTAGTTCCCCTTGACCATGCTGGGGAGGACTCTAATCAGAGTACTGAAAGTATATTGTTCCCGGGTCTCTGCATTTGCTTCTGGGTACGCATCGGTGACGAGCTGCCTTGCCTGGATCAGTGTATTATCCAGGTTCCCGTCGTACGTTAGGTTATCCAATTGTGACAATGCTACGACTTTCCCAAGGGAGGGTGTGACTGCTTCTGTCACTCTTGTCGTGAAATTGGCCCAGGATAGGTTGGGGACGACTTTGGGGGCAATGCTGGCTGCTGCCTTGCCCAGCAGTGGTAACATTACAGCAATTTTCTGTCTACCATCCTCGAACCTGATATCGAGCAGCACCTTGATCAATAAATGTGTGGATTAGAATTGCTCTTGCTTGAATCTGGGTAGCTGAATGTGTGGTTTGGTCGCCATCTTGGTATTTTCCCTGTTTTTGTTCCTCTAGTCTAACTCGGCCCATGTCAAAAACCACCGCTGTCCACCAGTGTTATGCTAGGTGTTTTTAGAGTGGCTTCTCATCCTATTGGGTTCTTTTCAAGACCGGTGCTATACCACAAATATAGGAGGAACAGGGAACAAAAACTCAAGGCAACACCTTACACGTATATTCACTAATCTTACACAAGGGTAATACGATGTCTCACAATATTTCTGACTCATCAATACTTGGGCTGCTGAAAAGGGGTATGCGCATCTCGCAGGATACGTGATAGACACAGTTCACAATTCAGGGTGGTACAGTTCACAATATGGATCTGGATGCCTCAGGGTTATAATCTGTACACAGTGTCTAAGATTAGTGGCTCCTGGTCTCATGAGAGTTCTTATGTTCAACCTTGTCACGATCACTGAGGGGTGCACTGACTTGATCACCTTCGGAACAGCTACAGGCCGTCTCGTTCAGGAGAGGTGTTGAGCGGCTAAAGGCCGTCTCAGGGGGAACACCTTCGGAGCGGCTACAGGCTGTCTCCTTTTTACCCTCAGAGCGGCTACAGGCTGTCTCCTTCAGGAGGGGTGAGCAGCTACAGGCCGTCTCAGGGGGAACACCTTCAGAGCGGCTATAGGCTGGTGAAGGCAGGAGCGGCTACAGGCCGTCTCAGGGAGAACACCTTCAGAGCGGCTACAGGCCGTCTGGCAAAGGCAGGAGTGGTTACAGGCTGTCTCCTTCAGGAGGGGGTTGGAGCGGCTACAGGCAGTCTTCGGAAGAACACCTTTGGAGCGGCTACAGGCCGTCTCCTGACAAAGGTGGGAGCGGCTACAGGCCATCTCCTGATGAAGGCGGGAGCGGCTACAGGCCGTCTCCTGATTACCCTCAGAGCAGCTACAGGCCATCTCCTTAGATAGGGGCGAGCGGCTACAGGCCGTCTCAAGAAAGACACCTTCAGAGCGGATACAGGCCGTCTCCTGACGAAGGCAGGAGCAGCTACAGGCCATCTCGTTTGGGGCGCTGGCAGGAGCTGGATGGGCAGCTCCACTCCTTAGCTGGTTGGTGAAGGTTCTCCTGGAAGGTAGTGTGGTATTCCTGCTATGGTGACGGCGGGCAAGCTCCGGGTCATAGGGGCATGTGGCCCAGGCTGACTTAGGCGGTTCTCGCACTGAGTCCCAGCGTGCTGTCGCTGCTCCTCTGTGGGCTCCTTGTTCGGGTGTCTGGGTGTTCTCGGGGGCACTATACTGCATTTTAATTTCAACAACACTACTTAGATGTAAAACAGCTTCAACATCACCATCATATTTTGAACATTAATACCATTTCTTCCCTTTCTGCCATTACCTTTCTCTGCCTTAGTGTCATAAAGGGTAAGTTCTGCACTGCAGCAAACTATGACGTTCTTTCATATTTATTGGGTAAATGTATCCCATATAATTCTTTGAACTAGGCAGAAAAAACAAAAACTAATCCCTATGTTATTGTACGATAAGCTACGAATGCAGGTGTTTCAATATGGCGACCAAAGTCACGCTCACGGCGGAGATAGCCTTTCCATACCGTAAAGCTCAGTAGCAACGCCGCATTTTTGTTTGCGCTGCATTTCTTAATAATAAATTTAATCCAAGAAAAAGACTGTTGAACTGTTTGATTAATTCATCTTCATATAATTCAATTAAATCTTGAAGTGCAGACCTACAATGTACTTACATTCTACTACACATTACAAGCACGTGTAGAAATGCTACACTCACGTTTATTGTGTACCACTAAGCTTTATAATGTGAAGGGGCACATCTCCGCAGCGACTGTGTGACTTACGGCTGCCATACTGAAACACCTGCTCTGGTCGCCTCCACTGTTTTTGCTTGATGTGTTTCCTCACTGCTTCTATGTATACATATTGTAATGCTAGGTGTTTTAGGGTCGGCCTCCCGTCCATAGAGCACCTAGTGAATAGCTGAGTTCTTTTTCTAGATCGGAGCAGACAAATAAGAGAGAGGCAGGACACAAAAACTCAAGGCAACACCTTACATGTGTATTACCAAATCTTAAACAGGAATGAGCAGATATCACAAATACAAATAAACTGGACAATTATAATTCTTGGGCTGCAGATATGGAATAATAGTATCACGCAGGATACTGTATAGGATTAGATTGGTTAGGGTGAACGACACTTGAGCTAGACACTTATGTTGGTGGGGGAGTTTAGATTTCCTAGGCCGGTGGTGGTGGTTGTCTGATTTCCCTGGGTAGCATTAATATTTTACACTAGGCCTAAGCGTGGTCTTACCGAGATGTGCCGTCACTGCTGGATAGAGTGTTCACTATACCTCGGCCCATAGATCACTGTTACACTACTTCACTATGTACCCGGGTAGAGCTGGCGGTACTGGAATTTCAACACAGGGGCCTACGTATGATCTTCATGTGACACTGTGGCACTGTTCACTATGGTAGACCCGTCTTTCACTGTCTCTATTGCACTATCTTTTTCCACCACTTTCTTTTACACTCTAACCACTGGCTCACTGTATTGTCACTCCTACACTGTCTTTATGCCGTGTGTGTTCACTTTCACTCACTGTCAAGTCGGACGTGTCACTGTCAGGCGCAGGGGCAGTGGCGAAGTCTCAGCCTCCCTACTGACGGGGCTGGGATCCTCCAGGGGCTGCTAGGTCCTGGGGGCAGGGGACACCACGTAGGGGCGTCCTCTCTCGTCCGGGGCTGCTGGGGGCGTAGGGGCCCTAAGCTTCTGGGCTCGGGGTGAGAGTCTGGCCCTCTGGGCTGGGGCCAAACAGTCGCCTGAACTTTTGAGTCAGGTGCCTGATGGAGGATGAGGATCTCCGGCATCTAGGTGCAGGGAGGTCCCGCCCGGGAGTCTGAGAGGCGGTCGGGAGGTCACGGGAGCTGCGATCTCCGAAGATCGGGGACGCCATCAGGAGTGAGCTGTGGCGTCAGCTGGCATCGGGGTCCGTCAGGGCATCCCCACTGGCTGTAGGGAGAAGAGCCCGGTGGTGGTCACAGGGCCTCTCCAATACTCCTCCAGGATGGGGTCTCCCTCCAAGTCGTGGGTGATTGGACCGGGCTCAGCACCTGACAAAGGAGTGGCTTCAGGCCGTCTCTGGCTGTAGGGCCTAGCTACTGGCCGTGGTTGTTTCGGGGCACCTTTGGAGAGGCTACCAGCCGTCTCCTGCAGGAGAGTAGAATGGCTACAGGCCGACTCTCCGGGGGCACCTTCAGAGCGGCTGCAGGCCGTCTACTGATGAAGGCTTTAGGCCGTCTCCTCGTTCCTCCAGAGTGGCTTCAGGCCGTCTCCTGTAGGAGGGTGAGCAGCTACCGGCCATCTCAGAGGTGCTGTTTGGAACTGGAGAAACAGTTCCACCCCGGTCTGATTGATGGGCAGCTCGCCCGGCAGGTCGTCTTGTATTCCTGCTATGGTGGCGGCGGGCGAGTTCCGTGTCATAGGGGTGCGCGGCGCGGGTGGACTTAGGCCGTTTCCGCCCGGAGCTCATTCGCGTCGTGTACACTCCTCCGTGGGCTCCTTCTGGTGGATTGTTGCTGTCTGCTTCAATGTCCTGCTTCATTTTTGCACCGTCAGCTGGGAAAAAGTCACAGCCTCGTGACTGGAGGTGATAAACTCTTGTTTCGTAGGTGGCGTAGACTGGCTGGAGGTGTTGGAGGGGGGCGTGCCAGGCTGTGGTAGCAAGATTTTCTTCGTGCTATTCGTCACAAGTGATGAACAGGGTGGATTGGTCGGTGGAGGAGTAGGGGAGGCGTTGGAGGTGGTGAGGCCCTTGGACACGCCGTTTGTGCCCGAAGGGATGTGCCCATATGGCTCGGCGGATCTTCGTGGTAGATGTCATCTCGGGTGTTGGGCTGTGCTGAATGCTGGAGATGGAAGGTAAGTGTGGAGTTTTATGCTGAGATAATGTGGCATGGAGTCTCTGGGGAGTATAGGTGGTTGGAATCTGACCTTCATGTATCATGTATGTAAGAGGGCTTAAGGTAGGGGTCAGCGTGTGAATTTGTGGCGAGGTGGGTGGGGTGGAAGAGTGGGCGTATCGGGCGGGTGGGCGGGAGAGGCTGCCGGAATGGGTGGTGGTTGTTCTGAGGGTCGGTGTGGGCGGCGATGGGGGCGTGTGGCATCGACCCACTTGTGATGGGCGTGGAGCATGGGCAGTTGGTTTGGGGGTGGTCGGTGGGTGGATAGCGCAAGGCGGGGAGCGGGGGGTGGGTGTAAGAGTTGGTGGTAGGGCAGGTGTGTGGGCAGCTCTAGCAGGGGTGGGAGCTGGGGTGGGTGAGACTGATGGGGCGTGGGCAGGCGGCGGTCAGTGGGCTTGGTTGTCAGAGGGGGTGGAAGGTTGAGGTGGGGATGTGGTGGGCGGTGAGGATGCAGGGGCATGGGTGGGACACTTGGTGTCGGGCGTGGGGGCCCGGGTACTAGGTAGTGAGGGGGTGGGGGAGGCGAGGGGGCTCAGTGGTGTTGGTGAGCTGTCAGGTGAGGTGCTGAATGTGGCGGGGGGTGAGGTGGGGGAGGCGGGGGAGGGATAGGGAGAGAGAGGAGGGGAGGGGAGATATAGCAGTCATAGGAGATAGAAGAAGGTGGCGCAGGGGTGGGGGGTGGGGTGGGGCATAGGGCCGGAGCTTGGTAGGTGGGGGCGTGGGAGGGGCGGACATGCCGGTTTCTGAGGGTGCGGGATGTGCCGTTGTATTCTACGGTCACCTGGTAGGGGTGAGGGACGTGAGTAATGGTGTGTGGCCTCGTAAAGCGAGGGGCAAAGCTTGTGGGGGTTGGGAGATCTGTGCAATCATTATGGTATCACCTGGCTTGTAGGGGTTGGAGGAGGTGTCAGGGCGGAGGTCCAGGTTGTTTTGGAGGTGTGTCAGCCGTCGTTTGAGGTGGTGTAAGGGGTCGGAGGTGGGGGTGGAAGCAAGGGGTTACAAGTGCTGCCGAAGGGCCAGGAGGAGGGGTGTTTCTCCGAACACTCACTCGTAGGGCGAGATGCCGTCCTCTCAGGGACAGGAGTTAATGCCCCATTGCACAATTTTTAAATGGGTGGGCCAGTCGTTGTTTTTGGTGGCATCTACCTGGGTGCGAAGTTGATTCATCAGTGTATGATGGCTGCGTTTGCACATGGCATTTCCTTGGGGCCAGTAAGGGGACGAGTGGGAGATGCTATAGCCGAAAAGATGGGCGAGTTCCTCCCAGATTTTGCTGGTGAATTCTGGCGCGTTGTCTGAATGGATGGCTCACAGGATACCAAAGTAGGGAAAAACATGTCAGACCAGGGCGTCAGCCACTGTGACAGTGTGGTGTTCTCTTGCTGGGCAGGCTACAACGAACTTAGAGTACGTGTCGATGAATGTAATCACGTGCCTATAGCCCGAATTCGGGGGCAAAGGTCCCACTACATCGAGTGCCAATAGTTGCCAAGGTTTGTGGGTGATAATACGCTCAGCTGGGCCGGCGGTACGGGTGATGTCTTTACTGAGGGTGCATGCTCGGCAGGATTGGATAATCTCCTTGGCGAGGGTGGAGGGTTTTGGCGTCCAATAGGCATCGTTGAAAACCTATAGGAGTTTCTTCGAGCCCAGGTGAATGCCGTTGTGGGCGTACAGGTGTCAAAGGGCGTCTAGGGCGGCGTCAGGGGCCAGGATGATATGCCCAGATGGAGTTAGCAGGTAGTCGCCTTGGCAGTACAATTTTCTGAAGAGGGGCCGAGGAATCCAGGGTGGCCTTTCCTTCTGATGCCATTGTTGGAGGAGGTCGGCCCCCGGCTGGGCGGCATTGATAGGGAGTCGGGAAAGGGCACCCGCGTTGGTGTGGAGTTTGCCGGGGCAGTACGAGATTTCATAGTTAAACTACTCCAGAGTTTCACGCCACCTGATGAGTTGTGTATTGTGGGTGTTGGACTGTCGCAACGACTGGAGGGACCAGCAATCAGTGATGATGGTGACCTGGGTCCCTGATAGGTATGCCCAGAAGTGCTCGAGTGCCCAGACAATACCTGGGCACTCCCTCTTGGTGGCGGCAAAATTTCTCTCCACCTGATTTAAGGTACGACTGGCGCAGGAGATGATGTGTTCGCAGCCCTCTCGGACTTGCGCTATCTCGGCCCCGATTGCAATGAGGGAGACGTCTGTGTAGAGCCAAAATGGAAGGGTGTAGTCAGGGAAAGTGACGACAGGGGCGGATACGAGCTCATCCTTAAGTTGTTGGAAGGCAGCTCGTCTCTCATCTGTCCAAATGAACGGCTCTCCCTTTCGGGTCAGGTCATGGAGGGGCTTGGCGATGTGCAAGAATCCCTTCACGAAGCAACAGTAGGAGGAAGTCAGGCCAAGGAATGCTCAGATTCCATGGACATCGTTGGGTGGGCGAATGTCCGTGATGGCGCGGAGTTTGTTGGGGTCGGGAGATATGTCAGCCTGGGAGATGACATACCCCGGGAATGAGATGGTTCTGGCAGCCAGAACGCACTTGGAGGGCCGGAGTTTGAGGCCTGCCTGTCGGATTTGGAAAAAAAACCCGGTGGAGACACTGCAGGTGGTCGGCCCAGGTCTGGCTGAACACGATGATGTCGTTCAAGTAAACCAGACAGATTTCCCATGTAAGGCCGCTGAGGACGGATTCCATGAGTCTTGAAAAGGTGGCAGGGGCATTACAGAGGCCGAAAGGTAAAATATAAAATTCATAATGTTTCCTGTTGCTGGTGGAAAACGCAGTTTTGCCTCTGTCCTCTGGTCGCACCGGGACCTGTCAGTATCCCGACTGGAGATCGAGGAAGGAGAACCAGGAGGCGCCATACATAGAGTCCAGGGAATCATCTATTTGCGGGAGTGAAGTGGCGTCCTTGATAGTGACATCGTTGAGTCAGCGGTAATCAACACAGAACCGCATTGTGCCATCCTTTTTCTTCAGGAGGATGACAGGGGAGGACCAAGGGCTGGTAGAGGGGGAGATGACTCCGGCTTCAATCATCTCCTGCACCTGGCGATCTTCCTCATCCCATTGCTTGGGGTTTTTCCACTGGGATGGTTGTCGGATCGGTGGGCCCGTCGTATGGATCTTGTGAGCTAGGTAGATGGTATGCCCAATGTTAGCAGGTCCTGCTGCTAATAGGTCCTAGAAGTCCAGGAGAAGGTGGAAGAGAGTGTTGGATTGGTGGGCAGAGAGATGGTCAGGGATAGGGGGCAGAGGGGCGGGTGAGCGGGATGGGAAAGGGGCACAGGGCTCGGCTTCTTCCATCTCTCCAATTACGAGCCCTTTCGGGAGGGTGAGGGGCAAGGGAGCAAGATTTGCAATCCGGACTGCCGAGTGATGAGGAGGATGGAATCCGGACTGCCGAGTGATGAGGAGGATGGAATCCGGACTGCCGAGCGATGAGGAGGAAGGAACGTTGGGGGCAGGAGGCAGGCCGAGAGGGTTCCGGGCAGAAGAAGGGGTGAGAATAGAACGGAGGTACCTGAGGGCCGGTTAAGGGGCACCCAAGCCTCATGATGAGGGGGGATAGTGACAGCCAAGGAGGTGGCGGCGGGGAAGAAGGGGAACGGGGAGGGGGGTAGAGAGAGGGGGGAAGGGGGCAAAGAGGGGGGAGCGGGGAGTCTTCCTGCCGGGGCCGTGGCATGCAAGTGCAGACAGCCCTTGTGGAAGGGGGGGGCCAGGGGGTTTCCGGAACTGGAGCTGTCTACTCTGGCAGTTGATGGTGGCGCCCAGCTTCGGCAGCAGGTCCAGCCCCAGATAGCCATTGTAGTTTCGGCAGGAAGAGTCGAACACAATCACTGATGCCGGCTAATGGGTGTCAACACACAGGGCCCGTTTTTCCCCGAGGCTCAGCAGGGGGCCATCCCCCATGTCCACCAGGTGAGTAACCGTCAGGAGTAGCGGGCCAAAGGTCAACTTGTGACGGGAGAAGTAGTGCCTATATAGGCAAGATCTGGCCACTCCTGTGTTGACCAGCAATCTGGTATTTACCCCATTCAGCTTCATCTTGTGGTAAACTGGGGAATGGTATTTAGGGGATAAAAATGCTGGGTTTGGGCTCTGGAAACAACACAACACCCCCAGAAAAAGCCCACGGAGAGGTAGACAGCGCGCAGTCCAGCTCAGTGCTAAAGGGACGTAAGTCCGCCCACGCCGCGTGCCCCTATGACCCACTACTCACCCGCCACCACCATAGCAGGAAACCGCAACTACCTTGAAGGCTTCCCAACACTCGACAAGACCGTGGTGGAACTGTTTCTCCAGTTCCAAACAGCACCCCTGAGATGGCCGGTAGCTGCTCACCCTCCTAGAGAAGATGACCTGAAGCCACTCTGGAGGAAATGAGGAGACGGCCTGAAGCCGCTCCTGCCTTCGTCAGAAGATGGCCTGCAACGGCGGTGGCTCAATCGGTAGCGATATGGCCTGCAGTCCTAACAGACCCAGGTTCGAATCCTGGCTGGGGCAGGGAACAGTTTAAGGATTTGAATTTCATTAAATCAGGCTTTACTGATCTACCAGAAATCCCGCCGACTTGTCATAAAAATACCCCCACTAATACCAATACACCAGTCCTGTATGAGACAGCCCTAGCATGTATTCAATATGGACGGTGGGTGTTAGCGCCGAAGTGGTGACATGTAGAGGTGTAAGGTATGTAGGACTGCTGGGCCTTGATAGCAGGCTGTGAAGCCTATGCCCAGAGTCGGACACATAAAAAAAAAAAAAAAAAAAAAAAAACGCTCCGAAGGTGCCCTACAGAGACGGCCAGTAGCCGCTCACCCTCCTAGAGAAGATGACCTGAAGCTGCTCCGGAGGAAACAAGGAGACAGCCTGAAGCCACTCCCGCCTTTGTAAGGAGACGGCCTGCAGCCGCTCAGAAGGTGCCTTTCAGAGAGATGGCCTGTAGCCGCTCACCCATCTACAGGAGATGGCCTGAAGCCATTCCGGAAGCTAATCAGGAGAGCTGCTCCTGCCTTTGTCAGGAGACTGCCAGAAGCCACTCTGAAGGTGCCCCTGGTGAGATGGCCTGTAGCCGCTCACCCTCCTACAGAAGACGGCCTGAAGCCGCTCTGGGGGCTAATCAGGAGACGGCTGGTAGCCGCTCCCGCCTTTGTCAGGAGACGGCCGGAAGCCGCTCTGAAGGTGCCCCCGGAGAGATGGCCTGTAGCCGCTCACCCTCCTACAGGAGATGGCCTGAAGCCATTCTGGAAGCTAATCAGGAGAGCTGCTCCTGCCTTTGTCAGGAGACTGCCGGAAGCCACTCTGAAGGTGCCCCTGGTGAGACGGCCTGTAGTCGCTCACCCTCCTACAGAAGACTGCCTGAAGCCGCTCCGGGGGCTAATCAGGAGACGATTGGTAGCCGCTCCTGCCTTTGTCAGGAGACGGCCGGAAGCCGCTCTGAAGGTGCCCCTGGAGAGATGGCCTGTAGCCGCTCACCCTCCTACAGGAGAAGGGCTGAGGCCACTCCCGCCTTCGTCTGAAGGTGCCCCCAGAGAGTCGGCCTGTAGCCGCCCTATTCTCCTGCAGGAGATGGCCAGTAGCCACTCCAAAGGTGCCCTGAGACAGCCATGGTCAGTAGCCAGGCCCCACAGCCAGAGACGGCCTGAAGCCACTCCGTCAGGTGCTGAGCCCAGTCCACCCATCCACGACTTGGAGGGAGCCCCCAACCTGGAGGAGTATTGGAGAGGCCCTGTGACCACCATCGGGCTCTTCTCCCTACAGCCGGACCCCGACGCCAGCCAATGCTGCAGCCCATTCCTGATGGCGTCCCTGACCTTTGGGAACCGCAGCTTCCGCGGCCTCCTGACCGTCCCTCAGTTTCCCAGGCAGGACCTCCCTGCACCCAGATGCCGGAGATCCTCATCCTTCGTCAGGCACCTGACTCAAAAGTTCAGGCGACTGTTCGGCCCCAGCCCAGAGGGCCAGACTCCCACCCCAAGCCCAGAAGCCTCGGGCCCCTAAACCCCCAGCAGCCCCGGACAAGAGAGGACGCCCCTACGCTCTGTCCCCTGCCCCTGGGTCCTAGCAGCCCCTGGAGGATCCAAACCCTGTCAGTAGGGAGGCTGAGACTCTGCCGCTGCCCCTGCGCCTGACTGTGATACGTCCAACCCAACCCCAACGGTGAGTGAAAGTGAACACACACAGCATAAAGACAGTATAGGAGTGACAGAAGAAAGTGAGCCGGTGGTTAGAGCATAAAAGAAAGTGGTGGAAAAAGATAGTGCAATAGTTAGACAGTGAAGGACGGGTCTACCATAGTGAACAGTGCCGCCGTATCATGTGAAGATCATACTTAGGCCCCTGTGTTGATATTCCAGTACCACCAGCTCCACTCAGGTACACAGTGAAATAGTGTAATAGCGATCTACGGGCCAAGGTACAGTGAACACTCTATCCAACAGTGACAGCACATCTTAGTAAGACCACGCTTAGGCCCAGTATAAAATACTAATGCTACCCAGGGAAATCAGACAACCACCACCATCGGCCTAGGAAATCTAAACTCCATGACCAACATAAGTGTCTAGCTCAAGTGTCATTCACCCTAACCAATCTGGTCCTGTACAGTATCCTGCATGATACTATTATTCCATATCTGCAGCCTAAGAATTATAATTGTCCAGTTTATTTGTATTTATGACATCTGCTCGTTCCTGTGTAAGATTTGGTAATACACATGTAAGGTGTTGCTTTGAGTTCTTATGTCCTGCCTCTCTCTTATTTGTATAAGCTCCGGTCTAGGAAAAGAACCCAGCTATTCACTATAATCTTTCCAAAATATCGAGATCGTTTTGGTGTTGTCCCTCACTGGAATTCCCCGACCCTCCGACGTTAACACACTTTCTACTAGGCAAATTATCAGATCAGAAATAAAGCTCAAGGGACAACCCTCACTTCCTCTCTCTCTCTCTCTCTCTCTCTCTCTCTCTCTCTCTCTCTCCGTGCATATAAAATGTACATTTTATGTAGATTTATTTCTATACAAAGTCTATAGTGTTTTATGAATTATCAGAATTTGAGGAAAAGCCTCCTGACTGTTTGTCTGCCTCTCTCGCTCTCTCTCTCTGCACACAAAATCAACATTTTACTGAGAACTATTTCTATAAAAAGTCTATACGGTTCTATAAAAAGTCAATACGAGTAGCAGGGGTAGGAGCTTCCATTTTCAATGGTGGTCAGAGAGGAAGTGACCTGCAGATTAACACCTGACCCACCCTCACTGACTAACCTACAAACGTGACAGCGTTGGAAAGCAGCGTTGCCAAGTGTTGTGATATTTATAAAAAGTCATTGTTGTTATTAAAAACAACAGACATTTCTTACACTGTATAGCCTTATTAGAGAATTATATACATATATACTGTAAATAAATTTAATTTAGAAGTAGTAAATAGCTGACACGAGACAGAGAGGTGTGTGTTGGTATAGATTCGGCAGTGCGGCGGGTCGGGGAATTCCCGTGAAAGACAACTCCCAAACGATCTCAATATTTTGGAAAGACTATAGGTGCTCTAGGGACGGGAGGCCGACCCTAAAACACCTAGCATTACAGGGAAAGTGTCTCCCACCATCGTGGAAAGGTGGGGGAGGGGGCGGTCCTAAAAATCCAACTGTCGGGGGCCTCCTTCTTCTTCCTCTGGCTCCTGGTCCCTGGGTTCGGCTTCCTCCACGGGGCCAGGTTCGTCGTCCAGCTCCTCATTATCTAGGGAGGAGACTTTATGCCTGCCCAGGGTGGTGGTTTTTCATCTGGCAGCCTTTAGCTGGTCCCTGATGTTGTGCAGGGGACATCAGGAGCTGCAGACAGAGAACTCCCAAGGGTTGACTAGGATGAGGTTGGGGTTCTCCTTGTGACTGGGGCGTCGGTGGGCGGGGTGTGCTCTAGGTAGGCTGGGTGCCGGGGTGGGGCTGGTATGGGGCATGGGTGGGCGTGGCTTGGCTGGGGCAGCTGGAACATTTGTGGGAAACTTCTTTACTATGTTGATTTGCTGGGGTGCAGGGTGGGAGGTCAGGAGGCGGTGTATCAGTTGGATATCCTTATCCATGTCTCCTGTAGGGTCATGGATTGTGAAATGCTCCTTCATCATACTAGGGAGCACTCTCAAGAAAGTATTGAAGGTGTGTTGTTTCCGGGTGTCATCATCTGCCTCCACAGATGATGACACCCGGCAGCAGTGACCAGGCGTCTAGCCTGGATTAGGTATCATCCAAACTTCCATCGAAGGTTAGGCTATCCAACTGGGACAGCGCTACTACTTTCCCTAGTGAGGGAGTGATAGCTTGAATCACGAGTTTCGTGCAATTTTGCCAAGTGAGCCCCGGAACAATTTTCGGTGCTATATTAGCTGCTTTGCCTAGTAATGGAATCGTGACTGTGATTTTTTGCTTATCGTCCTCAAATCCGATATCCAGCAAAGATTTATTAATTGCCAGGTATGTGTGAACATCATACTGTTTGGGGTCGAATTTTGGTAATTGCCCATGTGGGTTAGTTGCCATTTTGATAGTATATCCTGATCAACTCTCTCGTATGCCTAGGTCAAGAAACACCGCTGTCCACCAGTGTAATGCTAGGTGTTTTACAGTCGGCCTCCCGTCCCTAGAGCACCTAGTCAATAGCTGGGTTCTTTTTCTAGACCGGAGCTTAGACAAATAAGAGAAAGGCAGGACATAAGAACTCAAGGCAACACCTTACATGTGTATTACTTAATCTTACACAGGAATGAGCAGATATCACAAATACAAATAAACTGGACAATTATAATTCTTGGGCTGCAGATATGTAATAATAGTATCACGCAGAATACTGTACAGGACCAGATTGGTTAGGGTGAATGACACTTGAGCTAGACACTTATGTTGGTGGGGAAGTTTAAATTTCCTAGGCCGGTGGTGGTTGTCTGATTTCCCTGGGTAGCATTAATATTTTACATTGGGCTTAAGCATGGGCTTACCGAGATGTGCTGTCACTGTTGGACAGTGTTCACTGTACCTCGGCCTGTAGATCACTATTACACTACTTCACTGTGTACTCGGGTGGAGCTGGCAATACTGGAATTTCAGCACAGGAGCCTGTGTATGATCATCACATGATACGGTGGCACTGTTCACTATGGTAGACCCGTCCTTCAGTATCTCACTATTGCACTATCTTTTTCCACCACTTTCTTTTATGCTCCAACCACTGGCTCACTTTATTCTGTCATTCCTATACTGTCTTTATGCTGTGTGTTCACTTTCACTCACCGTTGGGTTGGACGTGTCACAGTCAGGCGCAGGGGCAGCGGCGGAGTCTCAGCCTCCCTACTGACGGGTTTGGGATCCGCCAGGGGCTGCTAGGACCCGGGGGCAGGGGACAGTGCATAGGGGCGTCCTCTCTCGTCCAGGGCTGCTAGGAACCGGGGGCAGGGGACAGTGTGTAGGGGCGTCCTCTCTCGTCCAGGGCTGCTTGGGGTGTAGGGGCCCAAGGCTTCTGGGCTTGGGGTGGGAGTCTGGCCCTCTGGGCTGGGGCCGAACAGTTGCCTGAACTTTGAGTCAGATGCCTGATGGAGGATGAGGATCTCCGGCGTCTGGGTGCAGCGAGGTCCTGCCAGGGAGTCTGAGGGGCGGTCGGGAGGTCGCGGGAGCTGCAGTTCCCGAAGGTCAGGGATGCCATCAGGAGTGAGCTGTGGCATCGGCCAGCGTCAGGGTCTGTCAGGGGCATCTCCACCAGCTGTAGGGAGAAGAGCCTGGTGGTGGTCACAGGGCCTCTCCAATCTTCCTCCAAGATGGGGGCTTCCTCCAAGTCATGGGTGGTTGGATCGGGCTCAGCACCTGACGAAGGAGCGGCTTCAGGGCGTCTCTGACCATAGGGCCTGGCTACTGGCCGTGGCTGTCTCAGGGCACCTTTGGAGCGGCTACCGGCCATCTGCAGGAGGGTAGAGCGGCTACAGGCCGACTCTCTGGGGGCATCTTCAGAGCAGCTGCCGGCCGTCTCCTGACGAAGGCAGGAGTTGCTACTGGCAGTCTCCTGATTGACCTCCGGAGCGGCTTCAGGCAGCCTCCTGTTGGAGGGGGAGCAGCCACAGGCCGTCTCTCCGGGGCACCTTCAGAGCGGCTTCTGGTCATCTCCTGACGAAGGCGGGAGTGGCTACTGACCGTCTCCTGATTAGCCTCCAGAGCAGCTTCAGGCCGTCTCCTGTAGGAGGGTGAGTAGCTACAGGCCGTCTCTCCGAGGGACACCTTCCGAGCAGCTGCAGGCCGTCTCCTGATGAAGGCAGGAGTGGCTTCAGGCCATCTCCTCATTTCCTCCAGAGCAGCTTCAGGCCAGTGACCTGGCAAATAAAGACATTCAGAGCCAGAGTGATGACCCAATCGATGACAATGTGGAGGACAAAGTTTACATAGCATTAGAGGAACAGTCAGAAATGATGATCAGGTAGTGTCATCAAAAAGGTCAAGTATATTGATGTGTTAGTGAGTGAAACAATGCTTATATTGCCTATATTACTGTTTGAAAACCAATATACTTTCGTACTACATATAAATTCGTACCAAATAAATAAATAAATACCATTTATGAGTGGTGTGGAATAGCTACCCTCCCACAGAACTCGTTTTCTTTGAAGCCAGCCTGATAGAAAAACACAGTAAGGTAAGGAGGTACTGCTACCTGTATCAAGTATTTTAAACCTCAGTTGAGCGATTTCTCAATGAATTTTCGATGTTTCTCACCAAAAGCAGAGGTTTGAGCCAACAAATTTTTTTTTCCAAAATTGGTTGGGACTGGGGGGTCAGTGGTGGAAAATCGGTCGGGATGTGATGGGTTAACCTCTTACTTTCTACATCAAAATTATGCATAATTAGCCATCTCTCTCTCTCCCTCTCTCTCTCAAATATTGACTTCACTTTTCATTTTCTAGGCCATATTTCAGACTAACTTAAGACTTTTAACGCATATTGCAGCCTGCAAAACCGAAGTAGTTGTAATACCCCTTCCATCTTTTCACACTTTGAGGAATAGGTTAACCCGTCATGTCCCGAGCTATTTCGCACCTCCGACACCCCCCAATCCCGAGGTATTTTCAAAAAAATTATTTTGGCTAAAACCTCCGCTTTTGGTGAGAAACATCGAAAAAATTCATAGAGAAATCGCTCACCTGTGGTTTAAAATACTCGATCCGGGTAGCAGTACCTCCTTACCTTACTGGGTTTTCTAACAGACTGGCACCAAAGAAAACGAGTTCTGTGGGAGGGTAACTATTTCACACCACTCATAAACGGTAATTATTTATTTACTTGGTATGAATTTATATGTAGTACAAGAGTATATTGGTTTTCAAACAGTAATATAGGCATTATAAGCATTGTTTCACTCACTAACTCATCACCATACCTGACCTTTTTTTGCAACATTACCTGATCATCATTTCTGACTGTTTCTTCCTCTAATGCTATGTAAACTTTGTCCTCCACATTGTCATCAATTGGGGAATCACTCTGGCCCTGAATTTCTTTATTGGTCAGGTCACTGGTAACAGGTGAATTGCCGAGACAATGGCATGCGGGGGGGGGGGAGGTTATGCGGTGTAAGGCATTGTCCCTGCTTGGCATCTTGTTGAGGAATAGAGGAAGATGTCCCTTGTATACGTACGAAAAATCACGCTTGAAAATTGAAAATTGTGCAAATTATGAACCTTGCAATTGCACAACGTACCAGTATGTCGTCGGGACTGGCAAATGCAAAATGTTGCAACGTATCCATATGTCGACAGGACGCCTCGCATTAAATAAACAAAACTATAAATGTGTATTCCCTGATAACTATGAAGAATGGTGTTTCACTAATGTTCAAATATAAATGATCAAAAGTTGCATTATCATTTGATCAGGTCATGACTTTGTAGTAGTGGAGGGATAGTTCAGAGTGTCCGAACCATCCCCCTCCTCAATTGTCCAAATCATCCCAAATCTAGTAGTGGAGGGATAGTTCGGAGTGTCCGAACCATCCCCCTCCTCAACTGTCCAAATCATCCCGAATCAATCTTAATTGACGAGTACTCTCAAGTTTCACCCGAGAAGATTTAACATTCGTTTTTCATAGCAATATGTTCTACATGCAACACAGATTCACCCAGATAATGTACAGTTCGATGCCTGGCATATTCATAAAGGTAGAGCTTATGATATACACTCAAATTATTATATAGAAGATGCAAAAAAACATAAAATCTGACCTGCATCAAAAAGTGAGAGGTTTGTAGCTTGGAGGTTCCGTGTGGTCGAAGTAAACAAACTTTGCTACTTTCATGCAAGATCACACGGCCCTAGGTCCCATATGTTTCTCAGGGAATGCACTGTCCGAACCACAGTCTAAGTAATATACAGTCGTTTCACGCGCAGGTTGATGACGTCAGATGGCCTTCCAGATAGAAAACGAAAAGTAAAGGGATAACTCAAGTGTGACAAGTATACCCTGTTCACTCAGCTCTGCTGGCTAGAGCCAAGAAACGTTTGAATTAAGGCTGCTCATTGGTTTATCCAACACTGAGGAGCGTGGTAATTCTACAGCTCTTCTTTATTTAACACAAATATATATATGTTTGTAAACTGCTTGCAATATAAGCAGTCAGATTAAATACGGAATAATTTCCAAAGCTAAAGAGGTCAGAGTTAGCTTTAAAAGTTTACCATTATCAAAGAAGATTAAAGTTGATTATAGAGCTTAATAAAACAATGAGTGGCATTTGAAGTTAAATGCAGGCATGTATTATAGCACATGTGGACGGTACGTGTAACAGTGGTTGGATAATTTTCTACAAACGCCACTCATCGTCTTATAAAACTTTATAATCTTTAATTTTCTTTGATAAAGGTAAACTTTTGAATCTAATTTTGCCCTCTTTAGCTTCGAAAATTATTCCATATTTAAACTGGAATGTTTTCAAAATCCCGCACGTCTGAACTTCCCGCACGAGCGAGAAGAGACTGAGATTCACATCTACTCCCCTCCGCCGGCCGGAGCCAACTGACGGCTGCGGGACCCCGTGACATCATGCTCGGGATGCTCCAAAATTTGAACCAAGCATGAGATGACTGTATATTACTTAGACTGTGGTCCGAACCATCACCGCCCTTCCCTAACCTAGGATAAAGATCTAATTGCATTCGAGGATGTTAACTTCCGGTTACAGCTTTCACGTTAACAAGTATGTCTCGCATCACTCATTTGGGAATTCACTTCTTTAGAGCTTATCATATCTTGCAAAGATTACACGACAATGGGGATAATTTGAATAGTATCGATAATGATCACATCACTTAATATCAAGTCTTCGTAATGATGTTCGGATGCTATTTGTCAGTTAGCTCAGCGTGGGAATGTACAATGATCGATATTTTGAGGTTAACTATACATAGATTATTACGGACTGTTTCTCCCCTTCTGGCACTTTCTCAATTAGCATTTCTATCACTAAAATGGATTGAGACCGAAAGATATCTTTGAATTTACTCAATTAAGAGGCCATGAAGACTAAGCCAATGTAAATGTTCGCCAAACTCCGCTACCAGCGTGTTTTATTGGGGGGGGGGAGTGTATTGGAAGGGGGGAGGGAGTGTGGTCGACTGATGTAATAATGCGAATTACATAATACATAGATGTTCAGTTCTAACTTATCTCTACGATACAAAAATCACTTATATTATATTTATAGTACACTTATACTAGATTATAATTATTCACACTTATACTAAATTGTTCTTAATTACTAAATTACAACTATCTTACATCTAAGTTATATTACATCTTAACCAAACTTACTGGCACTACACTTTATTCCTTGTTGTACCCTTTCAAGCACTTCACCGTCTAACTTCCATCTTTACTCATCACACTACCCAAGCACTTAAACGCACTCACATTTTCCATTTCCTCCTCATCCAGCCTCACTGTACATTCAGTGACTTCATTTCTCTCGAAGACTACAGTATACTCTTCTCTACAATCACCATTAGAATACATTTCTTACACACTCTCCCAAACTCATTCACCAAGCCTTGCAATTCCACTTCGTCTTCACTTAACAACACAGTATCATCTGCAAACAACAGTACAGGGAGTTTCCAGACACTGCCTTCTCTCATTAGGGCCACTCCAACGTACACTGTCCTACCCTTGTATCTTTTTTAAAAAACCCTCCATATGTAGATTGAACAACTATGGAGACGACACATCCTTGTTTCAATCCAACCTTCAAACAGAAAAATTCACTCAGTCCACTGTCCACACGCACTGCAGCCTTAGCACCTTCATATATACTCTTCATGGCATTCAGGAACTTCCCGTTTACTCTATATATTCATAATACTTTCCACAATCCTTGTCTATCCACCCGGTCATATGCTTTCTCCAAATTCATGAAGGTCTCATACTTCTTTACCTTCTCAAGAAATTTTTCCATTAAAGACCTAGGAATGAATAATATCTGATCTACACAACCTCTTCCCTTCCTAAAACCTCCTTGTTCTTCTCCGACTAATTCTTCTGTTATTTCCCTAACTCTGTCAATAAGAATCCTACTATATACTTTTCCTGTGACACTAAGAAGACAAATGCCCCTATGATTACCACACACTTCTTTTCCCCTGTTCCTTTGTGCATGGGAATAATTATACCTGACTTCCAATCCTCCGGGACTTTACCTTCCTCCCAGGCCAATCTGCACATCTTCCACAACCATTCTACTGTACTACTATCTCTCCCCTATGCTTCAACATTTCAACACACACTCCATCAATGTAATGGGGTCTATGAAAAGCCTGCGTTGCTTACAGGCAAAGCGGGGATCCTTTCTTTGACTCAGTGGTGACATGTGCGCCAATGAAGTACGAGGGCCAGAGATCGAATCTCTGCCGGGACAGTGTGATTATATAATTTGTTAAGTTTCACTTTGGTTTTTACATTAGTTGGCAGCGGTGTGGAATGTGAGGCGAGGCTTAGAGGGCAATGGTGCTGTTGTTGACAGTGTCTAATTAGGCCTTACATCCCGGGGGTGAGCTGTCCGGTTTGGTCCCCAGTGCCCCCAGTGGTGGCCTCCAATGCTACGCTACCATGTGTGTTCAAAGTTGACCAAATTAATCACCAAAGGGGGAAAAGAGTGATGAAATGGGTCTATAAAAAGCCTGCATTGCTTAGAGGCAAAGCGGAAGTCCTCTCTTTGCCTCAGTGGTAACATGCGTGCCTACGTATGAAGTGCAAGGGCCTGAGATCGAATCTCAGTCAGACCAGTGATTAATTTGCTGAGTTTCAATTTGGTTATTACATCAATTCCTGGGGCTTTCCTCATTTAGAGTTTCTTCATTGCCTCCACAACTTCCATCCTACTGATTTCTTTCTCCCAGGCCAATCTCCACATCTTTCACAACCATTCTACTATTATCTCTCCTCCATGCTTCAGCATTTCACCACACACTCCATCAATTCCTGGGGCTTTCCCCATTTTAACTTTCTTCATTGCTTCCACAACTTCCATCCTACTGATTTCTTCCTCTCTTCTCACATCCCCCTTTCTCCCAGCCATTCCCCAGCCACTTATTCTAGCATTACTTTCATTCTCTGTGTTCAAGAATTCCCTAAAGTGTTCTCTCCATCTGCTCAATTTTCCTCCATTCATCACTAGTAATCTGCCATTATTATCTTTCACTCCCCGACTAGCTTCTTTAACACCCTGTCTGACTCTTTACCTCGTTCCAGAACATTTTCTTACATTCTCTCCACTTTACATTCAAATTCCATTCAAATTCCTCATCCACTCTCTTCTTACTCTCTGTTACTAATCTCTTCACCTCTCTCTTCCCCTCTACATACAACTCTTCTGTTTCTCAACTTTCTTCACACCCCTGTTTTTCATCCACTCACTATATGCTTTCTTCTTTTGTGCCACAGCTTGTCACACCTCTTCATTCCAAAATGCTGCTTCTTGCACCCCACTTCGTCTTCTCTTCACCCCACACACCACCTCACATTCTGCACAGATTTCTTCTGTGAATATCTTGTACACACCTTCCACGTCCCCCATCTCCTCCAAATCATACCGGTATTTACCCAAACGCTCCTCTACTTCTCTCTTATATTCTGCCTTTGTTTTTCCATCCTCTTGTAACCTTCTCACCCTCCTTGTAAGAACTACTTCCTTCTGTCCTTCCCTTCTTCTATTGCTCCACTTCATTTCAGCCTTGACTTTCACCACCACCAAGTGGTTGTCAGAAGGTCCACTGCCCCAACCTCTCTCTCTCTCTCTCTCTCTCTCTCTCTCTCTCTCTCTATATATATATATATATATATATATATATCTATATATATATATATATATATATATCCATCTATCTATATATCTCTCTAATATATATATATATATATATATATATATATATATATATATATATATATATATATATATATATATATATATATATATATATATCAGCAGCAGCAGCCATTACAAGTCCACTGCTGAACAAAGGCGTCTCCCACCCTTCTCCACGAATTTCTTGACTAAGTCAATCTTTGCCACGTTTTCCCTGCAGATTTCTCTATCTTGTCTCTCCACCTCCTGTCTGGCCTTTTTCTGCTACACTTACAATCTCTTGGTGTCCAGTCAGTCAGCCTCTTGCTCCATCGGTTATCCCTTATTCTTGCTGTATGGCCTGCCCACCTCCATTTCTGTTCCTTTATAACTTCTACAGTGTCTTTGACTTTAGTCTGCTCTCTCACCCAAGTTTATCTTTTCCTGTCTCTTAAAGCTTTTCATTGCTGTCTGAGAATGGATTAGTTAATTTTCCATCAGTTTTTTTAGTGTCCAGGTCTCACAACCGTACATCATAGCTGGAATTATACATTCGTTATATATTTTTCGTTTCTTACAAATTGGCAAGCTACTTTTCATAATGTCTCTATGTTTACCGGAAGCTTTCCATCTAATTGTAATGCGTCTTTTTATTTCGTTATCACGGTCTTTCGTTAATTTTAGTATTTGCCTCAGTTGTACTCTCGACTTCTTCAAGAATTTCTTCGCTTCATCTGATGACGCTCTTTGGTGTATGTGGATTAAACATTAGTTTTACTCCGGTTCTTCTTTAGCCCTACTTTGAGACTTTCTCTGTTCAGGCCATTCAACATTTCTTGCAATGTCTCTGCTGTTTCTGAGATTAGGACAATGTCATTTGCAAATCTAAAGTGATTTAGCTTTTCTCCATCAATGTTACTCCTTTGTTTCCCTAGTCTAGCTTTCTGAAAATACTTTCTAGGCATGCTGTACATAATTTTGGTGAAATTGTATCTCCCTGACGAACGCTCTTCTCAATCTTAATTTTTTCCGATTTCTTATGTAATTTAACTGTAGCAATTTCCTCCTTTATAAGTGGTTTCGAGCAGTTTTATAATGTTCTCATTCATTTTTTGTTCTCACAGTGAATTTATAAATGCTATGTGCTCCACTGAGTCGAAAGCCTTTTCGTAATCAACAACACCTAAGCACAGTGGTTTATCATATTCTGATTCACAGTGTGTAGATGATCAGTAATTGAATACCCGCTTCGGAATCCTGCTTGTTCACGAAGTTGGTTTTCTTCCAAATTTGTTGTTATTTTGTTCGTAAGGACTTTAGTGAAGAGGTTGTAAATGACTGATAATAACCTACTGGGTCGAAAGTTACTAAGATGTTTTTATTCCTCTTTTTTGTGAAGTGAAGTAACTTGCATTACGCCACGTTTTGGGATTTTTCTTCTTTTTTTCATACATTGAACAAACAAGTGGGCAAGCCAGTTTTGTACTTCTACTCCTGCATCCAACAGTAAATCTGTTACTATTCCATCTTCTTCCGGAACCTTCCCTCTTTTCATATTTTCAAGAGAAATATTTACCTCGTCTGGTGTTACCTCAGGTATTTCATTTGTGTCAACTGAAAAGTTAGCTATTGCTACTACTGCCTCTGATGCACACAGTTCTTTGCAAAATTATTCAACTCTCTTCACCATCTTATCTCGGCATTTAATAACTTCACCGGTTTTGTCTTTCAGTGATACAATTTGGTGCTTTGCTAGTGCCACTTTAATTCGGACTTCTTTCAGACTCTTTCCTTTTTTGAAGGGTTCTTTGATCTGATCCATGTTTCTCTTTCTTGTTTCTACTCTTTGGCTCTTGTTGATAAGCTTATTTAATTCCGCTCATTCTGTTTCATCTTCCTTTGTTTTTACTTTTTTTTTTTTTTTTTTTTTTTGTAAGCTCAAGTGTCTTTTCTGAATACCTCTTGGCTTTGGTTGTATTAGGTTTTCCTACTACCTCCACTGATTCTCTTAGCACTTTTGTTAGTCTGTCATTCAGCTCATCAGTGTCACATTCAGCATTACTTAGCACCTGAAATCTGTTCCCTATTTCCAGCTGAAAGGCTGCTTTGTTTTCTTTTATTGGGCATATCTTTTAATTTTTACTCATCTTCTTTCTTTCACTTCAGAAATTGAATCTTGCTGTGCAACCCACCATTCTATGGTCACTTCCTGTATTTACATGGTTGATAAATGTGACATTTGTGATCGTGTTATTCTTATCTGCTATAATGAAGTCAATTTAATTCTTTGTTTTGGCTTTCTCCAGGTCCATTTTCTCCCTGTTCTTTTGTGAAAGAATGTGTTCATTATTCTCATGTTATACGCTTCAGCAAATTTACCACCATTGCTCCTCTTTCATTCATTTCTCCCACTCCAAATTTTCCCATGCATGCTTCTTCATTTTTTGATTTCCCAAATTTTGCATTGAAGTCTCCCATGAGTATAGTATATGTGGTCTTCTCTTTTTCCATAATCTGGGAAATGTCATCATAGAATGTTTTTATTTCTTCATCTGAGCTTTGAGAAGTTGGTACATATAACTGTATTACCTTCAGGGTATATTTTTTGCACAGTCTAATTACAACCCATGCTGCTCTGTCAGATATAGGCTACTGCTGAATTTAACAATGTCTGCAAGATTTCTGTTAATCAGAAATCCCACACCACTAACTCTTTAGTTTTGCCTTCCTCTGTAGTAAAATAGGTGGTTGCTGTTTTCGAGCTGAAACAGTTTTTCTTCTTTTCTGTGGATCTCACTCAAACCTACACTATCCCAACTAATGTTTTCCAATTCAGTCATTAAGTTATCAAGTTTGTAATCTTCTGTGAGGCTTCTTACATTGAATGCATAGATCTTCATGGCTTTCAGCTTGTTTAATATATCAGTCTCTAATTTGCCGACACAGTGCCTGCTCACTTTCGATGGCACACTGCCTGTAAGCAAGGGAGGCAGCGCAGTTGGACTTTTAGTAGACGATGATCCAGCAGAAACACTCGTCAAATCATTTGAAATAGAACTCATATTTAGTTGCGAGAACTGGGGCAAATAATCTCACCTCCCTGCCACATAGTTTCAGGTGAGATGTAATTTTTGTCCCACCTTATTCAGTATATACGGTGGAGCCATATACAGTATATCTATAAGGGGTCCCATGGTCTGCGCCATCTAAGAGGGTACCTCGTATATCTACAAGGCCTTCCCCTATCTGTCACCTGGGGATGCGCCAGGTAATCATATATATATATATATATATATATATATATATATATATATATATATATATATATATATATATATATATATATATATATATGGAGCCTCAGTGGTAAAAGTGTGCGTTTTCGTACACTGAAGAACGAGGGTTCGCACCCCGCCAGGGTAATAAACTTTGGGAGCGTTCTTCTGGCCACGTACTGCTTGGCGGACATAAGGGGTGCTGTGGTTGAACTAGTGTCGCATACTATAAAGTTTGCTTACACCCAGTTGGCTTGCGCGGGCCGATTACACTTGGTTCACAGACCACACACACATCCAAAGCCTCTGCAACACTACAGTTACACATACAAGCACTTCCTATCCTACATACAGTCTCTACCAGACAGTCTAAGCTACTTGGTAGAGATGCATTGGCTGTATCGTCCCCACTTCGGTTGGGATAGGCCTGTCCAGCATTGGACACTCAAACTGCTGATGAAAGTATATATATATATATATATATATATATATATATATATATATATATATATATATATATATATGGGGGCTCAAAAATTTAAAATTCGACGAAACATGCGATTTTTATGACCTATAGTACTGTATGTTTTCACATGAACTAACTGTATTTTTAAAAATGAGTCATTGGTACTCCAGCAACTTTCAGTTTAGTTTCTACGACACTAAATCTTCAAGCATTCAGTGATTACTGGTGATTGGCAACTCTATAAATGATAACCCATTGTTTTGCATTTCTGCTACCAGCTACACGAACTGGTACTGATTTACAGTTTTGAATTTTGCATGAGTTTGTGTATTTTACTGGAATCATGGCCAATTGCAGTACACGAGAAAGCACGAAAGACTGTTTTCGGCTCATCACGCAGTCTTCCGGTAAATCAGGTGCCTACTAGCTGTGATGTCATAAATGCATGATATTTGGAACATAAATCCAAAAATCAGTCATTGAGCACCCAAGCCTATGCGGAAACTGTTGCACTTGAAGTAGCAGGGATTTACGAGAAGGCATCCATCTCAACTGCTGATTACACCAGTGTTGTTATTCATGTGAAACGCCTGATAACAAAGGCACAGGGGCATAGGAAATATCCAGTGAGCAAATGGACTTCCAACACCTACATGTAGAAACTCGCCAGCTTTGACACCTTATTTGACATTAGTCGTTGCAAATGTTTCAAAAACTTCAATGTATGAGAGGTCTGAGTGTCAGTGCGCTAGAGAAGACAAATATCGCCTGAGGATTGGCCTTTCTGGGTTGACCAAAATAGTTGCAGAAAAATGTATATTGGTGGCATAGACCGGAAGAAGACAGCACAAAATAAGTGTGCAGCAAATAGAGTGATGAAAATGAAGCTCTGTGAAAAGTCCACTAGAGATACTAAGCAAAATAATGAAAATATAATGACAGCATGTATTGACGAAAGTGATCCATGTGATGAACAATATGATCAATATGTTGATGATGATACTGCAAAAGTAGATGGAAGCAAATAGTCAGAACAGTGTCAGAACAGATTAGGCTATCCTGAGCTGAGTTGTGTAGCTGATCGATGTCAAGTAAGCAATAGAGACATCTGCTCCATTGTGAATCCAGCACTGAAAGATATGAAAATTCTTTGTGAAGAAAAAAAAGTTGATCCCAGTTAACACCGCCGTCAGAGAAAATACTGGAGAAGTGTCACATTGCAACAGCATGAAAATGACTTGAAAGAGATCGTTTGCATCGGTTTCGATGGAAAAATCGATCAAACGCTCAAGAAAACCCCAAATGGTCAGAGAATCGTGAAGGAAGATCACTACTCAGTAGTTGCTTTTCCTGACGCCGTTTACATCGACCACGTTTCTCCCGAAAGTGGAAGAGCAGCAGATATTGCCAAGGAAGTCATGTCTGTCATTCGAGAAACAGATTCAACAGATTCGTTGCAAGCTATCGTCTGTGATGGGACAAATGTCGATACTGGAAAGAGAAATGGAGTGATCCGTGAGCTCGAACCACAGCTTGGCAGAGCACTACAGTGACTTGTTTGTTTGTTGCGTCTTGTTGAAATAATTTTCCGAGGGTATTTCGAGGCAGTTGATGGTTCGACAACAAGTCCACGGGGCTGCAGAGAAGTAGGTCAATCGCTTGAATTTGACCCCAATTATCTTCCAGTTGTTGGTTATGAACGTGTTGCTGGAAAAACTTGCATTTTACCAGACGGAGTTGTAAGTGATCTCAGCAAAGATCAGGGCTACCTGTACTGTGCATATTTGGCAGTGCAATTGCCAAGTGGAGATACTAATGAAGGTGTGGGACCATCTGCACAACCAGGACAACTAAATCATGCCAGGTGGCTTACGAAAGCTAATCGCGTACTGCGACTTTAGGAGTAACCATCAACAACCCTAAAACGTCTCGTTTCATTCATTGTGAACTACTATGCTTCTGTGAGGTTCAGGGTGAAAGCCAACAGCTCGTGTCAGGATGGAGCCAAAAATTTCTTCTTAATGGTGGAGCTCCTTCAAAAGCTGCTGTTGGAGGGTCATGCGATCATTCTCCCTGTGCTTGCCAATAACAGCTACTTCAGTCACTCAGAGAACATCCTGTTGTCGGCTGTTGCTGATGAAGATGGCGTACGCTTGATGGCGCGATCAAGTTGATGAAAAAAGCACAGATGAATGAGACTGATGACCAAGCCTCAGCTAGAATATTTGAAAAATTGGCACTGAAGATAAACTTCGATGCCAAGAAGTACACTGAGCTGGTAGAGCTTTCTTCTGCCACAGTTCCTCCATTGCTGAAGAATAGACTGGACCAAATGGACGAAAGCCAACCCATCGTACCAGGGGCGTACCCAGGGGGGGGGGCCGGGGCCCGGCCCCCCCCTTAGCTCTCTTGGTCCTTTAAAAATTTATATATATTTATTTCGATAACAGCAAAACATGAAAAACTGGCATGTACAAACAAAGAGTAACACATGAGCCAGCAGCTCCCTGACTCTAAACCTGCAAATGACCTCCCAGTAATTATCGGATTACCTGACCTCACCTCACTACGGGCGTCAAGGACGTCACATCCACCACAAGTAAAGTATTTGGGCATGAATCACGTCGTGGTATCCTCGTCCAATGTAAACGATCTCGCAGCTTGTTCCCGAAGCGTGAAAGTAAACAAGACTTTATGTGTTCAACTCTTTATGGCATTTCTGCTGTTCTTTTTCTTTTTCATGAAATAATGCCTTTCATATGATTTGAATACATTTATTTCAACTGTTACTTTTATTTTCAAAACTGAAATTTAACACAGAAATTGCAATGCTCATCCGAAAAAATAGCTGGAATGGGCACGTATATATCGAAAAAAAAAAAAATCGTGGTGTTACTGTCATTGTAAAGGAGCACCATTCTGACTATGTTTCAACCTGGCAACCCTAAGTTGGTTTCTTTTTGACCCGCCTATATATATATATATATATATATATATATATATATATATATATATATATATATATATATATATATATATCCTATTTGTTCTAGTTCAACCTTTCTACTCCGGGAAGACCGTGTACTTGTGCTTTTCAAGAGGGATTATTAGAGGTCCAGGAAGTTTCTGCTTCAGCTTTCGCAGACTAACGCACAGAATGTAAGCACACTTGATTACTGTTCCGGTGACATCAAATGACCTCCGACTGGCGACCTCAAATGACGTCGGAGGTTAACCTCACATAGCCTTTATCCGAACTGGAGGTCATGTGATTCTCCGTGCCTAAAATTGGGCTGTTGGGTCCAGTCGTTCGAGCGTGTATTACTGGTGACCTTAAATGACCTCTGACCGATGACCTTAAATGGCCTTAGAGGTCAACCTCACATAGCCCATGTCCAAACTGGAGGTCATATGAGTCTCCATGGCAAGAATTGGGCTGCAGGGGTACCAGGCGTTGCCCAGGCCAAAAAGATGAACACTCTACCAGTGACCTCAAATGACCCAGATCTGACTTTTAACCCTCCTAAAACCATCCTGGGGTCTTCCTGATTCAGAATATGTATAGGTCTGGGGGTGTCTGGCCCTCGGTTTGGCCGTGATTGACAGACAGACAAACAAACATCGTGGCTCTTATATATATATATATATATATATATATATATATATATATATATATATATATATATATATATATAGATAGATAGATAGATAGATAGATAGATAGACTAACAAACATCGTGGCTCTTATATATATATATATATATATATATATATATATATATATATATATATATATATATATATATACAGTGGTAAAGTGTGCGTTTTCGTACGCTGAAGAACTAGGGTTCGCGCCCCGCCAGGGTAATAAACTTTGGGAGCGTTCTTCTGACTACATACTGCATTGGCGGACATAAGGGGTGCTGTGGTTGAACCAGTGTCACATACTATAAAGTATGCTTGCACCCAGTCTGCTTGCGCGGGCCGATTACACTTGTTTCACAGACTACACACACATCCAAACCCACTCCAACACTACAAATACACTTACCAGCACTTCACACCCTACATACAATCTCTACCAGACAGCCTAAGCCACTTGGTAGAGATACATTGGCTGTATCATCCCCACTTCGGTAGGGATAGGCCGGTCCTGCAGTTGGAGGTTACATGAGGTCACCAGTAATAGAAACAAGTGTTCACAAATACTGTGCGTTAGTGAGTGAAAGCTAAAATAGAAAGTTCCTGGACCTCTTATAATCCCTCTTCAAAAGCATAATAGGTATTCCTCTATGGTCTTTCTGGAGTAGAGGAGTAGAAAGAGAGACTGAACTAGAACAAATAGGATTAAAGTGTTCGCCTTTTTGGCCCGGCAACGCCGGGTACCCTGGCGCGGGTGTGTGTATATATATATATATATATATATATATATATATATATATATATATATATATATATATATATATATATATATATATATATATATATGTGTGTGTGTGTGTGTGTGTGTGTGTGTGTGTGTGTGTGTGTGTTCTTACCTTACCTAATTGTATCTTTACAGGAATGAGTCAAGCTCGTACTGTCCCGTGTCTTAAATCATATTTATCGTACAGATCCTTAAATTTATGAATTGTTTTGGCACACACTATTTCATTCGGTAGTGCATTCCATTGATCAATTGCTCTGTTTGGGAAATTGAATTTCCTTACGTCTTTATCACCTCTCTTCTTATGCAGTTTTTTGCAGTGTCCTCTTGCTGATGCTTCTCCATATGTTAAGTAATCATTTATGTCTATTTTCTCCTTTCCTGATATGCATTTATATAGCATTATCATGTCACCTCTTTTCCTTCTCTCCTGTAGTGTTGGTAGATTCAGTTTATTTAGTCTTTCTTCGTAGCTTAGGTCCCTTAAGCTTGGTATCCATCTTGTAGCGGCCCTTTGAACTTTTTCAATCTTGTCTATATGCTTTTTGAGATAAGGACTCCAGACTACTGATGCATATTCCAGGGTTGGTCTAATGAATGATGTTATTATCCTTCTTAGCATGTCTTCATTTATGTATGTGAATGCTATTCTCATATTTCCAAGCAGTGTATACATGTTCCGCACCTTCTCGTTGATGTGGTCAGCCGGAGAAAGTCTGTTATTGATAATCACACCTAGGTCTTTCTCTCTTTCTGATGTGTATAGGGTTTTATTTCCTAACTTATAATCCCAATCAGGTCTTTTTCCACTTTTACCAAACTTGATTACATGACACTTGTCCACATTGAATTCCATTTGCCATGTACTACTCCATTCATGAAGTTTATTTAATTCTTCTTGTACCTCTTTACAAGAGTCTGTGTTAGTAATTCTCCTTTGTATTTTTGCATCATCTGCAAACATATTCAGATAGCTCTCATTTCCAGTGTTACTGTTTATATCATTTATATACACTAAAAACATGATTGGTGCCAGCACTGAAGCCTGTGGTACTCCACTAGTCACTTCTTTCCATGATGAGTAGTTTCCTCTTAGTACTGTCCTCATTTCTCTTTTTATGAGAAAGTCTTGCATCCAACAAAACAGTTTACCTCGAATTCCTCCTTGATGGTACAGTTTCCATAAAAGTCTTTGGTGTGGTACTGTGTCAAAAGCTTTCTTGAAATCTAAATAGATACTGTCCACCCATCCTTCCCTTTCCTGTATTGTGTTTGTTACTCTGTCATAGTAGCTCAACAGATTAGTAACACATGATTTTCCTTTTCTAAAACCAAACTGTCTTTCTGTTAGCATACTGTGTTCTTCTAGATGATTTACTCAAGCTTTTCTTATAAGTTTTTCTAATACCGGTACCTTGCTTACAACACTGGTCAGTGATACTGGTCGGTAGTTGAGTGGATTTTGTCTATTTCCTTTCTTGAATAAGGGGACAATATTTGCTTTTTTCCAAATATCAGGTAGTTTACCTTGACTCAAGGATTTCTTGAAAATTAAAAATAATGGTTTACTTAACTCCTTTGCGCATTCTCGTAATACCCAACATGAAATTTCATCAGGACCACTTGCTTTTCCTCTGTCTAATCTACTTAACTCCTGTATTACTTTTTCTGCTATTTGTATAACTGGTAGTATGTGTGGACATGCGTGTTCCACATAGTCCCTCTCAAAATTTTTTTCTTCTGTAAAAACTAATTGGAAATTCTTATTTAGTGCTTCACAAATATCTTTCTCTTGTGTATAAGTGATTCCCTCGTCCGTAATGGATTGTATTATATCTTTTACTTTAGTTTTGCTTCTGATATAGTTGTAAAACAGCTTTGGTTGATCACTACTTTTATTTATTATATCCTCCTCAAACTGTTTTTTCCCTCCTTATTCTTGTATAGTCGTTTCTTGCCTGTTTGTAATTATTATACGCCTTTTCACTATTGTGTCTTCTGTATCTATTCCACAACAAATCTCTTCTTTCTTTTGATTTTTTACATTCTGTATTGAACCATTTCTGTATTTTCTTATCTGCTTCTTTGTGCTGTGGGATGTACTTCTGGACTCCTATTTCATAAAATTCACAAAAATTTTTATATACAGCATTTAAATCTGGTCCTCTAAGCTCATTTTCCCAATCAACTTCTAAGAAATACTTCTTTAGGTCTTGATAATTTCCCTTTTTATAGTTTAGGCTCTTTTTGTAACTATCATTGCTGTTTACTATGTCATATGCTATCCTGAAGTTATAATTTAGTACTGCATGACCGCTTTTGCCGAGTGGAGGGTGATATATTAAACTGTCAATATCATTTTCTTGCCTTGTAAATATTAGATCTAGCACTGAAGGTACATCAAGTCCTCTTTTTCTGGTGGTTTCCCTCACATGTTGCATTAAGAAAAACTCTTGCACGAGATCCAGGAGCTTTTGGTCCCAACAGCTTTCTTGGCTATTTATATCAAGCGTATTCCAATTTATATTTGTATTGAAGTCCCCAGTTAGTATAATTCTTTCCGATTTCTCTTCCATTTTATGTAGCAATGATCTTACACTCTGAATTGTACTCTCTGCCAGGTCCTCATATTCATCTCTTTCCCATGTGTTTGATCTGGGTGGCATGTACAAATTGGCTACAATTACTTTACCTTCAGATGTGTCGATCTCTACTGCAATCAGTTCTACTTGTGATGGTATATCTAGTTTAATTTCCTTGACTTTTAGATTTTTCTTAGTTAATATTATAATTCCTCTTCCTTTTTTTAAATATCTGTCTTTTCTCCATATATTGTATTCCTCTAAGTTTAGTATGTCATTTGATATCCTTGGTATTAATTTTGTTTCAGTTAGGCATATTATTTGTGGTTCATTTTCTCTGACATAATCATTCATCTCTAGTAATTTAGATACCATTCCATCCACATTTGAGTACATCAATTTTATCATCTTGTTTATATACTTGTCATGACATGGTTCTACTACCTTCCTCCTCTTTCTTCCATCCTGTTTGTGTGCCACTTTCGTACCTGCAATTCTATTACTTTGTAAAAAAAAGTTTCTTCTTCTCCTCTTCTGATCTTCCCTCATTTTTTGTTTTTGCTTCCTCCCTTTTCTCTTTCAGTAATTCCAGTTCCTCTTGTGTTAGGCATCTTTTTATCCATACATTTTTAAACTCCTCTTTTTCCTTAAGATTGTTTGCATTTTTTAGTATCTCTTCGACAGTGTTTACACTCTGGAAAGTCACCTTTAGAGGTCTTGTCTTGCTTTTCTCGTATTTCCCTAACCTTTTGTGTTCCCCTATGTCTTTACTACCGATTTCCTCTGATACGTCTTTCAGTAAGCTCATTACATTTGCCATCTCCTTTTTGTCTCTTGTGATCTTGTTTTTTATTTCTTCCTTTTCTATACCAGTGATTACTATTGATTTGTTTATCTCTACTAAATCTCTGACTAACTTTGGATTGTTTTGGATTATTTTTTTTTCACCTCCTTTTTAATGCTTTTTTCCTCCACCCTTGTTTCTAAGTCTTTCTTTACTTTCACCATTTCAGCATACGTGGTTTCTACATCATTTTTGTAGCTTTGCACAGCTTCATTCACTTGTGTTATCTTCTCCTCAATATCACTGCTCTGGTCAATAAGACTGCTAACTTGCCTAATTGTCTCTGTGTCATTTTTGAACTCTTCCATAACACTCTCGTGATTGACTACTGTACTTGCCATTTCACTCATTTTCTTCCTAAGTGTACTCAATTCCACTGTTAGTTCACTGATGGTTGTGTCTTTCTTATTGGCCTCCCTTTCTAGTTTTTCTATTTCTTCCTTTTGCAAGTGCATCTGCTTCTTTATTTCATGAATTTCATTTTTGAAAGCCATTTCTAGTTTGTTTACACGTTCAACCAGTCTATTGTGAGTCTCTACTTCAACCAGTTCTTGGTAGAAATCATCACTTTGCTTTTTACCCTTATCCCTTTTCTTTTCCAAATTTGTTTTACTGAAGTATGTATCCATTTTGCAATACTTAAAGTGCAAAGCATGTACTTACAGTCTCCGTGTTGTTGTAGTCTAAACAAACCTCAGAGATGACTCAGCGTATTCTTTCGTCTTGGTTCTATTTCCTGTTTGAACAAGTCTTGTTTAAACTTTTTTTTTTTTTTTTTCATAATGAACAATCATTTAGTCTAACCTGGTACTAAGCTTGACTCATACAAAGATACTATTTAGGTAATGCCACTGGCCGTGATGATTTGGTACGGAGCGCCGGTGTCACACGTCCGTCTTGATTGAATCCCTGTGTGTGTGTGTGTGTGTGTTCTTGAACTGAATGCATTAGATCAGTTGGAAGTTGTTGGAATAACATAAAAAGCGTCATCGTACTGAAATAGTTGAAACAAATGTAAGTTGTCGCATATTCTGTTTTTTTGCTTTTTTTTCCTTTCATGTTTAATTTATGAAGTCCTAAAGGCACTTGTTGACAAATCATTCCAGTCAGAGAGAGAGCCTTGTCATTCATATTGGTTGAATTCTCAGTAGGTGACAGGAGGTTCTGCAATCATGTCATCCAATCATAGGGAGTAGGTGATCATAGCCTAGCTTCGAGCCAATACGCCCCACAGGGGGTGAAATGGAATGGGTTGCATTATGTATTAGCTTTCAGTATCATGACATCATTTGTGTGTGTGTGTGTGTGTGTGTGTGTGTGTGTGTGTGTGTGTGTGTGTGTGTAAGCGGGACTCTATCGAGTATCATTCTTGGAACACCTGTAATTAGTAGATGTGATCTTACTGGATATCCCACATTTCGGTGGGTGTGGAGCTTGGCTACGGCTTTCAGGGTCTAAGATTGTTGTCTTTCTCAGTATATCACATTCTGTTTTTTATCCCCTCAGTGATAGTCACATTTTGCCCGATATATTTTATTCAGCGTTACATCGCAATCATTTTTCAGTAATTTTTTTATCACCATCATCTTCCCAATCATGTTTCCTACCAAAGGGATGGGATGAGGCAGAACCCTAAAACAAGCATAGGAAGTACAAAAGTAGATCTATCAAAACAAGATGGAACACTCAGAGAATGCAGCACCTGCGCTCATTATTTAGTCTAAGGGCCGACATTCGACTTAGCCCTATGACCTATACCTTCGACTGATTGCCCTCAAAACTGAAAATTCTTTCATGCCTGACTTTTAACTATTCCACCAAGATTCCTCCAGATCGAATCAAAACTGTTCGAGTTGACCTTGCCTTGTGATATTGGCAATTGACATTTCCCTTTGACCATGTCTTTTGACCGACCATTTTCAAAATCGAATTCCTTTATTCTTGCCTTACGTTGGACCCATTCTCAAAGCTTGATTTAAATAGGATTAAAACGGTTTAAGTTGACCTTCCCATGTACTTTACTATAAAAAAAAAAAAAAAAAGCAGACAGAACCTCAACCCTGTTGTCTAAGTCAGATCAGAACTATTTTGGCTATGTTCACTCACAGGCACAAGGGTCGAATTTTGACCTTGTCCTGTGACCTTGACCTATTGACTGGCTGTCTTCAAAATAGCACCTCTTCGTTCTTGTCTTACCTTCAACCCTGGCACCAAGTTCTGTGTAAATCGGGTGAAAACTGTGTAAGTTGACCTTGCAAGTTCAAAGGTTGCCCTAGCCCTAGATTAACTCTATCCTCTAACCTGTTGTTCTAAAAGAAAGAAAGAAGTCGACCCTTTACCTGTTCCTCAACCGTTCTACCAAGTTCGATTAAAATCGGATAAAAGTATTAGTTATTTTGCTTATACACACACACACACACACACACACGGTGAGCAATACATAACACCCTCTCTCGTCTAGCCGTAATGGGGTGTATAAAAGCCCACGTTGCTTAGAGGCAAAGAGGGGATCCTCTCTTTGGGTCAGTGGTAATGTGCGTGCGTATCAAGCGTGAGGGCCTGAGCTCAAATCTCAGCCAGACCAATGAATAATTTGTTAAGTTTCATTTCGGTCATTACATTGGTTGGCAGGGGTGTAGGATGTGAGGCGAGGCTTGGAGGAGAATGATGTTGCTGGTTAGCTGACAGCGTCCTAGTCCTTACATCCCGGGGATGAGCTGTTCGCTGTGGTCCGCAGCGTCCCCAGTGGTGGCCTCCGATGCTACACTACCTATTGTGTGTTCAAAACTGACCAAATTATCGCCAAAGGGAGAAAAAGTGATGTAATGGGGTCTATAAAAGCCAGCGTTGCTTAGAGGCAAAGCGGGGATTCTCTCTTTTGCTCAGTGATAACGTGCGCTTGTATAAAGCGCAGGGGCCTGAGTTCAAATCTCTGCCAGACCAGTAATTAATTTGTTAAATTTCATTTCGTTCATTACACAGCAAGCACGGGTATAATGGAGGGACTTGTGAAGCTGCCTACCACTAGAGGCCTCCACCGTTAACGGCTTGTCCATCCTGAATACGTGTTAAATTACCATTATTTTCTCTGTTGATGTGAGAACCTGTGTGCCAAAATACCATCATACACTATTGAAGTATTGAAAAAGCTTCGTAACTGATATATAACAGAGGCGAATATATTGCTCTCATTCTTTTATTTCCCAGAAAACGAAGCCCGATTTTTTAAAACCTGGCACTTACATGTTTCGTTTTTTTTTTTTTTTTTTTTCATTTTTAAAGAAGCTGCTGCAAAGCTGAGTTAATTCTTGCCTCCTGAAATGTTCAATATATAATGTACTTTTAGCCAAGCACTTGTTTTGTTTGTGTCAGTCTCTCTTTTGGCGGAAATTTAATGGTGATGTACCTTATTAAATTATCTTACATTAGTCGTCCGAACTCAGAGACAATCCCTATTCCAAGATTTGATATGACTTATTTGAAAATGGTGGTAGCCACTGAGCTCTATAGTATGGAGAGGCTTTCGCATAGCTAGCGCCGCATAGTTTGTGTGCCTTCTGCCAGGGGTTCAGAGCAGCGCTGATGGTGTTTATGCACCACACCCGACGCCTGCACCTTTTGAAATCAGCCGATGAATTTGGAAAGTATAGTGCCATGGTCCACTGCGCAGCTAAAATATAGTGCCGTGGCCCACTGTTCATCTTATATAAGCAACAGCAAAACAGAAAGCAAGGTAAGAACAGTGATCCAATTGCATTACCATGGTGGAGGCGATGAGTGCGGGGGTTTCAACGTGGCGGCAAAGGTCACACACTCGCTGCAGAGACAGCCCCTCCATGCTATTGAGCTCAGTGGTAATAATGCATTTTCCTAGGTGGATAAGTCATGATCAAATCTTGGAACAGGGACTGTGAGCTCGGATATGGCTGATGTAGAATAATTTAATACATCACCATAAATTTCTGCCAAAACAGTGACTGACACAAACAAAACAAGTGATTGACTAAAACTATAGTATATATTCAATATTACAGGAGGCAAGATTTAACTCAGGTTTGTAGCAACTTCTTTAAAAACGAAAAAAAGAAGTGCCAGGTCTTCAAAATTGGGGCTTTGTTTTGGGGGAAATAAAACAATGAGAGCAATGTATTCTCCTTTGTTATGCAGTATTATACTAGTTACGAAGATTTTTTAATGCTTCAATAGTGTATGATGGTATTTTGCCAAACAGATTCTCATATCGACAGAGAAAAATCATGGTAATTGAACACGTGCTAAGGACAGAGAAGCTGTAACAGTGAGAGACATCTGGTGGAAATTCCAGAAGTCCCCCATTTTGGTAACGGCCACACCGAACGCGATGAGCGGGGCGACTTGAGCGGGGAGGGATGACGCGACACGATGAAACACACTAAATTCTATGTGGGTGGCCACACTGAATGAGCGGGCAGGTTTGTCGCCCTGCTCGCCCTCTCTGCTCACCGCTACGCGGTGTAGCATGTTCCAAAATGTTGCACACTGCCTAGCGACATCCCCACTCCCCAGGCATTTGCATTATGCCATCATCATTCAGTCGTGCTGGTACTGCACGTTGAGGAGGTTGGGTTATGGTAACTATGTCTGCTGAACACCATATTGGAGCCGTGTACCACAGGAGAGCTGTGTGGGATACAAATGATCCACTCCACAAAAATACTGGAGTTTGAAGAAACACTGGGAAGATATCTGTGAATAACTGCATACAAATGGTATATAATAATTGAGCATTATTTTGTCATACGGTTCCTTAAGTAACGTTTGTTCCACCGTTGTTATAAAACCTATCAAAGACCATTAATGTCTAAATTCATTCTAGTATTTAGTGCTCTATTACCTTGGTTATACCGTAAGTTTGAAACTAATAAACAGATAAGTGTATACACTATATGTATGTGTAGGCTATATGTACAGTATATATGTAATGAACATTGACAGTTTTTTATTTATCATCTCATAGATCTGCTAAATATAATTCAGTAGATAGTGAATTGTCCAGCGGGTATTTCACTATTGGCATGCTTCTGACTATCTGTTGCCCGTGAGGTTGCCACTTCCTATTTGGACACGTATTGCATTGACGCTCACCGTTCGACGCTACCTCCCCGCTAGTCACGTTCAGTGTGGCCGTAGCCTTACAGTGTGCCCAGTGAACCTGACCACAGAGTCCTTCACACATCATCCAAGCTTTCGAAATCTTGGCTGTAGGATACCTCACAAGCATGAAGCCTATCACATCATCATCATTATTATTATTATTATTATTATTATTATTATTGTAATGCTAGGTGGAAAAGGCCCGACTTCTCGGTCCTAAAGCACCTAACGTGTAGCGGGGTCCTCTTTCGAGACCGGGGCTTAGTGCAATAAAGAGAGGTAGGACACAAAAACTTCAGGCAATAACCTTTACACGTATATTACCACAGTCAGACACAGGACAAAAACAGCAGATATTACAACAGAGTATATGGCAAAGAAATAAAACATTAACTAGGATATTAGGACCTCACAGGATACTGGCTTAACTGGTACTGATGCCAACACTAATTCTAGTGCACAGGTGTACAGGGAATACAGGCGCACGTGGAAGCGCGGGGAGTGAGTCTCACAGGGGGGGGGGGCGAGAGGAGTGACTCGCGGCGGGTCAGGACAGAATTATAGTAATATTGGGAGAGAGTAAGTATTATTAATTCAAACTTGGTATATTCTAATGGCAAAGGGGTTTTGACAATTGATTCTATTTCTCGTTTACGTTCACGCTAGCTGCTGGGAGGAGATTTGTAAAGAGAGAGAGGAAGACACTGGGAATTCGCTGTGTTTCCGGTAATACAAGCGGGAGAATATTATTAACACTTTCTCTACTGTTTTCTTGTAACAAAGGTCATCGGAGTATCTTACTACAGAGGATTTCTCGGGAGAGTAGTCCTACTGGTTTTCTGCAAGGGCGTCACTCGTGAGTCTGATTCACCAGAACTTAGTTTCTGCACTCGTCCTTACTCATCCACCCGTGGTTTCACTCGCCCCGATATTCAACATACATTAAGTCACTGTATCACTGTTACACTAATTCTGGGGCAACGTCACACTTAACATAAGTCAGTTCACTAGTTCTGGAGCAACACCACACTTAACATGATTCATTCATATAGTGGGGGCGGCGGGGAGACACGCCGGCGACAACTCTGCCGGGATAGGGGCACCACCAAGGAAGGGCGTGCTGAGAGAGCACGGGACGACTCGCAGGGGCGTCCTCTCGCGTCCAGGGCTGCAGGTGGCAAAGGAGCCCGCAGTCTCCGGGCTAGGTTCAGGGGTGTGGCCCTCAGGACTGGGGCCGAACAGGTCCAGAAAACTCTGGCTCGGGTCTCGGGGGGAGGTGGAGGTCTTACGCTGCCTCGTGGGCGTGGAGAGATCACGCCCGGGCGTCCTGGGGAGGGTCTGGAGTGACTAAGGACTGCGGTCCTCAGAGTCGAGGGGCGCCGTCAGGAAGGGGCTGCAGCACCGACTTGAACTAGGGTCCGTCAGGTGGGTCTTCTCCAGGGCCAGGCATAGGGAGCGGAGGCCAAGGGAAGCCGTAAGGCCTCGCTGGGGTTCTCTGATACTGGAGGTCCGGGCTCTTGTCTCACACTGGGATGATGACACTATCGACACCTCTCTTTGGCCGTGGGGCCAGGCAATTGGCCGTGGCTGCCCAGGGGCGCGACTATGAGGCGCCAAGGCCCAGTAATTGGCTGTGGCCTGAGTAGGGGAATCAGCACGCCTCTGGACACCTTCGGAGCAGCAATCGGCCGTCTGACGAAGGCAGGAGCGGCAGTAGGCCGTCTCCTTCTGGCGGAGGGAGGAGCGGCAGTAGGCCATCTCAGGGGCAACACCTTCGGAGCGGTAATCGGCCGTCTGACGAAGGCGGGAGCAGCAGTAGGCTGTCTCCTTCTGCCGGAGGGAGGAGCGGCAATAGGCCGACTCGGGGGCAGCACCTTCGGAGCAGCAATCAACCGTCTGATGAAGGCGGGAGCGGCAGTAGGCCGTTTCCTTCTGCCGGAGGGAGGAGTGGCAATAGGCCAACTCGGGGGCAGCACCTTCGGAGCGGCAGTCGGCCGTATGACGAAGGCAGGAGCGGCAGTAGGCCGTCTCCTTCTGCCGGAGGGAGGAGGGGCAATAGGCCGACTCAGGGGAAGCACCTTCGGAGTAGCAATCAGCCGTCTGGTGAAGGCGGGAGCGGCAGTAGGCCGTCTCCTGAGGGGCGCTGTCTGGAGCTGAATGAGCAGCTCCACCCCTAGCTGATCCGGCAGTCCCACTCCCCGAAGGTAGTGTCCTCTTCCTGCTTGGGTGACGGTGTGACAGCTGGGTGTTATAGGGGCGCACGGCCCAGGCTGACTTATGCCGTTGTCGCACGGCATCCCGTGGTTCGGCTGCGGCTACTCTGTGGGGTCCGGGTGGGGGTGTCGGTGCGTTTCCGGGGGCACTATGCTGTACACCACGCATCTCGTTTCCGGGGGCATTATGCTGTATGCCACGCATTTTAATTATTGTTAATATTATTATTAATGATTACTGGAGAGTTGAGTGATGAGTTTTCCATTAATGTTGTCATGCATCAGGGGTCAGTCTTGAGTCCTTGATTGTTTGTCATGGTGTTTGAAGCTCTCTCACGTGACTTCAGAAACAGACTTGCATGGGAGATGTTGTATGCTGATGACTTGGTGCTTCCTGCAGAGAATGACAGGAAGACGGAGGAAAGATTTAAGAAATGGAGAGGCGGAATGGGGAACAAGCATCTCAGAGTAAATGTGGATAAAACAAAAGTGATGAAATCCAGGGCTGGTGGCAGTGCAGTACTGTCAAAGCAGAGGGAGTGTGGCTAATTGCAGTTTGCCACCTGGGTGCAAGAAGTAAGTCCTTCCTGTGCAGTGTTTGTTATAATTGGGTGCACTAGAGATATAACTGTATTAGAGGTAGCCTGTGAAATAATGCTGATTTCCTGTGTGTGGTGTGTCGGGGAAAGCAGGTAATGATTGTCAGGCACGAAAGGACTGATCTTGCTGGAGGGTCTGTTGAGTGTTTGGAGGAGTTGTGTTATTTGGTGGACATGTTGTGTGGTGGAAGAGAGGCTCTGTGACTAGGGTATGGAGTAGTTGGAGGAATCAGGGAGCCGTTGCCCCTCGAAAGATTGACAGGGCTGTCCCTCCATGCTAAGGGATCTTTGCACGTGGCATATTAAGGAGTGTAATGCTGTTTGATAGTAAAACCTGAGCAGTAAAGAAAGTGGATATTGAAGAAATGACAGTGATTAGATGGATGTGTAGTGCATCCTTGAATTCGAGGGCTGGAGTGGTGGGGGGGCTTGGACTGGGATTGAAGAGGTGAGAGGAAGGATGAGACTTGAATGGTATGGTGTTGTGATAAGGAGGGGTAAATTGAGATGGTTTGGACATGAGGATGGAGGATGACAATTGAGTGCGGACGGTGAGAAGTGTGAACGTCGGGGGTTTGGGCATCGAGAGATAGACCAAAAAAAAAAAACTGGGACGAGGTCATAGAGTGAGACCTCAGATATAAGGGATTGAATGGAAAGGCCACCTTTAGGTGACCCAGGACGACATATACAAACATGCTGAAGCCTTTACTAGCTGTCTATCTATATACCTAAGCTGCTTCCCAAGGTAAGGTAGGTAGCTGAGACAGGACGACACACTCCCTGTTTACTCTTCCACTCAAACACATTCATTCGTATCTTAGCCCCAAAGGGGAGAAGGGACAGATCCTCACTGCACCACACCACATGAGGGTCAACTGCGTAGTGCAGTCAGTGACATCCACAGCAGGGCCCGACAGCAGAGCTGGTTTACCCCTGCCACATCAAAATTGACCCATCCCCTTACCTCCACCTGACTTGATCAGCGGATCAGACAAATGCAGGAGAATATCCCCCCAGGGCTGCCTCATCATTTATTCATTCACAATTTCTCTCTACTCATTTCTATCGCGCACAGCCACTCTTCCTTGCTCAACAGACATCCCTCTTGCATCCAACGCTCTCTTCACACTGTCCATCCATACTATTCGTGGTCTTCCTCTCAGCTTTACACCTCTCACGTTCAGACCTAGTTATCCTTTTCATCAATCGCTCATTATCCATTCTCTCCATATGCCCAAACCATCGCAACAGTGTCTGCTCAACTCGATCAGCCATCTCCCGAACAACTCCAGTTCTCCTTCGCATTTCATCATTTGTCACTCAATCCATATGCCTCACTCCGCACATACTCCTCAGACACCTCATCTCCATTACATTCAAACTTTTCCTCGCTGCTACACCCATATTCCATGTTTCAGCCCCATATAATGCAGTCGGTACCACAACACCCTCATACAGCCTTCTCTTTACATCCATTCTAAGCTAACGACGTCTAAACACTTTTTTAATTCCTTCCAGCACCTTTCCTGCTTCATTTATTCTAAACTTCACTTCTGCATCTATTCTTCCATCCACAGTAACATGTGACAACACTCTATCTCCTCAAGCAACTCACCATTCAAAGCTATATTCATCCTCCTGCCATCTACCAACCTCGTACATTTCATCATTTTTTTTTTTTTTTTTAGATAATGAATGGAGGAAGGAAAAACAAAGGAAATAAATAAGCCCATGTGCCTAAAGGGATCCTGCATTCATAAAATTTTTATAACAACTGGATTTAAATTGAAGTTGATTAAATGTTTGTGGGAAACAACTCCCAGGAAGTGAATTCCAGAGAGTAGTAGTTCTGGGGATAAATGAATTTTGATAAGCAGAGGTTCTGCATTGCGGGGGAGAGAGTATGAATTCATGGGCTCTCCCAGCTGCCCGAGTATTTCGGGAGAAAATGTGAAGGGGAGGCACAATTGAAGCCAGTTCGTCAGAGCACGTACGGCAAAAGTATCGATAAAATAATGCTAAAGAAGCAACATCTCTACCTACTGATAATGGAGGAAGGTCCTACATAATGGCCGGATTATTGATTAATCTAATGGCTTTATTTTGAATTTTGTCCAACTGCTTCAATGTAGCCGCTGCACATCCACTCCACAATGGTGAACAGTATTCGATCTGAGAACGCACATGACTTTTGTATATTGTGGCCATCTGCTCGTCAGTGAAGAACTCACGACCTCTGTACATAAGTCCCAATTTTTTGGAAGCCTTTTTAGCAAGCGATTTAACATAAGCTGTCCAGCTTAGGTTGGGGTTTAGAGTAACACCTAGGATATCAATTGTAGTGGATATGGGAATATTGACATCATTTAAAATTATCTTATTCTTATTTATTTTCAATTTCCTCCTTTCACACACCCTTCCAAACTCCTCTACCAACTGTCTCAATCTCTCCTCTGAATCAGCCACCAGTGCAGTATCATCTGCAAACAGCAGCCGCTTCAGACTCCACTCTTTACCATCAACATTCACCAGACTCAGACCTCAACCTAACACTCTTGCATTCACCTCCCTCACAACACCATCCTTATATGTATTAAACAACCAAGGCGACATCTCACATCCCTGCTGCAGTCCCACTCTCACGGGAAACCAATCACTCACAGTATTTCCTACTCTTACACACGCTCTACTATTTACATAAAACTTTTCACTCCTTTTAGTAACCTACCATCAAGTCCATACAATCTTAAAACAGTCCACAATGCCTCCCTATCAGTTCTATCATACGTTTTCTCTTAATCCATGAATACCCAAAATACATCCTTACCTTTTACTAAATACTTTTCACACACTTGTCTCACAGCAAAGACCTGATCCATGCATCCCTTCCCTCTCCTAAAATAACACTGCTCATCGACAATCACTCCCTCTGTACCCTCTCTAACTCTCTTAATTAACACTCTACCATACACCTTACCTACAACACTCAACAGACTTACACCCCTTAAGCTAGTACATTCATACTTATCACCCTTACATTTATACAACGGGACCACACAAGCACTTGCCCAATCATTTGGCACCATACCTTTCACAAAGCACACATTCAACAATCTTACTAACCAGTCAACAATAGTCGCTCTGCCACCCTTCAGGCATTCCACAGCACACCTATCCATACCTGCAGCTTTCCCTGTTTTCATCTCCTTTACTGCCTCCTGCACTTCCCCCTTCGTGATCAATGCATCATTCAACTCTCCCAACATATTTATTCCTTGCACCCTTTGTCATGAATCAAATTCGCGACATTACCCTTTTGTGAGAAGCCACGAACTATTAGTGGAAAACTCACTGTGTATCGCTCAGTTAACCGTTTCTCTCTCCATTTCGGGGTATACTTTTCAAAACATTCGTCACTGTTCAAAAGTGACCGATTTAATGCACGTCACTAAGTGCGCTACTGAGCGATACTATTGTTTCTTTATTGTTCGCCCCTGCTTGCCTCAACCGTTAGCCACGCCTTCTTCCGGTGGCTTGTGCGTCCTGCCCATACAATGTATTTTGAATTCAGTCACGTGTTTGTTGTGACGGAGAAAGGTCCTGTGCTCAAGAAGTGTGAGAGGTCAGCTAGCACCCAAGCTTCACAAGATCACAGTCTCCAGTACTCCCACCTTGGTGATACAAAGCATTCATCGACTATAGTATTTCCTTCTTGTATTCCCCTAGTCTTAAGAGTTTAATTAAGGTGTTTTTTCTAGGCGTAAGAATTTAGCTTTTGTGTGAGTGAGTGCGTCTCATTGATTTGATTTGAAATGTAACGTTAAATTTATTTTTTGGTAATCAATAAATTTAACAGTTCTTTTCCTTGAGCTTAATGTAAAGTAAACTCTTGTTTCATTTCTCCAAATTAAGCTTATTTTCCATATAGCTCCTAGCTTGCATAAACGTTTGCTTTCATAACTGGTACTTAGACCAGTCTTGTATTAACTTAAAATCCGTTGTGCCATAGGAGTTAAGCATCAGCAAGGACCTGATATTATTATTAGTATTAGTTATTTATTGTCAGGGGTGAAGTAACTTTCTCCAGAGGCTAACAGTACTAATTCAGCATTTGTGAGTAATTAGTCTCTGCTGTGTAGTGTTGAGAAAGTTTATAAATTCTCGTTCTTAGACAATCGTTGCTTGATTTAGCAAGACAATCATTGTCTCTGCTCTTCAATATTGTTGAACATTATTATCAATTAAATAAATAATACATAGCATTTATTTTAAAAACACCGTGATAATATAAAAACCCCGTGACAATTGGCGACCTCATTCCAGGATATTAACTCCTAGCTATAAAGCTATTCACGAGATAGTGCTCACTCGTTCATATTTAGGAATTTATCATTAAAGTTTATAGGCACAAGTTTACTGGTGGTTACCGTTGATTTAGCAAGTGAATTTTTGCTTTATTAATCAATAGAGTACTTAACTCTAGTTTATTCTTGGTAACGCCAGACGATTTTATTCGCTCCTGGGAAGTCGCCGTACCCATTGTGTTTATTATTGAGTCTTCCCAGTCATTTACATTTTTTATTTATTCTTTGCCAGTTAACTAGATAAGACTGGTCACCACTAGCTTGTGTCTGTATTCTTTACTTGTGTTTATTAGTATTCGTTTGCGAAGCAGTCAGTACTCAGTTTCGGTTTGCTTAATAAATTAGCGCCATGGCTACCACCATATTTTTACAGGAAGCCAAAGATATGGGCCTTACAGATCCAACCGAAATTAAAGAGTATATACTCTCACGGCATAATCAGGAGCAGCAGCGTGAGAATGATGCCCGTGAAGAGCGTAAGATTCAGCGCGAATACGAGCGAGAACAGCGTGAGGAACGCGAAAAGGAGCGCGAGTACGAGCGAGAACATCGTGAACACGAGCAAAAACAGCGCGAACTCGACTTGGAACATGAGCGAGAACAGCGTGAGGAACGAGAGAGAGAACGAGAACACGAACGTGCCGAGCGAGAAGCACGCGAAAAACATGAACTTGAAATGATGAAGCTCAAGCGAGATTCCTTGGCTTCAGACACGTCTGGTGCAGTTGGTCCAAGCTCCACGAGCGTTCTCCCTGCACATGTCCTGGCAACCCCACGCATCAAGCTTCCTTCATACAAGGAAAGCGAGCGAATCGAGCCGTACATAGCTCGTTTTGAGGACATGGCAGACATGTATCAACTGGATGAGGCAGCTAAGCGGCTTCAGTTTCTTAGCCTATTTGAGGGCCCTGCCCTCGATATTCTCCACAGAATTCGTGGAGACAATCTCACATATGAGATGATGAAAGCTGCACTCATTAAGGCGTATGGTCTCACAGTAGACGACGCCAAAGTTCAGTTCATGCGAGCTCGTCTCCAAGACAAGGAGACAACTGTTCAGTTCCTTGATCGTCTCACAGCTTACTTAAATGAGTGGATGGAGAAAGATGAATCCTTCCACGCGTGAGGGGATAATTGACCTTATGCTGCGTTCACAGCTAGAGAGGTCGTGGCCTGCTGAGCTCATAGCACAGCTTAAGATCTGCCAGGTGAAAGATGCCAGCCAAATGGCAGAAAAGGCTGACGCATTCTTTACTGCATACGGGTATCAAACTCGTAAGCAAAACACCTGGAGTAGAAAAGATACTGCCAAGTCTGGGAAGCCGTCTCAGACTGAATCCCAGCACCAAGGCCATTCTCAGAGTAATGGCCAAGGTCCAAGCAAACCACAGAAGGACCAGGGGCAAAATACACAGCAGCCTGCTTGGAAGAGGTACAATAAGTACCCTAACCAGCAGCAGTATCAGCCACGTAACCGACCGTCGGGACAAACTTTTTCACCACCAGCTCAAAAGAGGCAGGAAGCGAATGCAGCCTTCATTCCTCAGCAGCAGCACGGTGGTCACGTCCCTACCAGTGTGGGTACTCCCCCACAGTTCACTAGTCCCACAGTGACAGTGAACCCTCCTCCACAGATGGCCAATGTTCCATCTCCTTATAATTCTCAAGGCACAATGTTTGCCGCATCAGTTCAGCAGCCTCATGAGTGGCTAGCTGCTTCCTCCACAGGCCCCACCACAGGTGACAGTACCTTCCTTGTACAGCCAGGGTTTGTGGGAGGCATTCCTGTGAAGGTCCTGAGAGACAATGGTTCCTCAGGTTGCTCTGTTAAGCAGAGTTTAGTTCGGCCTGAGCAGTATACAGGTCGACAGATCCATGCAAACCTTATTGATGGATCAGTGAGATTGTTCCCTGAGGCATGTACCCAGGTGGCATCTCCATTTTATACTGGTACGACACTTGCAGTTGTCATGCCAGAACCTTTATTTGACCTCATCATTGGAAATATTAATGGAGTCAAGGATAGTTGCTCCGATGACGCTACTCAGACTTCGGCTGCTGCGGTAACACGAGCCATGGCTCAGGCTCTAGACTGTGTCACCCCAGTGATCATTGAATCGCTGCAAGATCTGATGTGTAGTCAACTTGTTGTACAAGAACAACATTCTGACCCGACACTTGCTGTCGTGCAGAACAAACAAATGGGTCGAGTGATTAAGTATTCACGGGAAGGTCGAGCCAAGTTCCTTCGCAAACAAGGACGGCTCTACCGTGAGTCACGAACACCCGAGGGCGAGGTTCGACTGCAGTTTGTTGTCCCCGCCAAGTACCGCCAAGCAGTGTTAGAATGGAGTCATTGTTCAGCCTCAGGAGGTCACCTGGGCAAAAGGAAGACCCAGGGCCATATCCGAGCTGACTTTTTCTGGCCAGGGATGGGACGAGACATAGATAGTTTTGTCCGTTCCTGCAGTGTGTGCCAAAGTATCACCACTAATCAGGGACATGCCCTTCCTGTGCCATTCATAACCACACCTGTAATCTCTGAGTCAGTTGAGAGACAGGGTAGTGGTGAAGTGGGTGCAGACCTGACGTCTCGCCCATTGGCCCCACAGGACACATTATGTCCAGGGCCTGTACATACATATTATGTACCGTAAGTTAAGGGGGAAGTTGAGAGGCGACTCGAGGCTATGGAAGACCCGAGTTTGCACAAGGATTCTCAGCTTCCCAGTACTAATATATGTACCGTAGGTTAAGGGGGAAGTTGAAAGGCGACTTGAGGCTATGGAAGACCCAAGTTTGCACTAGGATTCTCAGCTCTCCGATACTAATATAAGTACTGTAGGTTAAGGGGGAAGTGAGAACCCCGCAGAGGCGACTCGAGGCTATGGAAGACCCGAGTTTGCACAAGGATTCTCAGCTCTCCAATACTAATATAAGTACTGTAGGTTAAGGCACAGGTTGAGGACCCATGTGCAGTTCGAGGCTATGGAAGACCCGAGTTTGCACAAGGATTCTCAACTTGCCGACACTAATCGTGTGCTATAATTAATGGCGACCTCGAATGTACGAAGCTTAGGCTGTCACTTGTATTTTTCAGCCAGAGCGTATTTTTCGTAGCATGTACTGATTGCTAGGCAGAGAGAGTAATTGCAACATAATAAAATTTTGTCTCATTGACACTTTTGATGCTCCACCTCAATTGGTTTTGCAGGTTCAGCAATGGGTGTAGCAGTTTTGCTGTGCGGCCCAGCTGATCGTCTGCCGCACGCTGCCGCCTCTTCTCCTCTGCCTTCGTCGTCGTCATATTATTATTATTGTGTCATTTTACACATAGGTACAGTTACACTACAACTGTCACACCTACACCGTGTATTACATACACCACGCTACACAACAATTAGTTGTCAGTGTAAATGTAGCGAATTTTCGCTCAGTTTGACCTGAGTACAGGATTTTCACCGTCATCACGGAGTTTTTCCCTCAAGCTTGCTTCTATTAACGTAAATACGAGGTTTTTTCGCTCACTGGCGACTGCGACTTTCTCCTGTAGCAGGATAGCACACACACCACAGTGTGAATCTTGTGTGAATGACTTAGGATGTGTACCTATATATATATATATATATATATATATATATATATATATATCCACAAATTTTTTCCCATAAGGAAAAAATTTAATTTTGTAGGGGCGTGATGTCACGAATCAAATTCGCGACATTACCCTTTTGTGAGAAGCCACGAACTATTAGTGGAAAACTCACTGTGTATCGCTCAGTTAACCGTTTCTCTCTCCATTTCGGGGTATACTTTTCAAAACATTCGTCACTGTTCAAAAGTGACCAATTTAATGCACATCACTAAGTGCGCTACTGAGCGATACTATTGTTTCTTTATTGTTCGCCCCTGCTTGCCTCAACCGTCAGCCACGCCTTCTTCCGGTGGCTTGTGCGTCCTGCCCATACAATGTATTTTGAATTCAGTCGCGTGTTTGTTGTGACGGAGAAAGGTCCTGTGCTCAAGAAGTGTGAGAGGTCAGCTAGCACCCAAGCTTCACAAGATCACAGTCTCCAGTACTCCCACCTTGGTGATACAAAGCATTCATCGACTATAGTATTTCCTTCTTGTATTCCCCTAGTCTTAAGAGTTTAATTAAGGTGTTTTTTCTAGGCGTAAAAATTTAGCTTTTGTGTGAGTGAGTGAGTGCGTCTCATTGATTTGATTTGAAATGTAACGTTAAATTTATTTTTTTGTAATCAATAAATTTAACAGTTCTTTTCCTTGAGCTTAATGTAAAGTAAACTCTTGTTTCATTTCTCCAAATTAAGCTTATTTTCCATATAGCTCCTAGCTTGCATAAACGTTTGCTTTCATAACTGGTACTTAGACCAGTCTTGTATTAACTTAAAATCCGTTGTGCCATAGGAGTTAAGCATCAGCAAGGACCTGATATTATTATTAGTATTAGTTATTTATTGTCAGGGGTGAAGTAACTTTCTCCAGAGGCTAACAGTACTAATTCAGCATTTGTGAGTAATTAGTCTCTGCTGTGTAGTGTTGAGAAAGTTTATAAATTCTCGTTCTTAGACAATCGTTGCTTGATTTAGCAAGACAATCATTGTCTCTGCTCTTCAATATTGTTGAACATTATTATCAATTAAATAAATAATACATAGCATTTATTTTAAAAACACCGTGATAATATAAAAACCCCGTGACACCCTTCCATCCGCCGCAATCTCAGTCTCCCTTTCCTCCTCTACATAACAATCTTTCAAAATACTCCGCCCATCTCTTCCTTACTGCATCCATCTCATTTAACGTCCTTCCATCCTCTGCTTTTACTCACTCTTCCTTCCCAGACTCTCCTTTTTCCACCCTTTTCACCTCCTTCCAAAATATTTTTTTATTCTGTTGAAAATACTCGGTCAACTGCCTACCCCACCTTCCATCTGCTGCCACTTTAGCATCACGCACAGCTCTTCTCGCCCTGTTCCTCTTTTCCTTATACCCCTCATATGACACTTCATCCTTCCTCTGCACCCACACTTCATATGTACGTCACTTCTCAGCTACATCCATACTTACTTCCTCGCACCACCATTCACTTCCTTTTCTTACACCACCACCCACTCGTCTCACACCACACACCTCTTCCGCATGCCCCAGCACAACACTCTTAAACAACTACTATTCTTCCTCCACACTGCCATTTTCCTCATCTTTCACTGCGTTCCACTCATCTTTCAATTTCTCCTGATACTCTATCATTATCTCTCTTTTATCCAACTCACTCACTTCCAAAACCTCCCTGCCACACCTAACCCTCCTAGCTCTCACTCATCTCTTACATACTCTTAACTTTCGCTCCACCAGGTAGTGGTCAGACATACCTCCACCCTCCCCTCTCAGAACCCTGACATCCAACAATCTTCCTATTACATTCCTGGACACAACGACACAGTCCATCAGTGCTCTGTCAACAACCCTTCCACCCTCCTGTCACACCCGTGTATACTTATAAATATCTTTCTTCTCAAACAAGGTATTTCCAATCACCATCTCTTGCTCAACGCACATCCCTATCATTCGTTCCCCATTTTCATTTCTTCCAGGCACACCATGCATACCAACTACACTTTCAACTGCTACATTTCCCAGTCTAGCATTCAGATCTCCCTTCATTACCACATTCACATTCGCTCCAAAACTCTGCAGACACTCAGCATAATTCCAGAAAGACTCCCTCTCTTCTTCATCCCTTTCACTATACCAGGCCCATATGCAGTCACAAACACCCACAACTCACGTTCAATTTTCGCATTCACCCACATCAATCTCGATGACACCTCTTTCCATTCAGTCACACACTGCTGTACTTCCGGACTCGCTAACAAGGCCACACCTTCTCTTGCCCTTCTTCTATCAACACCTGACAATCTTCCATTCACAGTTCCAAACATAGACTCATCTTTCCCTTTCATCTTCGTTTCACTCAAAGCTAACACATCCAACTTTCTTCTCACAAACATTCTCCCAATCTCCTCCCTTTTAGCCTCAATCGTACTACATCCACGCACATTCATAGACCCAGTCTTCAGGGTACGGGGATAACTCAATCCCCCATCCCTTTCTCTGGCCTGTCTCTTTTTAGGAACTAAAACACAGAGGAGGGGGTCCCTAGTTCCCTCACCCCGCCCCTTTTAGTCGCCTGTTACGACACGCAGGGAATACGGTGACAGTATTCTTCCTAACACAACCTGGCCACATAGTAGTAGTACCACCCCATAGTGCGGCCAGATTGTGTCCCCCCCTGCCACAGGGGGGGACACATTTGTTTATTGATATTATTACCATATCACTATGCATGTTGTTGATTAGTTCTTCCACTACAATATTCTTTTCTCTTTTTACTTTCTGCACCCTACTTCACCGCACGTCCAGGCGGGATAAAGAGGCAGGATGATGATGATGATGATGATGATGATAATTAATGGTTGGTGGGGGCACCCATCACCCACCTACTTAGTGTAGCAGGACTTTATTTCAGGGTAACTCTACACTGAGTGGCAAGCCAAATACTTTCCTGTAAACCAGGAAATCATTTAATATGCTGGCTGGTAACCTTATAACCAACCAATATGCATTCCCTACGTGTCAGCATGTGGGTTGGCGGAGGGTTAGTGTCCCTCCTTGGAAAACAGCTAACTAAAAATACAAACAAGAAGCCTCGAACCAGGACTGACTAACAGGTGACGACAAAGGAAATGGTGCGGATTGCGGCATTGAATGTAAGGGCTGCAAATGATGAGGTGAAAGAGAGAGATTGTCCAGGTGCTTGAGGGTGCAAAAGTGGATGTATGTGGAATAACCGAGACTAAATGGAGGGGTGAGAGAGTAGGAGTATGGATAGTGTTTATGTGCAGGAGTAAGTGAGAATGGGAGGGCTAAAGAGGGAGAATGTATTGTTGGTGAAAGAGATGGAAGGAGAATATAAGAGAGTATGGATCAGTTGGTTCAAGGATTGTATGGGTAAGATTGAAAGTAGGATTACAAATGTGGGCAATTGTGTGTGTGTGTGTGTGTGTGTGTGTGTGTGTGTGTGTGTGTGTGTGTGTGTGTGTGTGTGTGTGTGTGTGTGTGTGTGTGTGTGTGTGCGCCAATGCAAGATTGTGCAATAAGAGTGAAAGAAGAGTTCTGGGCAAATGTGGAAGCATGCATGGAAAAGTTTGAAAGGAATGAGAGAGTGTTTTAGACTGGAGATATAATGTGAAGGTGGATGGAGTAGTTGGTGAGTGGGGTGTGCCTGCAGAAGTGGATGAGAATGGCAGTGCTCTAGTGGACATTTGTGCTGGGAGGGGGTTGGTGATAGCCAATACTCTCTTTAAGCACAGAGTGATCCACAGGTATATGTGATGAGTGATGAGAAGGGTAAGCAGTGACTGATTATGTATGTGTGAATGATAGAATGGGAAAGTGTGTAATGGACGCAAGAGCATGTAGAGTATGGTGGTCCTTAATTTTCAACTTGAAAAATTTGTTTCAGCTGCTGCGGGACTTCATTCCTATTGATTAAAAAATGGTGTATGCAAATCTTCATGCTTATTAGATAATTTTAACTGGTGCCACATCATGTTCAAAGTTATACTATTATGGCGTAATGTTAATATGCCATTGGGTTACCTAGGTCCCCCTCTTTGCAGAGTATTAGTCCCTCACTGGGGGTGGTATCTTGGGAACCCAACTCCCACTCATTGTTGCCTAGTTTTGTGACTTGTAATTGCTGTCAGCTGTAGCTTTCTTCACATCTGGAGACACTTGCCTGTGTTGCTCAACAACCTGGAAAAGAAACTGCCGTTGATCTTCGTTCTTGGTCATTGCTGGATTAAACTCTTGAACTAGTGCTACCCCTCTTTCAGCAAAGTCATTTGTTACCTGTAGCCCCTGGATGATGCACTCAGCTTCCATGTAATCCTTAAACCTTTCCCATGTGGATGAATCGAATTCTAGGAATGAATGAGGAAGGTCAAGCAATGTGAAGATCTTCTTGGTGTTACTGGTCACAAAACTTTAAAATTGTTTTCTGATTCAGTGCTGTCACCTCAAGTTCAACTGTTACTCTCTTTAGTTGATCTTTGCTTTTTTCTTCGTTAAGAGCCATCACCATTTTTTACTTTTCTTTATGGTTAACAGTTGGATGAAAAAAAAAAAAGGCCAATCCAACTAATTGCTCTGACAAATACCACAAATGATGACAAAATGCTTTCAAGCAGGCTTGTGAGATGTCCTTATCAGGATAAAGTGACAATTCCTGGAGGAGCCTCAGATCGTTTCCTGGAGCTAGAGCTGCATTTGTTGCCATGAACTATGATTTCAGGTATTGCTTCATGATGAACACAACAAATTGCTTCAATCATAGGCCTAGCTTCAGTGTGATGTTTGTCTGATGATGGAAAAGGTAGACTTCAGTGCTGTATATAACTTTAGCCAAGCATCTGGCATGGTGGCAAGCACCAGGGCTCTGAAACCATGTTCCACGGAGCAGTACACCACCCAAGACAACAATGAACAGTTCTAGCAGTTCTCAATAATCATCTCGAGGTTAGCCTTCTTGCAACTGTTTCATGCAAAATGCCATGAGCTCATCACATTGCTCACCATCAGTCACCGGCAATTCCTCATTGTCATTCAAGGTCTGAAAGCATGTTGTGTCAATAGTATTCCACTTGGCTTTGAACTGCTTGAATATGTGAATGTCGGGACCAGAGGACGGTCCACGGTAAATAGTGAAGGCCATTTGAACAAGGATCTCAAAAATGTGATGCTGACAACCAGGTGGAGGAGATCCTAGTGCAACTGTTCTTGAATAAGGATGCACGCCCCTGCCCACAATCCAGTATTGCTGGCAGCAGTGTCGAATGCCATTCCTACCACACGTTCAGATATACCCCAGTCATTCAAGGTTTCAGTGATGACATTGGCCATGGCCTTTCCCATCCCTGACTCCAAACTGGGTACATTCAAAAGCTTTGAAACCCCATCACCTTAGACGAGAATCGGAAAGTGTTCAGTGACATTTACTCCTGTTACATCGGGATTTAATTTTCCATCCCAGTGCACTACAAGTGGCACAGTTGGTTGGAATGATTTCTTCAGCCATTCTGCAAATTCCCTCCGACTCTTGATTCGATCTCGGTGGATACTTTGCCTGATGATACATTGTTGGATCTTGTCCACAGGCAGAAATTGTCGCAGAAAGCAGATGGACTGCAGCACGGTCTGAAGTCTGGTCCGATCTAAAACAGCAGCAGCTAGAGAAGTGACAACTGATTTTCATGCTCGTTGGCATTTCAGAGGGGGAGCTGCAGTCGAAGAGGAAGGACCTGCTATATCTCTATAATTGTCACCTGTTTCGTCTTCATCACTAGTTGGGCTTTCCTCCAGCTCCACAATTTCCTCTCTTACTGCTCGATGACATTCCTCACGCTCTCTCCTCTACTGTTCAATCTGTTGTCTCACTCTTTCTGTCTTCGTTCTTTCCGGTGGAGTTTGACATCAATACCCAGCACAGAGCCTCACCTCCCTTTCTTCCTCTGAGCCACAAGAAACTCCTTATCCTTACGATTTTTGATGACGTCGAAGGCATTCGTGTGTGCATTGTCAAAGATATCTTTCATCTGTTCTTGAAAGTTTTTTCTCATCTTCTCCTCTCTTTCTGTATTCCAGCTCTTACTCTTCTCCAGCTTTCTCCATTCTTTATAGAGAGATTAGATTTGGGGGGTAAGATTCCGTGGCTTAGATGCAGGAATCCGAGCTCCCTCCAGAATCCCCTTAGTTCCTCAGACAGGACACATGCTGAATCCCTCAGTGTTCGTGTCTCTGTTCGCATCAGGTAGAAAAGTCGCGCTAACACTTCTCCACAAGAAGGTAACTTACTTCCAAATAGTCTTTCACTTGGTTGGCCAACAAGCCTAATTTTCGTTTTGCTCCTGCTTTTCATCATTGGCGTTGACAATTTCACTTCAGTCATAGTAGATAAGTGTTTAATAATAACTCAAAAGGCAAATCCCTGGTGAAAAAATAAATAAATAAATATATGGGTATTACTTGAATGTAGCCTCCAACGAAGTAGGCCTAAAGCAAACACTTTTTTCAAATAAAAAAGATTATCACAACAATAATTTTGCTTATTAGGCTCAAACTTTGGCTTAGATGCGACACCAGTAAATATCATCAAATTCGGCTAAAATTTGGTGTCTCAAGAGTTTACACCTAAACTCACAATATACACTTCCACCAAACAAAATATTCCAGAATTAATTTCCCCCCCTTAGTCATAAGGACCACCCTAATATAGGGGTTGGAGGAGTGGACTTTCTGACTACCACTTGGTGGTGGTGAAAGTCAAGGTTCAAATGAAATGGAGGAATAGAAGAAGGGAAGGATAGGAGGAAGTAGTTCATACAAAGGGGGTAGAAAGGTTGTTGCAAGAGGATGGAAAAAAAGGTAGAATATACGAGAGAAGCGGAGGAGCAATCGGGTAAATATGATCTAGAGCAGATGGGGGACGTGGATGGTATGTGCAAGATATTCACTGAAGAAATCTGTGCAGCATGTGAGGTGGTGTGTGGGGTGAAGAGAAGACGAAAGGGGGTGCAAGGAACAGCCTGGTGGAATGAAGAGGTGAGATTGGCTGTGGCGCAAAAGAAGAAAGCTTATAATGAGTGGATGAGAAACAGGGGCGTGAAGGAAGATGAGAGACGGAAGAGAGAGTTAAGTGCATAGAGGAAGAGAGGTGAAAAGATTGATAAGGGAGAGTATGAAGAGAGTGGATGAGGAATTTTGAAGGAATTTAAGTGTAAGGTGGAGGGAATGTAAGAAAATGTTCTGCAAAGAGGTAAAGAGAGTTAGACAGGATGATAAGAAGTTAGTCGGGGAGTGAAAGATAAAAATGGTGGATTGCTAGTGGAGAAGGGAGAAAAAATGAGCAGATTGAATGAACACTTTAAGGATTTGTTGAACATAGAGAGTGAAAGTAATGCGAGTATGTGACTAGGGAATGGCCGGGATAAAGAAGGAGGGATGTATGAAGAGAGGAAGAAATCAGTAGGATGGTAGTTGTGGAAGCAATGAAGAAAGTCAAAATGAGAAAAGCCCTAGGAATTGATGGAGTATGTGGTGAAATGCTGAAACATGTGGGAGAGATCGCAGTAGAATGGATGTGGAAGATGTGCAGATTGGCCTGGGAGGAAGGTATAGTCCCGGAGGATTGGAAGTCAGGTATAATTATTCCCTTGTACAAAGGAAAAGGGGAAAATGAAGTGTGTGGTAATCACAGGGGCATTTGTCGTCCTAGTGTAATATGAAAAGTATATGGTAGGATACTTATTGACAGAGTTAGGGATATAGCAGTGCAATTAGTTGGAGAAGGACAGGGAGGTTTTAGGAAGGGAAGAGGTTGTGTAGATCAGATATTCATTCTTGGGTCTTTAGTGGAAAAGTTTCTAGAGAAGAGAAAGAAGTAGTATGTGGCCTTCAAGGATTTGGAGAAAGTATATGACAGGGTGGATAGACAAGGATTGTGGAAAATATTAAGAATATATGCAGTAAATGGGAAGTTGTTGAATGCCGTGAAGAGTATGTATGAGGGTGCTAAGGCTGCAGTGCTTGTAGATGGTGAACGAAATGAATTTCTCTATCTGAATGTTGGATTGAAACAGGGATGTGTCATGTCTCCATGGATGTTTAATCTGTAGATGGCTGGGGTTATAAAAGAGATGCTGTACAAGGTAGGGGAGTGGATGTTGGAGCGGCCTTAATGAGAGAGGGCAGCCTTTGGAAACTTCCTGTACTGTTGTTTACAGTTGATACTGTACTGTTAAATAAAGACAAAGGGGAACTGCAAGGCTTGATGAATGAGTTTGGGAGAGTGTGTAAGAAACGGAAACTAAAGGTTTATGGTCTTCGAGAGAAATGAAGTCACTGAATGTTCAGTGAAGTTGGATGATGAGGAAATGGAAAATGTGAGTGCATTTAAGTACTTCGGTAGTGTGATGAGTAAGGATGGAAGTTTGGAGGGTTAAGTGCTTGATTGGGTACAACAAGGAAGAAAGGTTGCTGGTTCTTTGAAAGCAAGGATAAGAAACAGGGAAGTGATGTTGGAAGTAAAAAGGTCACTGCTTGACAGTATTGTGATACCAACTCTAACGAATGGAAGTGAAGTGTGGACCTTGTTGGAAGGTCACAAGTCAAGAGTGGTAGCAGTGGAAATGAGTTATTTGAGAGGAACATGTGGAGTTACATGGAGAGACAGACTGACAAATGAGGAAGTGAAGGGATGTTGTGGTGTGGATGTGGATGTGATAGAAGGCGTTGGGAGAAATACATTGAGGTGGTTTGGCCATGTGGAGAGGATGGACAACGAGAGACTAATGAGGAGAATGTATGTGAGTGAGGTGGAGGGGAGGAGAGGGAGGGGGAGATCGAGGATGAGTTTGATGGATGAAGTGGAGAGGTATATGAGAGAAGGGGAGGGGAGTGAGCTGGAAGCAGGGCAATGAAATGTCGGGGGACAGGGCGACATGGAGGCGATTTGTTTGTAGGCACCCCTTATGGGCTTGAGGCGTCTGGCAACAGACAGATAGATAGATTGTTATTATTATTATTATTATTATTATTATTATTATTATTATTACTACTACTACTTCTACTACTACTACTACTACTACTACTACTACTACCACTACTACTACCACTACTACTACTACTACTACTACTACTACTACTGCTGCTGCTGCTGCTGCTGCTGCTGCTGCTGCTGCTGCTACTACTACTACTACTACTACTACTACTACTACTACTACTACTACGACTACGACTACGACTATAATACTACAACTGCTACTGCTACTGCTACTACAATAGTACTACTACAACAATAAAAGTATTTTGTCGTCTCCATCCATTTGCAAATTATATTATAAAGAGGAAAACCAACCTTCACAATGCAGTTCAGCATTTGGAGTTGTAATGTGATGATTAATACTGACCCTCATAATACAGTCTGTTGGCCCCAAACATGCCAACGACTGTGGTTGCCTACCATATACTATTACTTTTACTCTTTTTTTTTTTTTTTCAATAACATTACTATGTTAATAAACACATTAATCCACTGGGGTCGCTGGTCTGTGCGACTCTCAACCACAGTAGCTTCGCAATCCACACCCGCCAGAGAGACAGGTCTGACGGCTGATGATCTTGTGCCCCTGAGGCACAGGAGTGCAGACCTCACAAGGGAGAATGACAATCAACATCTCATCCAGATCATAACAGAACTCTGAGGTTGATGCTTTTTCTCAGAAATAACCTCTGTTAGTCTCGAATAGAAACTCCTCGCCTCAGGACCCTTCCCACCAGATGTTGTGAACACAAGGAGAGTGAATCAACCGTGGTCCACATGTTGGATCCTCTCTTGATAGTTTCTACTCTTTTCTAGTTCTTTCCTCATGTGTGCAGCCTCGAGAGAGTTCACGGCGACATGATGCTATAGGATCAAATATCCTAATGTCGAAGAAAGCCCTCTGCCCACGTGTCCAGAAACCTCAGCTCTGACAACAACTCTTGCATCATTTGATGTGTTTGCTTTTCTGTGGATGAAGTGCTCACCGTCTAGAGGGAGCAGAACTGGCTCTGTGGTGACAGTATATTTCCTGTAGCATTTTCGCAGTGAGGTCGCGTACTTAATGTCGAATGCACACAAGGCCTCCCTTTTTGCATACCTTTGCATGGTTTGCATCAAAGACGGTGCCAAAGGCACACTGTTGAGGTAGATTTTTTATTGGCCACCCATATTTCAAGGCCATGGTGTCAATACATTCTTGTTTGTTGAAGTGGAAGCTTTTTGCCTAGAGAGGCTGGGATGTCAGCCAGTTCAATGCCCCAAACTCCTGTGCCATGTCAACTCATCTGCACTGGTCTGATATAAGATGTTCGGTTATGTGCTGCAGTTGGTCCTTTTGTCCTGCTTCTCACATTTTGCTTATCTCTGTTTTTATATCTTTCTGCCATTGTTGGTCGATTTCACTCGTCGCAACTTGAGCACAAATCTTCTGTGACGAGGATTCGCTGAGCCTAAGTGAATTTCTGTGTTCACAGCCTGCCATGACTGCTGGCTTTATAATGCCAAGGCCTCCCATATCCTGGGTGGTAGTGCTAGAAGATCCCTCTCTTCTGGTGTGGGGATGTGGACATTGGTCATAGATGGGAGGAATGATTCCCTGATAGCATCTTCCATTGGTTGTAGCAGCAGCTCTATGTCGGGGATGGTCCGCATTATGAAGGTCCACCTGTGCTTTATACCATATGAAAATGCGGTGCAAGCTGCATGGGGTTCTGTTTTTTCGTGGCTAGATAGTAATTGTATTTCTTCTACCCATGTTTTTACCTTATCACGGTACATATCTGTCTTTGAATTCCTTAATTCCAATTACCGCACCTAGATGTCTCTGGCTTTCTTTTGTCACTACCACTTTTGTGTCTCCAGAGGCTTCCTGTGCATCTTGATAGTAAGCTGGTTCACGATCAAGATGGACTTATTTGCATTAGGGTAATAAGCTATTTCAGGGTCATGAGGTGTTACAAGGTCCCACCATTTCCTCACATCTTCCACCTTCTCAGCCCCTGTGAAATCATCTGCATAGGCTACTTGTTTTACATTGGTGGCCTCGTATTTGATCTGTTGTTTCAGCATTGTCATAGCCAAGGCATACTACCACTACTAGTACTACTACAGTACTACTACTAGTACTGTTACTACTACTTCTGCTACCATTACAACTACTATAGCTACAGTGACTGCGCATAGTTACGGGAGTAATTAACTGGCACTGATATCGTCATCTTTAACCACCGTCATAATCAACTTGTAATTACCTCCGCCGATGGAGTTAGAGAAAGTTACGTATTCACTCATGCTTCCCTGTTTGTTTATTTGTCCACAAAATATTTCAGAAAGTTATTGATGTAGTTTAATGAAATTTTGTGGGTACGTGGGTCACGGGCCAAGTAAGAGTTGATTAAATTTTGGTGATGTGAGTGTCTGGTATAGGCGTTGGCGGAGGTATACAGTTTCTAAGTGCTGTAGTCTTATCACTGCCGCTGTTCTGTATTTTCTTGGCCTTAGGAACCTGACTTTCGCATCTCTTACTACTCTTTATGCACATGGTATTATAATATTTTCTTATGGTAGTGCAGCAAACTATGTCAGTATAAAAAATACATTATACAAAAGTATAGTAAAATGCAATACACAAAATAAATCGCCAATGAACATGTGCTAGGAGTCCTTCTAAGCCCACGAGATATCCGCTAGCAGGACAAACCAGCTTTGCGTCTATTACCAAGGTTAAGTACATTAATTTTATAGATTATACTCGTCGCTTCCAATGAACACACCAGCAGAATTTCAGTGACTTACGTTTAGCACCATTTATCTGGGAGACGTCCTTTTAGCTATTTCTGTTGCTACCAGACCACTGTATTCCTATCCGGATCGAAAGTTCTACCCTTTGCTGAATCAAATGATCAGGAAATGGCAAGAACGTGCTGAAAAAGACGTCCTGTAGTTCAGTGGGTTAGCTTCCCTTGCAAGACGCCCGGTGATCAGAAATAAAATGCAGTATGAATAAAGTCTTCGTGTCCGTAACGGTTTGCAGACTTTCAACAGCATTTCGTAAAACTTTCGGTGTGATTATGTCTTGCTGCAGTTTTTTTTTTTTTTTTTTCTGCCCGCAGCTCAGGAAAGATCTGTAGCACTGAGCGGGTTAGTGAAGGCTGCCTGTAACCCTCCACCCCCCCCCTCCTCCCCTGTTCGAAAAGCCTCTTCTAAGGTCGTAAGAAATTAGTAAGATAGTTCATGGATTTAAAGGGAGGAGAAGGGATGGGGGGGCTACGTAACCTCTGTGACAAAATATGTTGAGCAAAATATATCTCCGGCCCGAAAAGTTTAACTTTTTGTTTTACTCTCTCTCTCTCTCTCTCTCTCTCTCTCTCTCTCTCTCTCTCTCTCGATACTGTACTGACCGAATATAGTGAACAGACGGATAAACACGTATGTACGGGCACTATATCATATTATACATCGTTGACGCTACTTATTATTTATATTGCATTATGCATGGAATTTTTATGATTGCGGGAGAGAGAAATTTGGCCCCTCCTTCGCTTCCAAGTAGCAGCATAGTCGTGGCTGATACTAATTTTCATTAATGTATGCTTGGATTTCTATATAATTAACATATGCAAGATAGTAGGTTACCCACCTCCCAACACACACACACACACTCACACACACACACACACACCAAATAGCAGCTGTGTATCCAGTGGCGTACATGGAGGGGGCGGGGGGGCTGTTTGAAACTACCCCCCGGGCCCCCAATTGAGGTGGGGCCCCCAAAAGCCTTAAAAATTTATAAGCTTTTTTATTAATATATATGCCTCCAAGGTACAGTTGTAGAGTGTGCGTTTCGCACGCTAGTGGGCGCGGGTACACTTCCCGCCAGAATTGTAAAAACTCTGGGAAGCCTTCACCAAGCCACTTGCTACTTTGGCGGACACAAGGGGTGCTGTGGTTGAATCCGTGTCGCATACTAGTATGCTTGCACCCAGTCGGCTTAAGGCGGGTCGATTAGACTTGGTTCACAGACTACATACACATCCAAAGCCACTACAACACTACAGTCACACTCACAAGCACTTCTCACCCTACATACACTCTCTGCCAGACAGCCTAAGCCACTGGGTAGAGATACATTGGCTGTATCGTCCCTGCTTCGGTAGGGATAGGCCGGTCCTGCAGTGGACCTTAGCGGCGGCTGCTGATATATATATATATGTAACATGCGGTTGGACAAGAGGACCACCAAGACATAAAGTAACTTGGTGGTGGGATGAGGGTGTAGAAGCTGCAGTTAAGGAGAAAAGAAGGCTTTTCCGGGAATGGAAGAAGGGTAATATCAAAGAGGAATATGTGGCTGCCAAGCATAGGGCTAGAAGAGAGGTATACAGGGCGAGGTCTGAGTCACAGAGACTTTTACTTGATAACCTAAATCACGGGGAAAGGAAAAATATGATATTTAAGATAGCAAATCAGATGTAGAGGGATAATCGGGATATTATAGGTGAGCAGTGTGTGAAGAATGATGAAGGATGGGTAGTGGTGAACAGTGAGGATATTAAAGATGCACGGAGAGAGCATTATAGCCAGTTGTTGAATGAGGAGTTTGACTGGGACAGGGAAGGCTTGGAGCCAGCAGATCCAGTGTTTGGCCCTTGGCCTTTGATTGATGCTGCTACTGTGAGTGAGGCAATAGGCAGGATGAAGGTGGGGAAGGCAGCAGGTGTTTCTGGGTTGACTGCCGAAATGTTGAAGGCCTCAGGCGATATAGGGGTGAGGTTAGTCACTGACCTGATAAATATGATTATTTATGAGTGTGTTGTCCCAGATAATTGGCTGAAGAGTGTAACTGTAAATGTGTATAAAGGGAAGGGTGATGCCCTGGAAAGAAGAAATTATAGAGGTATAAAGCTTTCAGATCAAATAATGAAGATAATGGAGAGAGTTTTAGAAGGTATGGTTAGAGAAAAAGTGAATATTGATGAGATGCAGTTTGGGTTTATGCCAGGTAGGGGGACCACTGATACCATATTCATTGTTCGACAGCTTCAGGAAAAAAATATTGGTAGGAGAAGGGATCTGTATTTTGTTTTTGTTGATTTGGAAAAGGCCTTTGACAGAATCCCTAGAGAGGTGGTGAAGTGGGCAATGAGAAAGCTTGGCTTGGAGGAGTTGCTGGTTAGGGTGGTTATGGGTATGTATGTGGGTGCTTGCGCCCAGGTGAGAGTGAATGGAGATTTGAGTGATGAGTTTTCCATGAATGTTGGTGTGCATCAGGGGTCAGTTTTAAGTCCCATGTTGTTTATCATGGTACTTGAAGCCCTCTCACGTGATTTTAGAAACGGACTCCCGTGGGAGATGTTGTATGATGATGATTTGGTGTTGATTGCAGAGAACGAAAGGGAGGCGGAGGAAAGGTTTAGGAAGTGGAGAGATGGTATGGGGCACAGGGGCTTAAGGGTAAATGCAGATAAAACAAAAGTGATGATATCTAGGGTTGGTGGCGGTACTGTCACAGACGAGGGAGAGTGGCCATGTGCAGTTTGCCACAAGGGCGTAGGTAGTAATTCTATCTTGTGCGGTGTTTGTGATCAATGGGTGCACAAGAGATGTAGTGGTATCAGAGGTAGACTGCGAGATAATGCTGAATTTATTATGTACGGCGTGTCGGGGAGAGCAGGTGGAGATTGTCAGGCGTGAAAGGATTGAACTTGCTGGTGAATCTCTAGAGTGTGTGGAAGAGTTTTGTTATTTGGGAGACATGTGGCGTGCTGGAGGTGGGGCTAGAGCTAGCTCTGTGGCTAGGGCGAGAAGTGGTTGGAAGAAGTTCAGGGAGCTCTTGCCTCTACTGACACTGAGAGGGCTCTCCCTACGTGCTAAGGGGTCTTTGTATGTAGCATGTGTTAGGAGTGTAATGCTGTATGGTAGTGAGACCTGGGCAGTGAAGGAGGAGGATATTCGCCGGCTCAGACGTACAGAAATGACATTGATTAGGTGGATGTGTAGTGCGTCCCTGCGTGCAAGGTCCGGGGGGGCTGGGTTTACGATGGAAGAGTTGAGAGGTAGGATGGGACTGGAGTGTATTGGTGTTGTGATGAGGAGAGGTAGATTGAGATGGTTTGGACATGTGGAGAGGATAGGGGATGATAATTGGGTGAGGAAGGTCTATCTATCTATCTACCTATTGCCAGAAGCCTCAATCCCGTTCGGGGTGGCCACAAACAAATCGCCTCCACGTCGCCCTGTCCCCCGCCATTTCACTGCCCCGCTCCCAACTCACACCCCTCTCTCTCTCATATACCTCTCTACCCCATCCCTCCATCTCATCCTCGGCCTCCCCCTCCCTCTTCCCCCCTCCACCTCACTCACATACACTCTCTTCGTCAATCTTTCACCCTCCATCCTCTCCACATGGCCAAACCACCTCAGTGTATTCCTCCCAAATGCTTCCTATCACATCCACATCCACACCACAACGCTCCTTTATATCCTCATTTGTCAGCCTGTCTCTCCATGTGACTCCACAGGGTCCTCTTAAATAACTCATTTCCACTGCTCTCACTCTTGACTTGTGTCCTTCCAGCAACGTCCAAGCTGCACTTCCATACGTTAGAGTTGGTATCACAATACTGTCATGTAGTAACTTTTTCACTTTCACGCTCACTTCCCTGCTTCTTATCACTGCTTTCAAGGAACCAGCAACCTTTCTTCCCTGCTGTACCCTTTCAAGCACTTCACCCTCCAAACCTCCATCCTTACTCATCACACTACCCAAGTACTTAAACGTACTCACATTTTCCAATTCCTCAACATCCAACCTCGCTGTACATTCACTGACTTCACCTCTCTCAAAGACCATCACTTTACTCCTCCCTACATTCACCTTTAGATTCCGTTTCTTACACACTCCCAAACTCATCCACCAAGCCTTGCAGCTCTCCTTCGTCTTCACTCAGCATCCCCCGGGGGTAGGGGGGGTTTTCAAGAATACTCCCCCAGTATCCCTGCTTGTCGTAAAAGGCGACTAAAAGGGTTGGCGGAGGGTTAGTGCCCCTCCCCGGAAAACAACTAACTAAAAAGTGAGGAAGGTGAGAAGTGTTAATATTGGGGGTAGGGTTATGAGGGGTAGACCGAGAAAGACATGGGACGAGGTCATTTAGTGTGATCTCAGGGTTAAAGGACTGAACAGGGAGGCTGCAATGGATCGTGCAGCGTGGAAAGCCGCCATTAGGTGATCAAGGCCGACACATGCAAGCATGTTGGAGCCTTTAAAAATGAAACGATATATATATATATATATATATATATATATATATATATATATAAATGAAACGAGATATATATATATAACCCCACCCCCAATATTAACACTTCTCACCTTCCTCACTTTTTAGTTAGTTGTTTTCCGGGGAGGGGCACTAACCCTGGCCCCGCAAAGAACCTAGCCCCCCGGGCCTTCAAATCTCTAGGTACGCCCCTGTGTGTATCCACTTAAGGAAGTCTGTGCAGGGAAACTTGCCAGTATACCTTGAAACACATAGGCTACACATCCATCTCCCGCTCAGGACTGGGTCATGGTGTTGTAACGGAGAGAGAGAGAGAGAGAGAGAGAGAGAGAGAGAATTTTTGACTGGTGTGGTTGGGATGGTATGGACTGGGTTAAGTTAGGGGTTAAGCTGAGCTAAGGTTGGGTTGGGTTGGATTGGATTAGGTTAGAACGATTGGGTAAAGTTAAGGTGGAGCCAAACAGAAGTTTGATCTGACGTAGTTGTGTTAGGTTAGAAGGGTTGGATTATGCAAAAGTGGAGCTAAGTTGAGGTCTGGTTAGCACAACTGGGCTAAGCTAAGCGGAATCGAGTTGAGGCTGGGCTGGGTTGGGTTACGTTAAGTAGGAAGGTTTGGGTTACGTAAAATCAGAGATGCCCTGAGCATTGGTCTGAGTGAACTGGGTTGCGTTTGGGTAGACCATAATGTGTCCTGTAGTTCATTTATTGACCCAGCGCTGATGATACGCATGATTTGGAAAAAAAAAAAAAAAAAAGAGCAAAAGACCAAACTATTTTTAGGGTTAGTTGGGTTAGGATAGGTTAAGATAGAGATAAGCTATCTAAGTTTGTATTGGGATAAGTTATATGCTATGGGAGACGATAAGTGTGGTGTGACGGAGGTGTTCTGATATGTGGTGTGACGGTGTGAGATAACATGTGGCAGCGTGCTCGCTGTGTGTGTGTGTGTGTGTGTGTGTGTGTGTGTGTGTTTTATCTTTGTATGTGCGCGCACGCTTTTTGTGTGTATGTGTGTCACTGGTGTGTGTAGAGTGCATGTAGCGGCAGTGCGTGGTGTATGATGTGGCAATGTGGTGTGTGTGGGTGGGGTTATGACAGTACGTGGTGTATGTTGTGTGTGTCAAGATCTAAAGACTTCAGATCTTGCTCTGTGTGTGTGTGTGTGTGTGTGTGTGTGTGTGTGTGTGTGTGTGTGTGTGTGTGTGATGGGGTATTTGGTGTATATTAATTATGGCTGTGAGATGTGCTAGTGTCTTCTGCACAATGATTTCTCAGACGCCGTATATTTGCGTTATTAAAAAAAAAAAAAAAAAAAAAAAAAAAACGCCCAACTATACTCTGCTTGTAAATACATCTGTATGGATCTACGATATTGACAGTCGTGGATAAGACTATTCCATATAGACTAGGTGTTACGTGTAGGTATCAGTGAATGAATGGGCTAACCCTAGGTATGTTGAGGTTACATAGACCCATCATTAGAGAAAGCTGTTGAATATTCTTCTAGTGCTTGTGTTAAGCTGTGTATTTTTTCTCTTAGGTCTATTTAATGTGTTGGATGTTGGGGTCACATGTGTGTGAGATGGAGACAGACGCAAACAACGGGCAGGAGTGGACGGAGACTAGGGAAACAACGGGCTGAGATAATGGTGGGGGATAGGGGTGGGCGGGGACAGTTGACTCAACCATGTGAAAAACTGCTGTAGGTTTGATAGAATGGGCGTGGCACAAAAATAAAACACCCTTCTCCCGGGTCAACGAAAAATCTTTAACCAAGTAGCCTACCGCTCTTAAATCCTATACCCTGGTGGTCAAAAGGCACATGTACATGCTTCATTTATCTGATTACGGGATTTAATATATGGTTATGTTTGCTGCAATTTATTAAACTTCCACAAATGATGGGAAAGTAGACACGTGTAGCTAGAGGTAACACGGTGCCAAGTTTTCATGGGGTCACCAACTTACAGAAACATATTGCTAAACTTTTACCCCATTGTTTAGACCCGAGTGACATATGGCTGAGTTTGACCATCCGACAGCGGGGTATTGAGAATAGCTGTAGCCTATGTTAATATCATTATTTTATGTTAATCAGAACGTCTGGGTAAGGTGTCATATTGGAGGTTTAAAAAAAACATCATCCAACGTCAGGCTGACAAAAAAATACTAATGCATTCATGATGTGAGTCATCTGTGACCTGCGAGGTGGTAGATTAAGTGGGCAGGAGGGTGGAGGGAAGAGTGAGAGTGGGAGTTGGGCGATGAGAAAGGAACGGAGAGGGAGAAAATACTACGTTAAGGAGGAAAATAAACGGTGAGGGCGCAATTAGGAAGGTATTAAAGTGGTGAGGTTAATGATGAAGAGAGACGGAGAGAGCAGATGATACCATCTTAAAAAAAAAAAAAAATACAGGAGGGTGATTCACAGACAGTACAAGGACGGCCGTAACATAGCCTCCAACTCTCCCTCTTTCTCCACCTCCCACCCGCCCACATGTTCATATTTTCTCACCCTCTGCTCACCTTCACGCTCTTTCAGTGTTCCAATTGCCTTAAACATGGGTCAATTAGCATGGGCGAACACTGGTGGAGGAATGTTGATCTTTGAAGAAAGTTCATAGTTGGCTGAAAAAATGTTGATGAAATAGTGAAGGCCGGCAACTCGCAGTCAGAGAAAGGCTTTTACTGTGTCAAAAGCTGTTGAATTCACGTGGCTTTTAAAATAACTGCGTAAGGTAATGCACAACCATCTATATCGCAGCTTGCGTGTAATATACTCAAACACACTGCCTGGTATCGCAAAGACTGAAATTGCAGTCATTTGACAGGTAAAATAATTTCATAGACGCATAAATGTTGCCGTCGGCCATCCTGTACCACAAACAGGTTGCAGTATAATTTCAGCCTCTTGGTTTTCTAAAGTAGACTGTGGTTTGTTGGTCTGGGTGACTCAGGGAGTAGTTCCTGCACGCACTGGGCGGTGATAGAGGAACTGTGAATGAATAAAAAGAAATAACGTAAACTTGTATGACAAAGTTTCCATGTAGGCTACTTTTTAAAACCCAACCGATACTTTTATATTTTGGTAGATAGACGTGTGATACAGGTATAATTCCTAGGGAAACTAGGCAGT
>NC_137018.1:28838793-28911293 GCF_032717465.1 Coenobita brevimanus
ATTATGGAATAAATATAAAAAGGGACTGCTGATTTATGTCTGATGGTTGATAGCATTCAAATACCACCGTTTGCTGCATTTTCATGCTGTCTCTATACTCGTATTTTGGTATATTCACATGTGTATGAGTGGGTTTACATATGCAGTCATTTGTTTCTTTACACATCTGGAGCTTCGAACTAATGAAGTGAAATTCCACTCTGCTTCAGTATTACTGATTATTTGAGCGTTATCACTTTACAGTGTGACAGTTCTGAAACTGCAAAACAACTAGACTTCTACCTATTAGTACTGTTGTGATTTAGGCCCAGGGGATACAAAGGGGTTTTTAATTCTATTCATGCAATCTGCAGGCGATTTTATTAAGCCTCAGAGAGCTCCCTAGTGTACGAGCTAATGAAAGCTGTATCAAACTTATCCAGCTCAAAGTGTTTCCCAAGCTGAATAAAATCGTCTGGCACCAGCGGTTGCAAAAATGAAGTCCTTGCCTTGAAAAGGTTAGAAAAGATCTTGAACTCGTTAGTTGCGATTTTTAAAGTTTTTTATTTTCCGGCTACCCCCACGCTCCTGTGACTGAGCCAGCTGAAAGAAATTGTCTGGAGTTAGCCAGAAGAGAATACTACAGTTGTCCCTACCAAGACTAAGTTAGTGTTACCAGTATTTACACTCATGCTACCATGACTCATTCTCAGCTGAGTTAATTCACCAGGTATTAACCGGCATAAAAAACGATAGACATTACCATGAGATGGTTAACATACAGTAGGTTAGGTTGATAGAACAAGAGAGTACTGTTATTTAATCTAATCTGCTGCTGGTGTTTAGGATATTTTGAACAGGTGTAGGTATGCAAGTTTATACTCGTGCTGTATGTGTGAGTCATCTCCAAGTGTCGTTAGGTTAGGAGGTTGAAGCAGCTTGTTAAGGTGTGCCAGAAATTATGGTCAGTATATGTTAACCCCAGCACTGACGTATTTTGCGTTATTATCACTGCTACCTCGAGACCATTTTATTGATATTACATACATACAGAATGGGAGGGGTTACATACAGCTTTCATTACCACCCATATCCAGATCTGAATAAATTACTGTTGTTAGCCGCAGTACAAAGAGAAATGCGTCCTCGTAGTGAAGGGATTTAGATTTCCTTTGATACTAATGTCTGTCTATCTATCTATTGCCAGATGCCTTAATCCCGTAAAGGGTGGTCACAAACAAATCGCCTCCATGTCGCCCTGTCCCCCGCCATTTCATTGCCCCGCTCCCAGCTTACACCCCCTCTCTCATATACCTCTCCACTCCATCCCTCCATCTCATCCTTGGCCTCCCCCTCCCTCCCCCCCACCTCACTCACATACACTTTCCTCGTCAGTCTCTCACTCTCCATCCTCTCTCCACATGGCCAAACCACCTCAGTGTGTTTCTCCTAACGCTTCCTATCACATTAACATCCACTCCACAACGCTCCTTCACTTCCTCATTTGTCAGTCTGTCTCTCCATGTGACTCCACATGCTTCTCTCAAATAATTCATTTCCACTGGTCTCACTCTTGACTTCTGTCCCTACAACAAGGTCCAAGCTTCACTTCCATGCTTTAGAGTTGGTATCACAATACTGTCATTTAGTAACTTTCACTTCCATGCTCACTTCCCTGTTTCTTATGACTTCTTTCAAGGAACCAGCAGCCTATCTTCCTTGTTGTCCCCTTTCAAGCACTTCACTCTCTAAACTTCCATCCTTACTCATCACACTACCCAAGTACTTAAATGCACTCACATTTTCTATTTCTTTCACTATGATGTCGATGCAAGTTAATATAAATCCCGTATGGTGAAGGGAAAAATAGGATTAGTATATTGTTAAGCTTTCATCTATTAAGTTTGGTTTCATTGCTGATAATATCAGTCATTCAAGGTGTGGAAGGTATCATGATTAGTACCAGTATATGATTTTTTTTTTTTTTTTTTTTTGTGTGTCCGACTCTGGGCATAGGCTTCACAGCCTGCTATCAAGGGCCAGCAGTCCTCCTACATACCATACACCTCTACATGTCACCACTTCGGCGCTAACACCCACCGTCCATATTGAATACATGCTAGGGCTGTCTCATACAGGACTGGTGTGTTGGTATTAGCGGGGATATTTTTACGACATGTCGGCGGATCTTCTGGTAGATCAGTAAAGCCTGATTTTAATGAAATTCAAATCCTTAAACTGTTCCCTGCCCCAGCCGGGATTCGAACCTGGGTCCGGTGGGACTGCAGGCCACCTCTCTACCGATTGAGCCACCGCCTCCCTTTCAGCCTGATGACTACTTTTATATTGTATTATCTTTTCATACCGGACAAGTTTTATTCAGCTTTGGAGGGACTTTTCAAACTAGAGGATTTACATATGGTCTGCATTAATGTCTTCAATATCAGAGGCCTGTTCTATTGTGAATTAAGTAAAATGCATCTCCAGACTGAAGGACTAAATTTTCGTGTGATTTCATCATTATCCGGTTCAGTACCTTCGATAAGGTGATATCATTTTATATTTCATTTTTGCAAATATCAAGCACTGTACTCAGCTAAGGAGAGTGCCCTAGTAGTGCAGTGATTAATGAAGGCTGTATCTAATGTTTTCAGCTTCAAATATCTCTCAGAAATTGAACGTTATAGCCTCAAATGGCAAGAACTTTCCTGTAAACAGAGCAGAAATGCTGAGAGACCACATCAACGCTGTTCTGAACTTTGACATTGACCCTCGCCTTTATCTTTAATCGAATTGCAGAAAATTCACACACACACACACACACACACACACACACACACACACACACACACACACACACACTGTAAGTGCCAAGTATGATCTGTATTGAATCAGGCATTCATGAGGTGACATCGAGCCCTGAAATTTTACCGTGACCCATGACCTTGATCTTTGATCGATTAGCACCAAAACTGCATCTTCTTTTCCAATACCAAGACAAAATGTATGTGCTAGTTTTTATCCAAATCGGATCAGGCATTCATGAAATATTTCATTAACATGCATACATACATAAATTTACGTACAGTACTTTAAAGCAGTGATTCTCAAACTATGGGTCGCGACCCAGAGATGGGTCGCGAGAGGAATTTTGATGGGTCGCAGGGACACAGAATAGGCCTCAGTATTTGTATGTACACCACTCTTGGTCTGTAGATCCATTGAAGAGGGCGACAGCTGTCGCCGAAACTGTTTGGAAATACATCTTTTTCGTCTGCCAGTCTGTTTTTTTTTTTTTTTTTTTTTAATCCTAATAGGTATAGTGCTTTCAGTGTATTTTATTTACTTAATTGAAATCGTAATTATCCTTATTATACTATTAGCATATTCATAATAACTACGGTAGGCTATATACCGGTTACTCTCTCTCTCTCTCTCTCTCTCTCTCTCTCTCTCTCTCTCTCTCTCTCTCTCTCTCTCCTGTGGGTCGCGAAGTTTTGAGATATTCCAAATAGGGTCACACAGTAAAAAGTTTGAGAACCGCTGCTTTAAAGAACAGTAGAAAGCACCTAGAGAGCGCATACTCGTACGTCCACCAACGCCAATAAAATTTATGATTTACAGCTATAATTCTTCTTTCCTACCAAACGAATACTTTTACGGTCTCACGTTGTCAGTTAATTCTACGGTCTTACTCTGCCATATTACACAATCTCAGAGAGAGCATACCTTCTCCAGCGCCAACAAAATTTATGATTTATTCTTACATCTGGATCCGAATCCATCTGAAGATCTAAAAAGCTTTTCTTTGACCTACTGCCCACTTATCCACGAGATTTCATTGGTATCCGACAACAGCTCTTTGAAATAGCCTATCATGTATACAAACAGACAGAGACGAGTGAATACATAACCTCCGTTCAACTGGACTCAATCGCAATAGCTACGCCTTCATGAAGGGTGATTAATAACAACGACGTATCCATATTGAAGGGGTTACTAGTACACACGTACAGCATCTATTTTTATGTCATTATTATTACAACTTCTAATAATTTCTCCATTCTACAACAACCACCACAATCCCCACATCCGCCACAGTTATCCACAGCCACCACAATCTTCCACAACCACCACAATCATTCACAACCACCACAATCATCTACAACCACCACCATTCCCATAACTACCATAATCTTAGCCACAACTATTTCCATAACAAACCACAATCCCCCACAACCACCAAAAACTCCTTAACTGGCACAACCACCACAATCCCTCAGCTACCAGATCCAGCAAAACTGCCAGCATTTTTAAAAGTTTCGGAGTTAGAAATGGCCTTCAGTAACCCCGTCACTCCCAGAGGGCTGTCTTTAGTTTAAAATCGTCTGGAGATAACAAGAATAGAATAGAAGAAATAGGTCATCGGATGGATGGAGCAAACATAGATCCCTCAGCTTTTTTTCCTAAGGTGCCAAGTTGTGGTAGGTGGTGGCGACCATCATCCACTCACTTGATGTAGTGCTGTCTATTTCTTCTTCAGCCTTTATCATTGTTTTTCTGTGCCTGCCCTCCTCCCTTCCTATTTCTCCCATCTTTCCTGTCACTTCTTATTGCTTTTCTTTCCTTTACAGGTGGCTTTACATTGAGTGACAAGGTAAATGGTTTCCTGTGAGCCGAGAAATCATTTACAACGCTGGGTGGTAACCATATAACCAAACCATACGTGCTTCCTACTTGTCAACAAGTGGGTTGGTGGGGGGTTAGTGCCCCTCCCCGTAAAACAAATAACTCAAAGTCAAATGGCCACCCCTTACAGGTTTATGGCGTCTGGCAGTAGATAGATAGATGGCCAAGTAACAACCACATTCACCCCCTTCCATCCCCCACCCCAACAACCGCTAAGACAGAGTGTGCTTCTGTACCACCTCATCGCCACTTTCCACCACAGCTCCCACAATCACCACAGCTGTTAGTACACATAATCGCTATTGACTGTTATGCATTTAGCTACCCCCCCCCCCCCCCGCCTACAATGGTATCACATCACTATTTTTTACGCCTTAGCCGTAGCCCCTCAAACCCCGCTTGAGACAGTTATCGGCGCTCCCGCCACCTATCAGTTTTTCTACAGTAAATTTGAATGAATATTCCCTATGCAAAATTTACAACTATGTGTATAATTGTCTTGGACGTACCATCCCAGTGTAAGGCTTGCGAATCCATCATATATGCAACAGTTTTTGTGTATATTAAGTGTGAATAGCTTTGTCTTGTCCTGTTTGTTTACGTTTTGCGCCATTGTTGTTGTGGAAGTGAAAAGTATTATCTTGTGTTTAGAGCTATGACTGGGTGAGTATTAATTGTATGTTGTTTCGCCAGTGAGAACAGTTTGTACCCTGTAGAAGCACTAGGAAGTGCAGAGGAACATTTTGTTTTGACTTGTTCGAGCTGACCTTGTTGGTTGAGTTGAATTTTGTTTTGTTATGACTTAATTTTGTTCGAGATGAGTTTTAGTTCTGAATGATACAGCGTTTCAGTATACTCCTCCATCCAATATATTGCCAACATGCCGGGAATCGAACCCGGGACTCTCAGGTGAGAGCCAGACAGCATACCACTACACCACAATTGGGTAAAAGATCTAGTTGTGCTGTAGTGGTATGCTGCTTGGTTCTCACCTGAGAGTCTCGGGTTCGATACCCGGCATATTGGTATTATATTGGGTGATTTTTCCTGTGTACAGTACAGATTTCTGTCTTCGTTTCAGTATACTGTTATGTGCTACGCAGTAATGTGGAAACCATTTTGAGTTTAACAGTTAGACAATTCGTGGCAGTTCTGTGTGTTTGTGGTTGGCGCCTTTGTGTTCGTGGTTGTAATCTGCTGCTGCGTCTGGTAAATGTATAGTATCGGCGTTTATTGTGCCCTCCCGGAACCGCCATTAGATTGGCATTGTACGGCGCATACCCCTTCTGCGTATGGAACTTCGTTACTTGTGATATCATCCCTCCATCACGGTAGCGTCTGAGGCTGGAGAAAGAATTACAGCCGGCCAGAATGCTCCCCACTGATAGAAAAGGGTAAATCGTACCAAACTGAGTTAGGAGTATGTTTTAAATAAAAATGGAGATATGAACGAATTTCCGACTCTTGTTAAGCATTCCCCAGCGCACAGTGCTATGAGTTACAGTAGTACTGTTTTCTTAGTTTTGTTCATTGTTTTCAGCAGTGAAAGCATTACTATTTAGTGTAAACAATTATTAAGTGATAAATAGTATTGGTTTGATGTTACTTTCCTTTTCAGGTAGATAGTGTGGGGTAAGATTTCCTTTCCCTCTTTCCTAAGAAATTTCCATGACTGCTTTCATATCCTGCATGGTGGTCCATCTTATTATTTCCTGCCGGATTCGGTTGGAGGGTTTTGTGGGTGGGGTGAGCCTTCCTGTTTTTCTATCCTTGTCTTTAACTGATAGAATATTTTTGTTAGTTATAACCTTACCTAAATCAGACAGCCACGAAAGGCCCAACAGATCTGTTAATGCTCGTTTTCCTCTGTATTCCTTTGTACTTATGACAGGTACTGCTATTACTGCTGCTACTACTACTACAACTACTACTACTGCTACTACTAATACCAATATTTAAAAGAACAACAACAACAATAATTATAATGATCACTAGAATTCTGAAACTGCTGAAGCAACATTCAAAGAACTCCACATTCCAGGTGAAAATGCTCTTATCACTGTAGATCTAATACTGAGGGACTTTTGGTATGACTAAATTTTTTACTGATTTTGACCTGTGACCTTGAGATCAAGGTCAAGGCCGTTTCATACTATGTAGATTATGTTCACTCATGACCCACTACATTTCCACCGAGTTTGGTTAAAATCGGCCAAATACTTTCCGATGTAGCATCTTCAGGCATGAGGCGGCCATTCTGATTTTTCTCAGTATCTCAGAAAGTATTTGTTGGATCTCAGTATCAATACCCAGGTGCACTAGTACCGGTATATGTTGACTACATACTGGAACATTTGCAAAGCAATCGATCTAGTAGTGTTTGCTGTGCAGGAAAGCAAAAATTGATAAAATAACATAGAGGCCGCTAGTGCTAGGGAAAAAAAAAAAAAGTTTGTGCCAAAAGAAGCCTGCAACCAAGATCCATCACTTGAAAATTTCAAGACTGTCTCGAACGGTCTTGGAATCCCAGGCTTCTAGATCTTTTCTCCCTTCCACCCCCCCAAAAAAATAGTATCTACAATATCAATAAGAACGCCACTGAATATGGAGTTCTCAGTAACAATAATAATTAGTTGTGCAGTTTCTTTCTGTGCGTTTGGCGAAAACATGGAAACTGCATACCCAATCGTGCATAATGTATGCCGGTTTCTTTGAAATCCATGTGTTCACAGAGTCCTGTTTCAAATCATTTTTATATATGGAAGAGGGGCTAACCCTCCAAGATCACAAGGGGGGTCACACTCCCCAAATATCACATTATGGATTAGAGTCCATTGCATAACTTGTATTAAGATATCAAACCCAATTATCTACCCTACTTTCACTAATTATGATTTTTTTTTTGGGGGGGGGCGAGGGGGGCTGACCCCCCTAAAAATCATGGTTGAAAATTTATTTATAGTGGAAGACTTTCCTAGTTACCCGACGAATTCAGCTGAGAAATTTAATTCAAATTCATCAAATAACCTACAAGGAGTTAAAGCACCCACCCACCCACACACACACACTCACACACCCACACCCACACTCACACCCACACACACACTGGATATCACGCAACGGTATAGGGCGCGTTGCCGAAAATGATACCATATCCTGCTTCGTAATAATAATAATAATAATAACAATAACAATAATAATGATACTGCTACTGCTACTACCAGTACTTGATGTGCCATGTCACTGAAAAAGTTGGCAGTCTCGGTATGCTTATTTTTCTGTCTACAGTTGATTGCCATGTGAGGTACCCCTCCGGTGTTGACTGTCTTCAATTAGTAGCTCTAGACTACTTCTGCTACTACTACTATTCCTACTACTCTTAATGCTAATATCAATACTATTTCTACTGCTGCCTATATTATTTCATCTTTTCTTCACCGTAACCATCAAGCCTACTACCACGGTGCCACTATAACATTCCCAACTCTGCCACTGTTACCAGAATCCTGTTCACTATTACCACTGCTACCTTTAACACACTAGAGACTACAGAGAGACTGGACAGCCACCATGTTGGTTCAGCGAATGTTGTTTGCTTGACTACGATCAAGTTCGTATAGATAGATCAGTGACACGCTGCTAGATAACACCAGTCACTTAGCTACTGTTCACATATTATGGCATGTTTTTGAAAATTATTCTGTCGTTGCGAAGGTATTGCTTTCTTAATATGTAAAGCTTCAGCAAAATGATATATTCCTTTGTACATCAGGCAGGATTGTTTCTAAGTTTATACAGAAGAGATAAGTGAGTTGGCAGGCGACGCTAGACAGATTAATACCGAGTGTTTATTTTGCCCGCGGTTTTTAAGTTTGATAGTTATGGTTTGTTATATCCATCATTATGTTAAAGTGGTTTGCATGAGGATATTATCAAGGCTTACTCCTTTATGTGGTTTTTATTAAAATTATTTTTTTTAATATTCGCGTTAAAATTAACATTAATTTTTTTGTGTCAAGATGGTGGCGACCATTATCCAGTCATTGATAAAGTAATGCCAGCTTCTTACTTCACCTTTATCATTGTTTTTTTGCCTGCCCTCCTCTCTTCCTATTTCTCCCATCTTTCCAGTTACTTTTTATTACCCTTCTTTCCTTTTCAGGTGGCTTTACACTGATTGACAAGCCAAATTGTTACACCACTACAGTTGAGCAATAACTACGGTGTTGTCACATAGGTTCCCTACGTTGTTGATGTTGTGTCCGTCTCAGTATAGCATGATGTGTGCAGTCACTGTCTGCCACTACTGCCATAACTACCACTTATTACAACCATGCCTTTCAACATTATATCCATAATAAGTAACAGCCACATCTATCACAGTAACCACCATATCTACCACAACTAAAAGCACATCTGCCATGTGTCACAATAACCATCCTATCTGCCACAGCTAAGACCATATCTACCACCATTAACTACTTCTCTGCAACAGCTACTGTCATCTCTACCACCACTGCCACTGTCTACCATAACTTCCACCCATTTTACCACCACAACCGCCAGGGTTGTTGAGTCAGTGATAATATTTGCCGAACTCCTACTCCTGCTCCAGAAATAATTTTACAAGTACGACTCCGACTCTGACCGAAATAATTATATACTGTATTAACAATACGGCACATGGACATGATGCAGATAAATGAATAATATTCATGAATTTTGATAGACGCAATTCTTAAATCTTCATTTTAAATTCTCCACTTACAGTGCTTGCATTATACCAAATTAACCGTTATACATGGTTGTAGAATAAACTGACTAAAGTATTGAAAAGATAGTATAATTCATACCATTTCAGAACCAAAATGCTCGGAGTCGGAGTCGGAGTCGTGAGAATATTACCGACTGACTCCGACTCCAACCAAACACAGACTATGACAAACCCAATCATCGCCACCACAGCTACCAGCCTACCACTCTGTCCTTTACACCTACCACCCTGCCTGTCATCGCTACTAGTGTATCTACCACAACTACCACTATCCACCACAACTACCATTATGACCACCACCATCTACCTGATTCTGCTGACCATAAGCGTCAAAAGCCACTAGGAGCAGTATATCACCCTCTCTCTCTCTCTCTCTCTCTCCTTTTTCCATTCCTTCGTACCTCTTTTCCTTCTTTTTTAGCTTCTACCTTCCTTCCTTTCTTCCGTCTCATCCTCCTTCTTCCCGTTCCATTCATTTCCCTCTTAATTCTCCTTACTTGTCCCTTTCACATTCTTACGTCCTTAGTCTCCATTATTCTTTTTCTTTCCTTCTTGCTTCCCCCTGTCCACTCTTCTCTCTCTCTCTCTCTCTCTCTCTCTCTCTCTCTCTCTCTCTCTCTCTCTCTCTCTCTCATTTTTTTTTCCTTTCATTGTTTTTTTTTCTTTTTTCCTCCGTCTGTCCTCCTTGCCTCTCACTCTCTTCATCCCCATTCCCTCTCTCGCCTTTTTCTCGTCTCATCTCGCGACCTCTCACCCTTAACGAGAGCTTAGGCGAATATGGATAATAATGTGCATTTTGTTGGCTTACTTTCTCTCCTTCCCTTTCTCTTTGAGTCTGAATCATGTAAACGGTGTGGTAGGTAAGGCTTGGTGATAGTGGGTTAGGTGAGATAAGGTTTGTTTTTAGATTATATGTTAGGTTAGCTGTATTTATGCAAGGTTACTTTAGGTCAGGCTAGTACTTTAATTCGCTTAGAGTGTATTAGATGAGCATAGTTTTTACTAGCTGAGGTTACGTCGCATTAGTTAGGTAAACTTAAAATTAGAGTTGGTTTGGTTTAATTAAAGTATACCGGTATTACGTTAAGTTAGATACCTCTCTGGATATTAAGTAAAGCTAGCTTAGATTAAAATGATTAGTTGAATTAGGCTGTTTTGTAATATCAAGTTAACTTGAGTTAAATTAGGCTGCGTTTGATTAGATTAACACCTTCCGTACCAAGTTACAGTTAACCAATTTTATTTGGCTGAAGACATGTTTGGTAGCTAAGGTAAACGAATCTCTATACAGTATACCCCTTCCCTACGAGAGGTCTTCCCAGTTCTTAATATAATCGTCTGGTAGTAACAATTATCAAATATAAAAGGCGTCATTGTAGTGAGGTTTCAGATTAAGTAAAGTTAAGGTAATCTAATTACATTAACTTTGCGTAGTTCTGGATTTAAACCTTGCATTACGAAGGTGATTTTTTTTTTTTTTTCTAGTTCTTGGTACTGCTAAACAATTTAATTCAGCATTGAAAGGATCTCAGGACTAAAGGAGTAAATATTGACCCGTTACTACTACAACTATATTTTGTCCTTACTGTCATGCTGTTTCATTACGCTAAGAAAGATGTCGAACTGAAAGCAGGTGCGGACTAGGCGTGCTTGGGGCCTGAGGCTGTTTCTGCTTAGAGGCTATTATATATATATATATATATATATATATATATATATATATATATATATATATATATATATATATATAATTCATACGAGTCCACACACACATACATACCGTACATGCATACCTTGGTAACTGCCGTATGCCACGGTGTCACGGAACATAAAGAAAACGCTCTCCTTGTATTTTCCATTTGTTAAAAATAAAAATTATATATATATATATATATATATATATATATATATATATATACTGTATATATATTGCCACTGTATTATTTACTGGGAACCCCTCATAGGGTTTGGAGCCTGAGGCATCAGCCTCAATACCCTCCGTGTAAATCCAGCCCTGACTAGAAGAGGTTAAGCGAGAGTGTTGGGTTGAATTTAACCCTTCAGTACGATGATACCATATATTGCATCAGGACCATTGAAATGGTTAACAGCGGAAATTTCATTCTATTGACCGGTAGAGATTTCAATTTGATAAATATACAGTAAGCGTCAAGTGGTTACCAAAATAACACACTAGTAAAATTAGACATAGTTACACTTTTGTATTACAACCGAACACTAGATTATGTAAAACTGAGGGAATTCTTAGCAGTCAAAGGCTTTAAAAAGACTTTTGAATAAACCCTCTTTATGCCCGCACTCACAATAGTGAAACGGGTGGTATGCTTCGCTTGACGTGTGTGTGTGTGTGTGTGTGTGTGTGTGTGTGTGTGTGTGTGTGTGTGTGTGAGGAAAATAAATGAATAATTTTTATAGTTTTAATAAACTTGATGGAAGGGTTAATGTCAGCCATGAGGTAGACCTATTGGCTTTGAGAGCAATAGGTCAAAGGCCAAGGTCATATGGCAAGGTCAACTCAAAGTTTTGATACGATTTGGAGCCAAGTTGGTGAAAGAGTTGAGGGTCAGGCGAGAATGAAGTAATTCGTTTTTTATAACAGTTCGCCGAACGTCAAGGTCACAGAGCAAAGTCAAAATTGGCCCTTAGAACATTTGTAGAGTGCGGGTGTTGCCCCTTCTTGTTCAGCCACTAGCACAGCAGGGAATTACATCTACTGTTCAGTCAAGATAAAGTACAACAGTCAAAGGGTTATCTAATATAAATACTGTCTTACGTCCTTTGTTCTTATATCAGTTTCTTGCATTATTGCATTGTTTCTAAGAGATGCATACTTTTCTATTTTTACGCATTTTTTTTTTTTTTCTATTCGTGGATACTACCTACTCCAGTTCACCCACTGTGTTAGTGCGCTAGTTTGCCCTTGCCGCTGCCAGACCATTTTATTCGTCTTAAAGGAGTCACTGCAATAAACGGGTTAATTAAAGGCTGCATCCAACCCTTCCAGTTTGCAGTCTGCTTACCTGAATAACATCAGAAGTGGGCAAGAATAAAGTAAAAATGACGTGCTCTGGTTGAAATGATGATGATGATGATGATGATGATATTTTATTCTTGAAATTCATGTGCACATCCCCATTACTTTGATACGAAAATAAATCAGTTGTGTGTGTGTGTGTGTGTGTGTGTGTGTGTGTGTGTGTGAGCAAAATGACTCAGCTGAATAAAATCGTCTGGTGGTACCTACAACGGAATATTAGAAAAATGCCGATCATGAAAGAGTTCATAATTATATGCGGTGAAAACTATAGAATAATGGATTAATGTATAACAATATCAGAACTGGTTGGTTTCAAATTTTGGTATTTTTAAAATAATAATGTAAATAACTACAGAAGTACTGTGAATGCAAATGCGAGAATAATGTAGGAATCGCAAGGTTTTATGCTGTACTTTATATTATGTTAAGTATTCCGGGAAAAATATGCTACAGAGAGTTTTGTATGTAAAATGCGAAATCGTTGTATACTCCGTTTGGTGGGATTGGAGGCTTTTCATCTCATATCCCCTCACCGACTCCACTCAGTCTGTCTGACTCCGTAACACGGATGCCCTCCCCCCCCCCTCTCGCTCTTTCTTATTAGTAATCACTGTTCCTCTGAACTCTCAGCTTGCATTCTGCCCATTACGGCTGATACGGAGCACCAGTCTAGTTTTATAGTCACCCGTTTTCTATCCACCTCTGATGCAAAAGTGATCTCCCAGTCTTTATGTATGCAACCAGTTGTTTAAATGCAATGTATTCAAGCAACTCGAAGTTAATGAATCTACTATATTATTTGTCTTTCATTTTTTGTTAAGTTTTCTTCGAAAGGGATAAGTTTTACAAGCTCAAGCCTTGTGCTTTCCCCCCCCCCCTTAATTGAAAAGTGCATCTGTGTATTCTGGTATTTTGCTCAGTCATACGGTTAAGAATTAGAGAAACTGCGGGTGGAGAGAGACTTGCAAGTTCTCCACCTCGTTATTCTGATGAGCTGTTTGTTTACCTCTGACGTCACCGCAGATCATAACTATTACTTCACACTGGGGCAGAAACCAGAGCTAGTCGCCCTGAGTCGTGGCGAATTTGTTCTTGCACACACAACGAGCAAGAAGTATTAGCGCAACACGAAACAGATTATCCTGCCACTTGTTGTTCCACTATACTTCCTTATGATGTTATATGATTTCTTTTTAAGGTGGTATTTGATTGGCCTCTGACATCTTTTTTATATTTGGTTATAATTATGTATGTATCTTTCTCTAATTCATATATATATATATATATATATATATATATATATATATATATATATATATATATATATATATATATTCCAGATAATTATATTTAATTTGGGGTTACCTGTCGCAACGAACACGAAGGAAACAGTTCAGTACGATGATGGGTTTTGTATTTGTTACCGGCAGACGACTCTATTCATCTCTGAAGTGGCGTCGTGTGGTTAATGGGCCAACCAGGTCAGTGGAAGTGTAAAATAAATTGTGTAGGATTAAATCAGTACTTGCCAGACGTCGCCAAGGACGCTCCTGGCTTATGTGCCTTATACTGAAGGATGGTGCTTTAGTTCAATGACCCCCATGCACCTAAGCTGACAAGCCTGTTTTAGTGTTTTCTCTTGGATAAATATTCAGTTGGTGGTATCCACAATGCAGTTAGTGCATATTTAGCTGGTGATATCCAAAATACAGTTAGTGCGTCACCTACCTGTAAAGGAAATTATATTTATGCCCGTGTTAAACTTTGATGCTTCAGTTCCATTTAAATAATAGCAAATAAGGTGGAGTTCGCAAAACTTCCTCTCCTCAGGTCATAAAGCCCATAATGGTTAAGTTTTTTAATGGCCGTTGTGCAGTTGAAAGGCATAAAGCTATTTACTTCTTAATTTCCACTCTCACGCTCTCATACTTATGAATCAGTCAGCCAAGCATTATCAAGCCATACATCAAACAGCTGTCCTCATTACTTCAGTGACCTGATAAGAAATCATAATACATCTGCAATATTCACTCCATTGTTTTCCCATCACTGCTTATAATGGATACTTAGAGAATGGCAGCTAAGAAGAAAATGACCTATATGTGTAAGAAGCAGAGTGAAGGGAGCGAAAGTGAGGCAGTGTGTGGGAGAGTTGGAGTCCACCGTAGATGGAACAGCTTAAAGTGGCGTCACACTAGGCCAAAAGTGACTAACATGCGAGCCAGTTTTGCCAGCCAAAACGGCTAGCAGAGGCGAGTGTCCATCACACTCGTGTGTTTTTGAAAGCCGAAACGGCTAACAGTATCGTCTGCCCAGGCGCCTCGTGGTCATTAAATTTTGTAAACAAACAACCACGGAGTACCCACTCTCTTTTCCTCAGTTTCTACAACCTCCTAACGTACTTTGGCAACTCCAGAACCACAAAGCAGTCTACGAGAGTTTTCCTTGCCACAGGATCCATATCGATATCTGATTTCTACTTGTTGTTTGGAGACAAAACAGACAGCCTGCGCGGCTGGTCACCCGAGTGTCCAAATATTAATTTCATGTTACAAGAAAAAAATAAAAGTGAATAAAAACCACATGAATTAAATTGTATTTACTTAACAATTTTAGTTAAAGTTTCCTTCTGTGATTAACAGAATATTTTCTCACCAGTTACAAAAGTAATACAGGCTCATTTGAGTTCTAATCCCATCAACAAGCTGTGAGCATTCGCCTCGCACGCGAAATCCCGCTCACCCCGAGTCAGTTTGGCTAGCGGGTCGCAAAACTGGCTCGCATGTTACACACTTTTGTCCCAGTGTGACGCTGCCTTTAGTCTACAATGAAAGCAACAAAGAGGCAGTCAAGACCGCCTCGGGCTTATCTCTTAGGTTCGTGGTTAACTTTTTTATTTTTTTTTAATGCTGAGAACCTACGGAAATTGGCATCTCTAAAGAAAGTTGAAATAATGAAAACCGTAATCTGATTCCGTATTCCTTCTTTCCGAAATGCCTAGACACATTGCTGTTAAAAGACTGAAGGTTATAGGTAGAGAACAAGACTTCTAGAAATGATCAGATGTACATCAAAGACTATTAGTTAACTCTTGCATCAGAGAAGTAGACAGAAATGGGGTGAGAGTATGTAGCTAGACGGGTGCTGCGTGCCAGGTACAAAGGGAAGGGCACACACGCAGTGTTCAGAATAGCAGAGACCGATGTAATACGATGTAAGGGAGAGGGTGATACAACATTGTGTCGAAGAGACTAGAATACTTCCTCTAAATTGACGAAAAGACAGGCCTTTTGACTCATAGCAGAATGTTGGAGTGAAAGTAGGCCAGTTTAGTAAGGAAACACGAGTGTATACTGGGTGAAAGCAGCCTGGGAAAATATTGGCTTAGTTTGGCGGCTGACGCAGAGTAATGGAGAGCTGTAAGAAAGATGACGACAAGGTTTTGACAGTTATAGCCAGAAAAAAACGTTAGCGAGTATTATTTTTGTTACGGTATTAATAATAATAATAATAATATTATTATTATTATTATTATTATTATTATTATTATTATTATTATTATGTTAGTATTATTATTATTATTATTATTATTATTATTATTATCATCATCATCATCATCATTATTATTATCACTTATTATTATTATTATTATTATTATTATTATTATTATTATTATTATCATCATCATCATCATCATCATCATTATCCAGACCTCCTTTCCCACCCAAGGGGGGGGGGGTAAGGAATAGCAGCGTCCAGGCAGCCAAAGTTTGCCCAATTCAACGGGGCACGCTTCCATTCACTCATCACTCAAGCCCACGGAATCCTGGCTCTTTCTGACAGGTCAGAAGGTCCACCACGTGTACTGTACCACCACGTACATATACCTATCCGATAGAGTCAATCTGAAAGCTGTCACGTTAAAAAGGGGTACCAAATCCATGGTCATATACCTCTCCATACAAAGTCCATCCAGCCAGTGCGATCTCTTGTCAATCCCTTAGCCTCGCCAACTTCCATACCTCTTTTCCTCACACTCAATTCACCATATCCCTCCACCTTCTTCTTGGCCTCTTCGCCTCCTCCTTCCTTCAGATTCGCTCAGATATGCCTTTTTCACCACTCTATAGTCTTCCGTTCTCTCCACATGACCGTACCATCTCAGTGCACTGTCTTCGATTCTGGTGTCCACAGACTTCCTCACTCCGAATCTTTCGCGTATTACATTATTCCGTATTCTATCCACCCTCTGTACTCCACACACATTCCTCAACAGTCCCATCTCCACTGCTCTTACTCTTGACTTTTCATTTTCATGTCACAGCATAGTCTCACACCCGTATGTTAAAGCTGGCACTAACACTCCTTCATGCTGCAACACTCAAGCCTCTGTTTCTTATCAAGGCCTTCATAGCACCAGTTACTTTCCTGTCTTGTATCGCTCAACTTTCCACCTTTGCACATTTTCCTCTCTTTTCTGTCATTGTACCCAAGTATTTGTACTATCTTACCAATTCCAGTCTCTCTCCATTCACCGTAACATCACACTGGGAGTCACATTTTCTCTCAGTAGCCATTACTTTACTCTTTTCTACATTTACTCTCAAGGCATGACGTTCACAGACATCTACAAAACTCTGCACTAGTCTACCAAGCTCTTGTCCGGTATTTGCAAGCAGTACTGCATCACCAGCATACATCAATTTTGAGTTCATCCATCACCATTCATTACCAACGCCATCCCCCTCTCCATTACTCGTGTTTTTACTTCTCCCATCACCCCATTCAAATATACATTGAACAACCATGGGGACATAACACTACCTTGTCGCGCTCCAACGGTGATCATGAACCATTTACTTAAATGCCCGTTTACCAATACAAATGATTCTCTACCATCGTAAAAGCTCTTAACGGCACCTAGCAGCTCACCATCTACACTGTACATACGCAGAACCTTCCACAGTCCTTCTCTGTCTACTTTCTCGTATGCTTTTGCCAGATCCATAAATACCATTAACACCTTATAGTCCTCACAAGCCTTCTCCACTATCTGTCTCACTGCAGATATTTGATTCATACATCCTCTGCCACTCGTAAAGCCACCCTGTTCGTCATTCACTAGGCCTTCTGATCTCTCTTACTATCTCTGTTGTAATTCTTCCATATACCTTCCCTGCCCCACTCGATAGACTTATTCCACGATAATTCTTGCACTCACTTCGGCCACCTTTATTCATGTACAGAGGTACAATCACAGCCTTTTTCCACTCTAATGGCACAATTTCACTCGTCCGTGCCTCCCTGCATTTTTCCAACAAGCACTTCATTCCGTTCTCTTCACTCCACTTAATCATCTTTGCATACGCCTCATCAATACCAGCTACAGGTACTTTCTATCTTAATCATCTTTACATACACCTCATCAGTACCAGCTACTTTCCCATGTTTCAGCCGTTTCACAGCGCTCTTCACGCACTGCATTCCATCTCTGCACATCCCCAAAACCAATCATGTTTACAGCCACTCTGTTCTCTCTATTCCATTCATCAGGCTTTCATAATATTCTTTCCTTCTGGTCCTTACTTCATCCCCATGGGTTAATAATCTACCCTCTTACAGCCTTCACACTTTCACATTTCTTTCCACTGTCACTTCTACATTTCCGCACCTCTTTCCAGAATAACTTCCCATTTTCAGAATAATTTACATTCATTTTTCTTCCTAGATTATCATTTACCTCCTTTTTCATCTTCACTAGCCTGTTGTAGCAGCCGTGGCTCAGTGAGTTAGAGCGCTCTGCTCTGACCGAAGGGTCGGAGGATCGAATCCTCATTGGTAGACATCAGGAAGGGCATCCGGTCATAAAATGCTACGCGCTCCAATCCAAAGTCCTCTATCTAGGGGCAACGTCTTAGCCCTTCGGGGATACCTGGCATAAAACATATATATATATATTTTTTCCTCTTCACTAGTCTCTTTACGTTCTTCTTGCTCTCAGTATATTCAGTTTTTATTTCAGTTGAACCTCTGTCCTGTATCCACTCTAGCTACTTCTTCCTCTTTTTCTCCACTGCTCTCTTAACCTCTTCGTCTCACAATGCCGTACCTTTCTTCGTCGTTGTTACTCTTGCAACATCACACACCGCTCTAGCATTCCTAACTGGGCAATCCACAAGTTGTCCAGATTCATTTCATTCCACTTCACTGATTCCAACTCCTCCCCTACTTTTGCCATTTCTTTAATCCACAGCTTTTCGACTTTCATTGTCTCTCCCTGACTGCTCCTCTCTCTCTTGGTCCACCTCACTCCTCTCAGCTTGATCTTGCATACCACAGTCCTATGATCTGATAAACCTCCACATCGTCCTGCCACTGCCCTCGTATCAACAACACTTCCCAGCAGCGTTTTCGAAAAGAGCAAGTAATCAACCAGGCTCATCATCATCTCATCATTATTATTTTTTATTATTATTATTATTATTATTATTATTATTATTATTATTATTATTATTATTTTGTGGTAGTTAGAGGTGCTCACCATCCACTCACTCGATGTAGTGCTGCTCTTGGGTGTCTGCCCTTTCCTCTTCTTCATCCTTCTTACCTTCCATCCTCTTATGTCTTCCTTTCCTTCATTCTTTCTTTGTCCTTCTGCCTACGGATAACTTTACACTCCCTCTTCTGTCTTTCCTTCATTCTTTCCTCCTCCTTCTACCTGTGGGTGACTCAACACTGAGTGACAAGCCAAATGGTTTCTTGTACACCAGGAAACCATTTACTACGCTGGGTGGTAACCATATAACCAAATTTTGGCGCCTGGTGGTTTAGTGAGCAATTATTGCGTTCCAATCGGATTGAGCCGGTGAAGATTTATATCCAAGGGGTGGTTGGAGTTGATTGCTCATGTAATGCCACTTAGGGATGAGTGAGGTTGATCACTCTCATCTTAAATGTCGGGACCAACTGCCTAACCCCGGGCTCCTACGCTCCTCATCGGACAATGTAGGGTTGGATGATGGATGGATGGATGGATAATAATAATAATTATTATTATTATTATTATTATTATTATTATTATTATCATTATTATTATTATTATTATTATTATTATCATCATCATCATCATCATCATCATCATCATCATCATGATCGTTTTATTAATATTATTATTATTACTATCATTTGTTTCGTTTCGCTTATAAGGCTCTCACGTCTTTGCATGCGTCGGCCAAGACTCTGTTGGGCAGGAGCCTCAACCGGAAAGCAGGACCCATATATGTATATGGGTCCTGCCGGAAAGGGTTGTGGCCCTGCGGGGGTGCGAAGGAGAATTGCAAGGCCACCCCATTCCCCACCTCTCCCTAGACTCTTATGGGCCGGAGCCCTGCCTGAAGGGGTGAGGATGACCCTTTGTGTGTCGAGCAAGGCTGCTGGCACAGTGCTACCATACGGCTGGATCAGACTTAGTACTGCTTCACGGTAATGAGCGAGGCTGAGGTTGGCTTCGACCTAGTATCCGTCAGACTACTGGTAGTCAGACCTAGTATGTGGTAAGAATACTTGCAGCGGACTAAGAATACTTCCCCAGTATCCCTGCTTGTCGTAACAGGTGACTAAAAGGGACCTTTTTGTCTCCCGTCCTTCTCTCCCTCTTGTCCTCTTCTTTGCTGCCCTACCTCTCGTCTTGATATTTCTGTTTCTCCCGGCCTTTATTTTCCCTCGTCTCCTATCAGTTTAGATATATGGATACATGATATGAATAGGTTAAGGACTTTTCATTTATGTTGACCTTTTCTCCCTTACATCATTTTCACGCCAAAGACCACTGCAACGCCAACCATAGTGCCATATAGCCATATTCGGCCTGGTGCTAGTTCCTCATTATTCCTTCCTTTGTTCATTAACGATTTTCGGAAACAAGGTGCGTCGCTTCTGTACAGACTTCTGTTGACATTAGTGAAGCCACATCACATCACACACCACACAGCATACTATATCACTCTCACACCACACAAAATCACCCTCACACGCTACTCCACACCAGGAGCATTAACTGAAGGGCCGTGAAGATCCTGCATCTAGTAATTTTGTACAAGTTTATATCGACAGTTTGCATATATATATATATATATATATATATATATATATATATATATATATATATTGGCATTACACCTTTAATGACTCAACAGGAGCGTAGGGTCCTGGAGCAAGGGTAGTGAGTCTAGACATATAAGGAAAGAATGACCACTCTTCCCCAATAAGCCCCAATCATACCTTGTTTTTCAAAGCCTTTATGGGCCAGATCTTGCTGGGACGTCTTAACCCACTGGAGACTAGACATTAAAGCATAAAACCACCAGGCATCCAAGACCACCCAAGAAGACAGTATTAACGTATCACCAGATGCAGAATTCAGCGAGTAACGAAGAAGTGTTTGGAGGCTGGTCAGGCCACGAGTACATTTCCCATTGTGGTGATACGTGAGTGGGGTTGGAGCCGCAGTGCTTCTACGGAAGTTTATAGGTGGACGCTTGTGGACCTAGCCAGGCGATTATGAAAGACACTTGAAATTAATTGACACCTGTTTTGCTGTTGCCAGATTCAGCTGGTATAATTTTAGTACCCTGATATTCCTCGAGGGTGCTAAAGACATCCAGTTGCGGTTAGGAATATTAGTACATGTCTGGTGTTCCCTACTGCCAAAGCGAATAGCAAATCTAACCGACATTCATACCACTGATTAATAACAGCGTGATCTAAATAGGGTCCGGTAGTTTCGAGACGATAGAAAGGAATTGCTGACCACAATTGTACACACAATCAAAAAAGTATCTTTACACTGATGGTCGATGGTTTCACAATGAACGTTGCTGGTGTTAGCGTTTTCTTCCTAGGGCAAATAGTTCTCAATGATAGTTTATTAATACATGTATTATAGACTTCATGCTTTGCTAGGAGGCATACACTTATATAAAAAATGACTAAACAACGTTTTCAAATGGCTCGTCTACGGTTTCAAAAGTAAAGACGGGAAAGTGTAAAGATATTTTTTTGGTCGTGTGCACTGATGCTGATTATAAACTGACATTTTAACGCTCTTGGAGTAATACAGGAGTTTATGGAACACTGAGGCCACATATACACCTGTTTTGTTGGGCGATTATTCTGTATTATTTTTACCATAGATAAACATAAGATGTGCCAGATGCGTACTTAATGATGAAAAGAGCTTATTACTGACATTGTATAACTTTTGGACTTTAATGTAAGTGCTTATGAAAGACACGATTTTAATGAACACTTTGTTTTTATTCTATGAAGTTTGTATTTTTTCACTCGATAAACAGTTTATACAAATACTTACTGTAAATAAACAAAACAACGCTCTTAACTTACATTTTGACGCTCTTAGGTTAGCACATGTCTGTGAATGGCATCTGAATTGAATATACAATTTCTTCATTGTTCCTGTACTAGTTTACACCTAATATAAGCGTAAAACATGTTCGTGGTGCATGTGTGAATTTTCTTAACATTGCAGTGAGGTAATAGGTTCTTGTACAAATATTAAACTTGATACCTGACACTTGTGGTTGGATTACCTTGCTCTGGTTGTTAGCACTGTTTTACAATATAATATAAACATTAAATTTCCTTTTGCAGTTTTCCGTATAACTCATTCATGGTTGTGGCTTCCATAATATTTGTTCCAGTTAACACCAGAAAATTTAATCCAGCTGAGAATGAGTCGTGGAAACCTGAGAGTATTAATAGTCTTCATTATTCCTTTTATGGTTAAGACAACTCCATTATTATATTCCGGCTGACTCCAGAGTCTTATTCAACTGAGAATGAATCACAAGAACCTGAGAGTGATAAGGGTTGAGGGAAGAAGACTTAATGACAGAAAGAAGATGAGATGGATGGACGTGTTATTTATTACTTATTTTTGCTCTTTCTTTTTTCAAGGTTGAGAGAAGAAGACCGAGGGGTAGATCGCAGATGAGATGGATTGGCGACAGAGGAGTAGACCTGAACGGAGGCCTTGACGTCCCGGTTTGCTGAATGGAATGAGAAGGTTTGGTACAATATAGTAAGCAGCTCTGCAGATCTTGTAACACATCTCCCTTGGCGGCTTATTACGCACATTATATCTCAGCATCCTTTGGTGCTGTTGACGCAAACTATGTCAGTTTTAAGTGACAAATGTAATACAAGCGAATGTTGAGGTGTAAGTTGCAAAACAAATCCTCTAAGGATAGGTCCTACTAAGCATCCAGTGCCAACGAGAATGCGATCTTTGGTGATGGCAAAAATTTGAGTCTACAAGTACAAAAGACCCAAGATTCACAGATTGAGTAGTTAACCTCTTCTAACCAAGGATATCGTGTGCGCATATTGTTTTCCTTCCTATTAACAGACGATTTTATTCAGCTTCGAAGAGGCTTTTCAAGTTGGTGGGATTAGGTTTGGCCTTCATCATTCCCTTCAAGGTGAGAGCCCCTTCCCAAGCTGAATAAAATCGACTGGACGTGGCAAGATTAAGTCAGCAGAATACATCATCTGTGTCTGTGGATTAATGATTATGTTAACCAGACATTTATTGTGAATGTCTGATGTCACATCTCTTGCAGGTTGATTGTGAGTGATTTTCATTAAATACCGTGTACTTCAGTATGACTTACTAAATTTCGTTGTACTTTATCGGATACATTTATATGAAGATACGTTTATATGAAGCTACAGAACGTGGTGAAAGTTTTTGGTGTATCAGATAGAGCCAGCACTCTGGGAGCTTGAATGGTGAGTGAATGAAAGCGTGGCCCATTGGAATTGGTCATATTTGGGATGTCCGGACGTTGCTACTCCTCACCTTGCCCTGGGGTGGGAAGGGAGGTCTGGATGATGATGATGATGATGATGATGGTGGTGGTGGTGGTGGTGGTGGTGGTGGTGGTGGTGGTGGTGGTGGTGGTGGCTTAGCCTACATAAAACTAAACTTACCGTTTTAATGAAAGAAATTGCTACAAAAATCTTTCTTCGACGTACATAACATTAAAATAATTCATTAGGTTTATTTTAGCATATAATCCCTCTTTGTAACAATACTCTCTCTCTCAATCAATCAATCAATCATTTCCTGTGGCACCCCACGGGATGCATAGGGCCTCAATGAACTCTCTCCACCAATATTTGTCTCTTGCCATCTCCTTCAGGTCCCACCAACACTCCTCTCCTGCTTCTTTTTTCATTGTCCTCAACCAGGTTTCCCTCGGCCTACCTCTACCTCTTCTTCCTCTAGCAGTCCACTCTGGCACATCCTGTATTAAACTACCTTCTTTTCTGTATATGTGTCCCAGCCACTTCCAGCGAGACAGTCTCACATATTCATTAACTGGTTCCACTCTCGTAATATCCCTTACTCTTGCATTTGTAACTCTGTCTTGCCACTTTACCCCAAGAATCCTTCTCAGTATTTTATTCTCAAATCCTAATACTTTCTGATCTGTTGCAATTGTACTGTACCATGACTCATGCCCGTAAATTAAAATTGGTCTAACCATGGACTTGTAAATTTTCACTTTAGTATGTACCGAAAGCATATTATTATTCCAAACAGATTTCAACATTCCAACAGCTCGCCAAGCCTGTCTAATCCTCTCCTCAATTTCATTGTTTAATGATCCATTAGATGATACAATCGTTCCCAGATATTTAAAGTTTTGTACATTCTTCACCAAATTATTCCCAATTACACAATCGATTTGGTTCTCCACATTCATATTAATAATTTCAGTCTTTCCACAATTTATTACCAATCCCACTTTTTCTCCTTCCTCCACCAGACAATCAAGCACCCTCTGCATCTCGTAAATACTTCCGCAAATCAATTCAATATCATCAGCATAGTCCAAATCCATCAGCTTCTTATTTTCTTTCCAGTTAATTCCTGCACCTGTTCTCCTTACAACCTTTTTCATAACATAATCCATAACCAAAACAAACAACAATGGCGAAAAAATTCCTCCTTGAATAACTCCTGACCTAACTTGAAATGGATCACTCAAAGGACCACCCACCATGACCTTACAAAAAGTACCTTCATGCAGGCTTCTAATAATATTTACAAACTTTTCTGGTATGCCATAGAATCTCATAATTTTCAACATAGCTCCACGTGAAACACTATCAAACGCCTTTTCAAAATCCACAAAACACATACTAAATGGCATTTTCATCTCATTAGCTTGTTGCATTAGATGCCTTACAATAAAAATCTGATCATTACAACCTCGACCCTTTCTAAATCCCGCTTGTTCTTCTCTTAAAATTTTATCAATTACTGGCTCTATTCTGTTCAACAAGGTTTTGGAAAAGACTTTTGCAACTACAGGTGTCCAAGTTATCCCCCTCCAATTGCCACACACACTTAAATCTCCCTTTTTTGGTATTTTTATAATAACTCCATTTTTCCACTCTTCTGGAATTCCACCATAATCCCAAGCCACATTAAAAAGTTTCAAAAGCGCATTCATCATCTCGTCATTTTCCACCTTAAGCATTTCAGGAAATATTCCATCCTCTCCTGGGGCCTTAAAGTTCTTTAACTCCTTTATAGATTTTGCTACCTCTTCCAAAGTTATATCCCCTGTTTCTATCTGCAAATCTCTCTCGGATGGCAAAATGTCCTCTTCAGCTGGGATTGGTCTATTTAGAACAGATTCAAAGTGCTCTTTCCACCTTCCTTTTATATCCAAATCTTTAGTCATCAAATTACCATTTCTATCTCGTACAGGTATTTCCTTCCTTCTCTTTTCAGTCCCAGTTAACTCCTTTATGGCCTGATACGCTGCTCTTGTGCTCTGACCGTCATTTTTACTTAATTTAATTTCTGTCTCTGTCGCCTTTTCATCATATAGTCTCCTCTTATCACGTCTAACGAGTCTTTTTACTTCAGAATGTAAACTCCAGTACTTTGCTCTAAGTACTTCAACTACCTGGCCATCAACATGTTGTTCTTCAGTTCTGAACTTAGCCTCTTTCCTTTTCTGAATTGCATTCCATGTTTCATCTGACATCCACTTTTTCCTTCTCGCTTTTCCCTTTTTCTTGATAGTAACCTTAGCACTCTCATGCAAAACCTCTTTTACCTCTCTCCACATTTGATTAATATCATTGTCTTCAGATTCCATCAAAGTCTGCAGGACTAGAAACCTGTTCCTACAGTCCCACCGAAACTTTTCTCTTGTGTTCTCATCACTTCTCAGCTCATCAAAATCATAATTATTACCTCCTGTACAATTACCATTAACGTTTCTCTTAAGTTTTATTTTAATCTTTGACACAACAAGTTGATGATCACTACCTATATCTGCCCCCCTCCTTACGCAAACATCTTGCAAATAACTCCTATGCCTTCTGCTAATTGCAATGTGGTCAATCTGGTTACAATATTTACCACATGGTGAAATCCAAGTAGTCTTATGTATTTTTCTATGCTCAAAGATAGTTCCACCAATTATAAGGTCATTTGCCAAGCAAAAGCTTCCAAGTCGCACCCCATTTTCGTTTCTTACACCAACACCCTCCTTACCTATACAATCTTCAAAGCCATCCCTACTACTGCCAACAATGCAAACTAACACATCATGTCTTGCCACTCTATTCACTACATCCTGCAGCTTCTCATAAAAGTCATCCTTCATTTCATCAGCAGCCTCATTTGTCGGAGCGTACCCTACAACAATACTGATATTACCATGGTCAGATTTTAAACGAGCATAAAGCAAGCGCTCATTAATTGGTTCAAACTCACATACTGCCTTACAAGCATCTCTACTCAGCAGTAAGCCTACTCCTTGGTAATGATTTCCATCACTCCTACCAGAAACCAACATACTAATACCATCTTCCAAATTCATTTTATCAACTCCAAGCAACCTCGTTTCTGTAAGAGCACAAATATCCATCTTGTATTCCCTGAACACTAAAATAAGCTCTTCCATTTTACCAGCCTGATTGAGAGTTCGAACATTCCAGTTTCCTATTCGTAAGGTTCTTTTTGGATGTATAAACTTAATTTTACACCGTGGGATTCTTAGCACCCCCTGCCCACTTAAGGGCTGCACGGAACTGAGGGCCATTGTTTCGTCACCAGAGTTCATCAAGATTTCTTAGGCAGAAAAATATTTTACCCTGGAGCCAATGCCAGTGACTCGCAGGACTCTCTAGCCACTTAATATCTTATCGACTTTTATGTCAACCAGTAATTCAAGTTGTGTAGCTCAGTTACGTTGTACTCTGTGTTTGTCGAGAGGTGACAGTAGTTAAATATATTATTTTTTACTCTTTCTCTCTCTCTCTCTCTCTCTCTCTCTCTCTCTCTCTCTCTCTCTCTCTCTCTCTCTCTCTCTCTCTCTCTTAACAGCAAGAGCATAACCTGTTCAGACATTGAAGTCTTGCTGCATATTACTCTAAGTTTTACTGTTTTTCGCTAGTGGTAAGTGGTGGCAACCATCATCCACTCACTTGATGCAGTGCTGCCTGCTCCTCTGTTCACCGTCCTATATCATTATTTTCCGTGTCTGCCCTTCTCACTTATTTCTCCCATCCTTTCTGTCATTTTTTATTAATCTTCTTTCCATTTCAAGTGGCACTACACTGCCTGACAGGCCTAATGGTTTCCTGTAACCCAGGAAACCGTTTACGTTGGGCGGTAACCATAGAAACAGATAACGAGGTGATGTGAAGCTTACAATCGTGCCCATTTTAACTGGATGGAGAGACTCAAATGCGTCGTCCATCCAGGACCCTAACCTCTACATTCCTCTCCGCCCCTCACTGTGTCGATGTGCTGTCTGCCGCAAAGTGGCATTGGTTCACTGCACGGGACGGCCCTGTTGGGTCGGTTGCCTGCCTGCTGTTTATGGTTCTGCTCGGTCAGACGGACCAGGGTTAATCAACAACAACATCATTTGTGTTTTACTGTAGAAAACATATATTGCGGTTTCAAAGTTTGAAATTGTTGGCGTAATGATTTATTATTGACAAACAGCCCAGCATCGTCTCCATACATGACATTATCCATCATGCACTATTCACTGGCCTCACTCGCCTCTCCACATAACTTGTTTTGACCCATCTCGTAGCCTCATCTGTATGTATAATGAATGTCATCACCCACCCTTGCCTCACTTCAACACTTAGCATCATCTATTCACAATGACCTCCTTTACAAATTCTTTGTGGTCTGGTTTTGTGAATGTGAATGGCGTGCTTTGAGAATAAAATTTGTAGACTGATGTAAAGTGATGGTTGCTGAGAAAGGTGACTTACTCGTATAATGGTGTGCTGATAAATGGAGAGGGAGATTTAAATTTTTGAAAGAGTTTCAGTAGCATGGTCTATAGTAATAACACAGAGGTAAATGTTTTATAAAGGAAGTGGAAAGCAGAGTGGCTCTAGGAAGAGGCGTGGCCGGCTTTATGAAGACGTTGATATACAAAAGAGGAGTGAATATGGAAATGAGACAAGGAATAAAATTAGGATGCGTAGATTCAGTAAGAAACGAAATTTGTAAGAGATTTAGGGTGAGGAAGTTTTTGATTAAAGAGTATAGAACGTGCTAATATAAAGACTTAACACTGTAAATACCAATAAGGTGGTGAAATGGGTATTATGTGAATGAATATGATGGTAGAAGAGGGTCAAGAAAGTGGATGGATACGGTAATGAACTGATGAAAAATCGAGGTATGTAACTTCACCAAGCTAAGGAACTAACAAAGGATCGAAATGAATGGAAACATGTATGGAGATGCACATAGAGGTTGCAACCGTTTCTTAACTGTAGTCGACGAAATGACTATCCTATTGGTGTCTGAGAAGCGCATCTAAATGGAAAAAATAATTGCAAGTAGTTGCTGATGGGTTTTGATAGATAAGTGATGTCGGAATTTCGAAGGTTAAATGATGTATGAATGATCTTGTGGACTGTATTCTGTGGACATGCTGTTTCAAAGTTATGAGTTCACAGTATCTCTGCCTCTGAGCCTTTCATTTCTAAAGTAAGAGGCTGCTGCTGCTGCTGCTGCTGATGATGATGATGATGATGATGATGATGATGATGGTGATATTAGTGGTGATGAACAGACATCAGTGAGTGTAAATGGTGCAGTTACTCGGACGTTAATTGAAACTTCATGACAATCATTTTATCGGTGAGAACGAGGGCAAAGAACTGGGCTGGTGGTTCGTGGCTTTCTCAGAACCACCCCCTTCTTCCCAGTCATCTTTGGCATGTGTAACGAGTCATAGAAAATAAATGTTTCTTCTTTTATTTCTTTATGTTATAATTACACCTGAGCTTGAGAAGTGAATGTGGGTATTTTGTTTTGATTGGTACGTGTGTGTGTGTGTGTGTGTGTGTGTGTGTGTGTGTGTGTGTGTGTGTGTGTGTTCGTCTGTCTGTGTCTGTATGTGCTAACAAACTAACTCTTGAGTTCATATTCGAGTATAACCAGACTCGCTGAAAGGGTTCCGGTATAGCCAATGAATATATATATATATATATATATATATATATATATATATATATATATATATATATATATATATATATATATATATATATATATATACCTAGTATATATATTAGAACAATAGGTTAAAGATCAAGGTTAAAGACGAAAGTTGTTTTTAATCCAGTTTAGAAAAAAAAAAAAAACTTGGGAAAAGAGTTCTGGGTAAGATAAGAATACAGTGATTCGAATTTGAGAACAATCAGTCAAAAGTCAAGGTCGCAAGGGAAATGTTCAACTCTTGTGTTTTGTGTTAAAATAATCAGTTTTGATCCGATTGCAACCAAACTTGGTGAAAGTGTTTTTCGTCAGCCAAGGAGTAAACTTTTTTCTCATAAAAAAAAAATAAGTCAAAGAACAAGGTCACGGGTTAAGGTCAACTCAAACAATTTTTATCCGATTTAGACCAAGAATTATGGAAATGTTGATGATTAGGCAAACTAAAATTATTCAGTGCAAGTGCAAGTGCAAGCTCATAAGGAAGGGTTAAATTTCAGTCACAGGGCAAGATCAACCCAGTTTTGATATTATATGAACCAGACTTGTTGACAGAGTTGAGGGTCAAACAAGAACGAAGAAATTCTATCTATATACCTAGGCTGCTTCCCCCAAGGAAGGGGAGGTAGCCGAGACAGGACGACACACTCCCCATTTATTCATCCATTCAAACACATTCATTCGCATCTTAGCCCCAAAGGGGAGAACGGACAGATCCTCACCACACCACACTGCACAAGGGTCAACTGCGCAATGCAATCAGTGACATCCGCAGCAGGGCCAGACAGCAGAGCTGGTTTACCCCTGCCACATCATAACAGACTCATCTCCTTACCCGCACCTGACCTGAAATAGCTGATCAGACCAAATGCGGGAGAATATCCCCTCAGGGCTGCGTCATCACTTATTCATTCACAATTTCTCTCCACTCATTTCTGTCACGCACAGCCACTCTTCCTTGCTCAACAGACATCCCTCTCGCATCCAGCGCTCTCTTCACATTGTCCATCCATCCTATTCGTGGTCTCCCTCTCAGTCTTACACCTCTCACATCAGATGTAGTTATCTTTTTCACCAGTCGCTCATTATCCATTCTCTCCATATGCCCAAACCATCGCAACACCCTCTGCTCAACTCTGCCAGCCATCTCCCGAACAACTCCAGTTCTCCTTCGCACTTCATCATTCCGCACTCGATCCATACGCGTCACTCCACACATACTCCTCAGACACCTCATCTCCATTACATTCAAACTTTTCCTCTCTGATACACCCATATTCCATGTTTCAGCCCCATACAATGCATTCGGTACCACAACACCCTCATACAGCCTTCTCTTTACATCCATTCTAAGCGAACGACACCTAAACACTTTTTTCATTCCTCCCAGCACCTTTCTTACTTCATTTATTCTAAACTTCACTTCTGCATCTATTCTTCCATCTACAGCAACATGTGACCCTAGATATTTAAAACACTCTACCTCCTCAAGCAACTCGCCATTCAAAACTATATTCATCCCCCTACCATCTGTTTTGAGATATATCGGTCAAAGGTGATGTTCACAGGGCAGAGTAAAAGTTCCACCTGTATGTCTGTTTTTAAACAAAATAACTAAAAGTTTTAATCTGATCTGGTTCAAACTTGCCAGATGAACAGAAGATCATCCATGAGGGTGACCTATTTATTTATTTATTTATTTATTCATCTATCTGTCTATCTATCTGTCTATCTAGTTATCAACTTCTCTGTTTTTATGCAATAAGTCAGAATTCCAGGTTACACTCCAAGGTCAGCTCAAACAGTTTTTATCCGATGAAGAAGTAAGCTTCTCGGAAAGGTTCATGTTAAGAGATAAAGAAATTCGTTTTTAAGAACAATCGATAGAAAATCAAGGTCATGGGGAAAGGCCAAAGGCAAAGGTAACTGGTCAAAGTCAGCTAATGCGGTTTTTTATTTGATTAGGAGCAGAGTTGGAGCAACGGGTTCAGGGTTAGGTAAGAAGGAATTGTTTAGTTTCGGGGAGCTGAAGGTCAAGGTCACAGGCTAAAGTCAAATATTCGGCCCTTAGAACAGTGTGAGCGTGGATTTTGTACTGAGTGCTCCTATTTGTCGTTGTTTATTTGTTTATGACATTCGCGAAGCAAAGGCGTGTATTGTGTTTTGACGGTGAGTGTGTGTGTGTGTGTGTGTGTGTGTGTGTGTGTGTGTGTGTGTGTGTGTGAGAGAGAGAGAGAGAAAGAGAGATCAAAGTTTTTATCCCATTTTAACCAAACTTGTTGGAAGGGTTGAAAGTCAGCAAATGAGTAAACCTATTGTCTTTTCAAAACGATGGGTTGGTCAGGGTCACTGTGCTGGGTCAAAGCCTGGCCCGGTAAAACCAACTCAAACCGTCATTATCCAGTTTAAATCAAACTTGGGGGGGGGGGCTGAGTGTAAACAGGAATGAAGTAATTCAGGTTTGAGAACAATTGTCAAGGTCACAGAACAAGGGCAAATTTTTATCAGTGTGTTTGGTAAAATAACTCAGAGAGTCTGAATCCGATTATAGCCAAACTTGGTGGAAGGGTTCACGATCAGCCAAGGAATAAACTTTTTTGAGGGCAATAGGTCAAAGATCAGGTCACGAAGCAAGGTCAACTTAAATGTTTTTTACCTGATTTATGCCAAACATTGAGGAAGGGCTGAGGATAAGGCAAGAATAACAGGTTTGAATTTGAGAAGTCAGTCAAAGGTTAAGGTTATATCACAACATTGACTCAGTCAGTTATTATTTGATTCAAACGAAATTCGATGGAAGGGTTAAGGGTCAGGCTAAGGCGAAGACATTCGGTTTTAAAAGCAGTCAGTCAAAGGACAAGATCAGAAAACAAGATCAAAGTTCGACCCGTGTGTCTGTGTGCAAACAAAATATCTAAAAGAGTTTTGATCTTGTTTGTCAAACTTGGTGGATTAGTTAATGATCACCCAAACGGTTGACCTATAGTTTCTGAGAACTCTTGGCCAAAGGTGAAGGTCACATAGGAAGGTCATCTAAAACAGGTTTTACCAGTTGCAAACCAGGCACTGGAAGGAATTAGGTAAAAACAAAGATAAAATCTTCGATATTGAGAACAATAGGTCAAAGGTCAAGCAGGGAAAGATCAAAGGCCAAGGTCACAGAGCAAGATCAACTCAGACAGTTTTGATCTGAATAGAACAAAACTTGGTAGAAGTGTTAAGGGTCAGGCAAAAGCGTAGAGATTCAGTTTTGAGGATAGTCAAACATGAAAGTCAGAAGGCAAGGTTAGCGTTTGACCCGTGCGTCTGAGTGTGAATAAAGTAACTAAAACAGTTTTAATCTGATTTGTCGGATTTGGTGGATAAGTTGAGAATCTGCCAAAAAGTTGACTTATTGTTTTGAGAATAGGAGGTCAAAAGCCAGATTCATATGGCAGGGTCAGACTTGAATGTGTTCATCTTTTCTGATATACCTAACCTTTGTGGAAGGGTTCAGCATAAAACAACGAGTAAGATATATGATTTTGAGAACAATCCAGCAAACATCAAGCTCACAAGAAATGGTCTAAGTTTGAGGTTTATGGGCAAAGTCAACTCAAACAGTTTTGTTCTGTTTTGAACTAAAATTGGTGGAAGAGTTAAGGGTTGGACCAGGATGAAGTAATTCGATTTTGAGAGTAATATGACGAAGGTTGTGGCCACAAGGCAAAGTCAAGTACGCGGCCCTTAGACCAGCTGGTGGGCGCGACTGTGGCAATGTGTGCCTCTTCTTGTCTGTTTGTTTGTTTACTAATTATTCATTTATTTATTTATCTTTAATTCTATGTATATTTATATTTACATATAATTTATTTATTTATTTATATTTGGGAATGGACGTAATTAACTTCAGTAGGTTGGTTGATTTACTGAGATTTTATCTACTTTTTAGATACTGGAACATCTTTAGTAATGATCCTGTCCGTCAATCACATGTTAAGGGTTTTTGGAAACGAGTTGCTCCACCCCAGAAAACTTTTGCGAAGCCCCATATTAAAGCTTTAGCCTCCTGCATCTCTGTAGTACCTTTGTACATTTTTTCCGCCTGCTATTTTTTAATGATGACCTTTTGCAGTAGACGTGTTATTGGACTGATGATTATGATGTACCATCATCATCATTTAGTCTGAGAACGTCTGTTTTAATCTGGTTAACATCAGACGACATCCTTGGGCAGCAGGCGTCAGAGGCAATCATGTGAAGGGCTTAGATGTCGATACAGCATACTTTTTTTTCTTCTTCTTCAGTCTAATACTTAAAAGAATATCTGTAAGAGATATTGGCTTTAATTTGCCCAAAGTTTAATGGAAAACACTTTCAGCTAAAGTGAATTTTTGAACCTTGTAGATTCACTGGTATATTAAAATAAGCTGGGAGCGGCATGTTATTGTCACATTCTCCTGCACCCAAGTGAACTGGATTAAAGTCTGTGTGTGTGTGTGTGTGTGTGTGTGTGTGTGTGTGTGTGTGTGTGTGTGTGTGTGTGTGTGTGTGTGTGTGTGTGTGTGTGTGAGAGAGAGAGAGAGAGAGAGAGAGAGAGAGAGAGAGAGAGAGAGAGAGAGAGCGATTCGTGTGTGTTTATGTGTTATTGATAACTTTGTGTAGATATAGGCTATGTGGGTGGATTCAGTCTTGTGTACTGTATGTACAGTCCGTGCATACATGTGTGTAAGGTGGGTGCATTTGCCTTCAGTGGTGTGTGTAGTGGAGTGAGAGAGTCGTGTGTTGTGATGATGGTGGTGAGGACGGCCGCAGTGGTGATGTCACAGTGCCACCCCTTGTGCTGACTTCTGCCTCGCTCCCCCTGACATCACCAAGTAAGGAAGGCTACCTTGCATTTGCCCTCAGTGCAGTGTGTGATAGGAAATGTTTATTCTCTCTCTCTCTCTCTCTCTCTCTCTCTCTCACACACACACACACACACACACACACACACACACACACACACACACACACACACACACACACCATCTGATTTTATCTATCGATTTCTACTTATGAAAATATGAACCACTGGCTTAAAGCACTGAAAGGTTTTTTATTAAAGAATGTTTGACACTACTTGTAGGAAATTAAATGGTTAATCGCCGCAATTGACATTAATTGATAAATCTTTCTGCATATATGACTTTACCAGTTTGTTTAAGTATGTACACGTATGAGAGAGAGAGAGAGAGAGAGAGAGAGAGAGAGAGAGAGGGAGAGAGAGAGGGTGAGGGTGGCATCAGGTGCAAGCTCGTGGCCATAAAGTCGACCGCTGTCCAGCACAGCCATTTTTGTCACTAGTTATGACGACACCATAGTGTTTCCTCTTTACTGATTTTATTTACTTACGACAAAAGACTCCAAGTATAGCATGTGGTGTGTATTTACCTTCTTGTTCTGCTTGTTATTCTGGGAGAAAGATTTGATTTGAACCATCATCACACCCGATCCGGCCACCTATCCTGCCAGAGTATATTTCCCTCGAACTGCCCCGCCATCAGCCCATCCTGCCCACTCATCCCCCACCTAGGAGGGATAAGTTTTTGGTATGCGTGTTTCCAGGCAAGTCTTGAAGCGAAATATATTGGTCATGCCAGCTGACGGTTACATTTACACCTCGCCGGAACACGGTCACCTAATACGCTCGTTTAATGTTTTTACTCTTCTGTGCCACTCTCGTTACTAGAGTCCTTTCTTGAGTTTAATATGTATGGTGTAAATGAGAATAACATGAATTATGCGTGATGGTAATGAAGGTTTAGATTATATCAGGAGTGTATAGCAAATTTAGCAGTTGTGCTGTGGTTACGAATTGGTGGGTCGTGGCTGTCTCACCTCTATACAACCCTGGGAATGGAACAGAAATGACTACCCAAATAGTACCATCTGCTTCATCGTCTTTCTTTTGCGTGTATGTCCATCCCCTCCATACATAAGCTATGATGTTCCCTAGTGTATAGTGAAAATAACGTTTTCACACTGAAGTGGTTAATTCCACCATAATGTTGGGAGGGTCGACCTGAACCCCCATTCTGCCTTACATTAGGTTTAGGATATGGCGACCTCAGTACCGTGCCAACACCCTGGTCCCCCATCACTTATGTCAGCCTGAAATTTGAGTGGAGCCTGCCGTGTGACATGGAGCGTTACGGTGGCCCGCTTATGAATGTTCTGAGAAGCCTGCATCAACGGCTGAGCTGGGTGATCTGTGTCTCCACCGATGGTACACTGAATTTTAACCTCAGAACGTTTAGCTGCTGCCATATTCACAAACATACTCGAGCTCAACCTTCACACTGTGTCATTAGAACTTTGACATTTTCTCTCACCTCAGAATCATCATCTTCATCCATATTTACCAACCTTCTTGAACTAAACCCTTTCAGAACGTTAGCAGAACCCAGCCATTTTACTTTCACCAGCTCAAAGCTCTTTTATTTGGCAAAGAGAAACTCACGTAGTGAGAGGATTAAAAATGATCTCTAACACTTTCACATCGTTGCGGAGCTTATGTCGTATAATTTCATACTCTAGGCGATTATACTCATGAAACTAGAGGTAATTTTGACGTCTCATGGTCGCATCTTCAGTAGTATTTCATTCCAGCTAACGCCAGATGATTTTGTTTAGCCTAGAGAGAGTGTTAGAGACTAATACTGTTAGTACTGTCATCGTTAACTCTCATGCACTGGACATTCTTGGTATTTTATTTACAGGTAACTCCAGGTAATTTTATGGAGCTGAGAGTGAGTCACAGGAGACTGAGGAGTTTTAGTTGTGTATAATGTCTTCACTCACGTAGTCTCCAAACACTTGGCAACCAAATTAGAGGGAATATTGAAATGAAGAGATACTAAAAGATAAACATTAATAACAATAAACTGGTGTACAGACTTGTTTGTCCTGGAAGTGGTTAAGATCTTTCTTCAGCCGATCCCAAAAACCACAGGAACAGTTCAACTTTTTTTTGCCACGAGAGGCCTGTCTTAAGCAGTAACACACCGCTGGGGGGGATGGGGAGGGACGTGACGGAAATAATTCCAAAGTACCACCCTCGGATGTTAAGGTGGTATAGGGCGTTTATACTCATGCGTCATCACTCTAAGCTGAATGAAATCGTCTATTATAAGCTGAAATAGAATATGAGAGTTGTTCCGTCCAATAATGAGTTAATGGTACCAGAACTAGCACTGTGGCCCATATGACACACTCTGAGTGGAATAAAATCTTGTGGCGTTGGCTGGAATAGTACACTAGAATTCCCCCGACCATGAGAAGGTTAGTGGTACCATTATGAACACTGTATGGCAGATCTGTGACTTATTCTTAAATGAATGAAATAGTGTAGTTTTAACTGGAATGACATGCTACCAATGACGTGGTCGAGAGATTACTACAAATGCCCTGGAGAGAGAGAGAGAGAAAGGGTAATAGTGTGTTTGTCTTAAGGAAGGGAGGGAGGGAAGAAAGAAGGGGAGAAGGATATTAATGAAAGAGAGGCAGTGAAGGAAGAGAAGGACAGAAAGGCAGGGGAGGGGAAAGGAGGAAAGGAAAGATGGATGGGAGAGAACAAGAGAAGGGAGAGGGGGGAGAGAAGGTAACGTTTACACCTGATGGAACTGTGCCGCTCCAGTAATTTGAAATAGTTGTGGTTGCAGGACATTACCAAACAAAACAACTCTCCAGTCGCACTACACCTGGCCATCAACCGAGCTAAAAGGGGTTATGGGTCTTTGTCAGGTTAGTGTAAATCCGCTGCAGTGATCCGCTCTAACCACACATGTCGCAGATGATTTACTAAACGCTGTGCTGAAGGACGGGAGATCGAATTCACACCCTCATCTCATTTACACTCATCTGATTTACTTTTCCGGTTTATTTATTTATTTGTTTGTTTCTTTGTTGATCAGGAAGGAGAAAAATAAAACTGTGGACTTTACCTGGACCTCTTATTCCTTCTGTAAAAACGAATCCAAGTTACAGGAGGGAAAAAAATCATCAGGGGCTACTTTTTTCTCCGCAGGAAAGACGAGGAAAGAAGAGTGCACAAATTTCCCATATCCCTTGTTCATCCTGCAGATCAAAATACGAGTTACGAGGGAGATTTAATGGTAAATGTGTTCGAAAATACAACCCCTCACAGGACAGTATATTAAGTAGCGGAGACCATAGCAGCTCCTCCATAGCGATTTATTCTGCTATGTATTCTTAGCGATTTATCAGCGATTTATTTTTCTTGTATGTTAGGGATGCAAATGATGTCACTTGTAAAAAGGTCTAAATAACTTGTCAGAGAATGTTAAGGTGTGATGTGCAGAATCAATCGGTAAGGAAGAGGTGTTACGCAGCCTCCTATATGCCACTGACAGGATGGTATAACAGAGCGTATCCAACATGGCGGAGGTGGCCAATGTGTTGTTGTGGTGGTGGTAGTGCCTCTGTGCTGACTGTGCTGCCAACATCACTGCTGATTCCCAGGCTACTCAGCACACACCACACTTGTTGCAGGTAGACAAACAGAGACAGACAGCCTGACAGAGAGACAGAGACAGACAAACAAACAGACAGAGACAGACAGACAAACAGAAAGACAGACTGTCAGATAGACATACATAGACTGACAAAAATATAAAGGCAGACAGACAGACAGACAGACAAACAGACAAAGTAGGATGAAGAATAAGAGACAGGAGAGGGGCGGGAAAGGGAAGGGGAAGCAGAGAAACAGGAAAATAAGGAGAGAGGGAAGGGAAGGGAAGGGAAGGGAGAGGTAGGAGGAGAGAAAGGGAAGAAGATGAAGAGGAGAGAGAAACGGAGAGGAAAGGAAAAAACGAGAAGAAGGAGAGATACGGGGAAGGGAGAGGAAAGGAAAAAAGGGATGAAACGCCGGGGGAAGAGGAGGAAGAGGAATGGAACAGGGAAGGAAGAGAGTATGTGAGGAAGAGAAGGGGAGAAGAAAAAGAGAGAAGAGGGAAGTGAGCGAAGTAATATGGAAGAGAGAGAAGGGGAGAAACAGAAGAGGGGAAGAGATTAGAAAGAGGGAATAGAGAAGGGGCTGTAAAGACAGGAAAAGAGAAGAGATGAAGAAATGAGAAGGAGAAAGCTGAAAAGGAAATGATGTGAGAAAGGGCATAGAGAAGAAACGAAGAAATGGAAAAGGAGAAGCTGGGAAAGGAGAGGAATGAAGGGAAAGGAAAAAAAAAAACAAGAAAGGAGCGACTAAAGAGAGGAAATAGCTGATGAAAGAAGTATGAAAGGAGGTTAAGTCCTGAGAGAGAGAGAGAGAGAGAGAGAGAGAGAGAGAGAGAGAGTAACCTGTTTGCTTGCTGGATAATTCGGCCAGATAACATATCGTTTCAAGTTACAACATCTGTTTTTATGCACCATTTCTATATTTTATTTTTCATGTTTAAGAGTCGCATGAATTACTGTAGGTAAAATTCGGATATGATAGTTTCTCGAGTCGAAGGACGAAGCAGCACCATGTCGGATTCTCCCATTATTAGTGGCGCCCCATGGCAACTGCACCCCTGGGGACTCTGTGACCGGGAGAGAGAGAGAGAGAGAGAGAGAGAGAGAGAGAGAGAAAGAGAGAGAGAGAGAGAGAGAAAGAAAGAGAGAGAGAGAGAGAGAGAGAGAGAGAGAAATTTGAAGGAGGAAGAGGATAAGGAAGTGAGAGGAGTGGGGAGGAAAGGGGAGGGGAAGTGGAAAGAGAAAGATGTTCCTTGAAGGGGTAGGGGATGTGAGAGGGGAGGGAGAGGCATATTCCTTGTAGGGGATGTGAATGGGGAGGTGCAAGGGGGAGAGACCTTATAAGGGTAGAGGAAGTGCGAGGGGGCGAGGAGGGAGAGTGTTGAGAGAAGGAAGGAAGGGCAGTGAGAGAGGAGGGAGGATGGGGGTTCCTTGTAGGGGAGGGTGGGGGAAGTGAGAAGGGATGTGGGTACCTGAGGGAGTGAAGGAGTTTCTTGTAGGGGAGGACAGGGCAGTGAAGGAGAGGGGTAGACTTGAGGGAAGAAGGGGGGGGGGTTCCTTGCAGGGGTACGGGAAGTGAGAGGGAAGACTTCTAGGAAAACTGAGAGGAGGAAGGCCTTTGTATAGGAGGGTAGAGGGAAGTGAGAGAGGTTAGAGAGAGAGCCTGGAGGTGAGAGGTGGTTGTAGGGTAGGGTAAGGGAGATAGGGGTGGGGCTTTTCCATGGGTACTGATGGGAAGGGCTGTAGGGCGAGGGAAGGGGCAGGACAGAGATCATATACACAGTACATAGGTAGGAGGCTGGGCGGTTTTGTTGGTTTGGCACAGGCCTCACGTTCAAACCCCACTGATTGCCTCTGAGTATATGGCGTGGACACTCACAAGCTAACGCCTGTCCATGGCAATAAAATCTCCAAAACCTTCACCATACCACTGCCTACAACCACTACCTTCTGTTTCACCGTCTGAGGCCTGAATGTTGTTGTTGTTGCTATTCCAGGGTCCTCTGAACTTGAACCCGGTGGACTGCAGGCTGAAGTTACGGTCTTCCTGAAGTTCACCATCTCCGTTTCGGGGGATAAGAAGGGAGGCGTATCTTCCTTAAGTTCCTTATAATCCAACGCTGACTTTACAGATACAGACTAACTCTGTGACTGTGTAGTACTTCTCGCCAGTGAGTAAACTCGTCAGGAATTAATCAGGATACCTTAATTGTAACCCTCACAGTGAAAAGGTTACAGAAGTTGATTGTAACTCCTTGATTGCTTAGGGTTTTCATTTATTTACTACAACGGGATACAGTTTGCGAAAATAATAAACCCATTGTAGTGAAAGGCTCAAAATGAGAAAATATAAGGCATGGTACTGAAGAGGTTAATGAGGATTTCTTCCAATCCTTTCAGCAAATATCGTTTAACCCTTTGGGCTGCGGTGGAGCGGAGATTGTTGTGAATTATTTTATGCAAAAAAAGAAAATCTAGGACTTACAGCCTGCAAAACTTATCAGTTCGAAAGAAAGTTGAACAACAAATGAAAGGCAAATTCTTGATTCGTTAATTTCGTGATGCATGAACACACTGCATATATAAAACACTACTGACATCACCTCAACCCAGAGGCCGTGGTAGGTTCTCTTCAGCTAATCCTAATCGACTGGCAATAGCTGGAGTATAATACAAATTTCTTGATTTTCCCGCCAAAGGGTTAAGCGAGGCCACTGTAATTTTCTTTCCTTCCCCCCCTCCCTGCATTGGGTTACTCTTAGTAGAATTAAACCGTCAGGCGTTACCCGGAATGCAGTACTAGGATAGCACTTCTCCTCCATAGGATTAATAGATCTACTGTAGAACCATGTTTCACAACCTTATTTTGTTCCTGGCCCCCTTTTGTGCCTCAATACCCAATGTATCTCCCCTGAAAATTAATAATGAAAAAGAAAATGGTACTTTACGATATATACTGTTTATGAAACTTCAGCTGCTAGAAATTTCATTTCTCTAAGTATCATTTTAAAAACAAAATATGAATGGTATAAAAGAAATTCGATTTCTAAATGTGTAGAAAAACAAAGTAGTGATTGTAACTGGTAATACTTCAAGACTACTTTCAGTGAAATAAATCCCTGTGGCTGGGGCAAGCTTACCTGTTTCTGACCATGTGGCTGCGTCGCTGTACAACACACGACGATCACCTCTCAGCATAACATAAAAAAAGGGAAAAACCTTTGATAGCACAGCAGGTAAGCCACATGACTAAAGACATATCTCTCCTATCCGATTAACTACTTATCTATAAATTATGTTTGTCATGTCCGAATCTATTGTACGTTAGGTTGCAATCACTAACTCAGCGAGGCTTTCTTGTAATGTTAGCATGAAGTACATTTACCACAAATGAATCCACCGCACAAATGATCACATGCCCAGCAGCCTAGACTGGATGGCCCCCTACAAACTTACCATGGCCCCATATGGTTCTGTATTCTCCACGTATCCCTCAATATGTACGCCGGGTATTGCCATTGTTGAAGGAAACTGATTTAGAACACAAGACCATTTTTCGTACACTTAAGAGGCTTCCTAGATTCCCTTCCTGAGTGATCTATTTTGTATGTCACTGGTTTACATGATTATTCTCATGTGGGTTATGAAGTGCCCAAGTGTGGATGTTTATGCCTGTGAGACGGAGTCGATATTCCTTGGGTTTGAATATTGAGGGAATGGGAGTGTGGCCTAGTTTCTCATTCTATAATCTTTTTTAATTTTGGCTCTCTGGACCCTACCGCACCCTACCTAAGAGTGGGAAAAGAAGCTTGGATGATGATGATGATGATGATGTGTTGTATCTCGAGCATGGACATAGATTGCATTAATAAGAGAGATGAGAATACTGACGCGCCATATGCAGAAACATACTTGGAAGGAAGACCTGATGGGGAGTCAGTTGTCTGAACCTGGAAAAGGGAGGGGTGTGGGGAAGGGGAGGAGGGACATAGAAAGTGAAAGGGGAAGGAAGGTTCTAGGAGGAGGAGGTAGATGAAGGGAAGGAAGGGGCGAGAAGGAGGGAGAGGGGGAGGAGGAGGGGGATGAAGGAGGGACGTAAGGGTGCAAGAGAAGAGGGAGGGGAAAGGAAGGGGATATCGTGAAAGAAGGAGGAGGAGGAGGAGGGGAAGGGGAGGCATGAGAGAGGGTATTGAATGAAGGGTCTAGAAGAAGGGGGGAGGGGTAAGAGCGGGGATACTGTAAGAGGAGGGGGAGGGATGAAGAAGGGGGGAGAAGGACCAGAGGAGGGGGAGGGATGAAGGAGGGGGGAGAAGGACCAGAGGAGGGGGAGGGATGAAGGAGGGGGGAGAAGGACCAGAGGAGGGGGAGGGATGAAGGAGGGGTTTTGTGGCCATATTTGGTTGCCCACTACAACACTGTCTCGGCTTGAGGCACGGGGGAGGGGGAATGAGGGGAGGGAAGGAGGGAGGGAGGGAGGAAAAGGGAAAAGGAAGGATGGAAAAGGGAGAAGGGAAGGAAGAAGGATATTAATGAGAGAAAGGGAGGTGGTGAAGGAAGGGAAGAACAGAGAGGAGGGGAAAGATGGACAGGAGAGACAGAAGGGAGAGAAAAAGAGAAGGGCGGAAAAGAAAGCAATGAGAAAAAGGGAGGGAGAAGTAAGGAAGGGGAAGAGAAAGAAAAGGAGTGAATGTGAAAAGTGGAAAGGTGAAAGAGATAAAAAGGGAGGAAGTGATGAAAGGGAAGGGGAAGGATGGAAGGGGAGAGGAAGGAGGACAGGAGAAAGGGAAAAGAGGGAGGATATTACTGAGAAAAAGGGAAGGTCAGGGAAGAGAGGCAGGGGGAGAGAAAAGGAGAGAAAGGAAAAGAAGGAAACAAGAGAGAGAGAGAGAGAGAGAGAGGGTCAGGTGGTTCTCCTCCCTTCCTCCACCTCGTCATGACCACTTTACCTCCCCCCTCCCACTCACTCATGATCTTTATCACCTCTCTCTCTCTCTCTCTCTCTCTCTCTCTCTCTCTCTCTCTCTCTCTCTCTCTCTCTCTCTCTCTCTCTCTCTCTCTCTCTCTCTCTCTCTCTCTCTCTCTCTCTCAGTCAGTCTGTCTATCGATCTATCTAACAATCTATATCTATCTGTCTGTCATTCTATCTATCTATCTATCTATCTATCTACCTATCTATCTATCCATATCTATCTATCTATCTACTTTCCTATTCGTCTATTTATCTTTCTTTCTGTCTGTTTATCTGTCCTGTCTATCTGTCTATCTACCTCCCTATTTAGTTCCCTCATCCTTCTCTCCCTTTCCACCCTCCCATATCCTTTCCTCCTGTCTTTCTCTCCCTTCATCATCATCATCATCATCATAATCACCATCATTATCAATATTTTTTACCCTCTCTATTTCTTTCTTCCTTTCATCCTCATTTGCCCTTCCTTTCTTTCTGTTCTCTTCCCTTCTCTCCTCCCTTCTTAACCTCTCCCTGTTTTTTTTCTCCCTTCTTTCTGTTTTCCCTCCCTTTGCTTATCTTTGCCCATCTCCCTCTTTCCCATCCCCTCCTTTCCTATCTCATTACGTGATCTCTCTCTCTCTCTCTCTCTCTCTCTCTCTCTCTCTCTCTCTCTCTCTCTCTCTCTAATACCTTCCACATTCCATCCCTCCCACTCTTCTCATTTTCTTTGTGTCCCTTCATTATCAGTCACCCTTTATCTCGCCTTCTCCCCTTTATTGCTTCATTGATTTTTATCCTGCTCTCATTCTCCTCTCGTTTCTCCTTTATTTTTCTCCTGATTCATTTCTTTCCCTTCCCCCCCCCCTTTTTTTCTTTCGTTTCCGTCTCTCCTCACGTTATCTTTTTACCCGTCCCCGCCCCGGAGGGGCTCGAGAAAGGGTATTGTTTTCACTCGGTTAGTCTGTTTGTCTGTCTGTCTGATAACAAATTTACGGGAAAACTACTGGTGCGATTATGACTAAAATTACAGGGATGATGGGCTATGACCTTCTGATCACCTGATTAAATTTTTGGCCAAACTGGGCCAAGGCCCAGGCTGTGGTCCCGATAAATGTAAAGAAAAATAAGAGTATAAAATCGTTTTTTCAAATTCGACATATCAACATGAAACCAAAACCTAAATGTGCAGCTTTCAAATCTGCATCATATAATATATCTCATTACATCAGGGGGGTCACCCCCTAGTTAGCGGCAGGGGGATCAGTGTCAGGTGGGTCGGGCCTAAAATTTCAATTGGGCATAAAATCGTCAGTTTTCACCCGATTTACTCCAGATTTGATATGTTACATCTTTGACTAGATATCCTGTTGTGTTTATACACAACTATCTATCTATCAGCTCTAAAATGACTGCCGGGGACAGCTCTAAAATGACTGCCGGGGACAGCTCTAAAATGACTGCCGGGGACGGGTTTCCCATGCCTTGGCACCGCTTCTTGTTTCTAGTTCGATTCTCGCGCCGGTCAGACTGTAAGAAATTAAGTTCTTCCCCCCTCCCGTCTTTCTTCACTCCCGTACATTTAGGGACCTGCATGTAACATCGACCTTTCGGATCGTATTCTTGGGGAAGATTAGGACTTTTCAGAAATTTATTGTTTGCCTTGATGACCCTCGTGTGTTTTTATTTACATGAATTTAAGACCTTCTTCTTCTTTAATCTTTCCTCTTCTTCATTATCATAATCATAATCATCATCATCATCATCATCATCATCATCATCATCATCATCATCATCATCATCAAAATTATTATTATTATTATTATTATTATTACTATTATTATTATTATTATTTTCTCCTCCTCCTCCTCCTCCTCCTCCTCCTGTCCATTTTTTCCCTTCACGCTTTCTTCTGTCATTCTTTTCCCTATTTCTTCTTTCTATTCCACCTTATTTTTTCTGTTCCTTGATTGTTTTCACTCCCCTTTATATACCTCTTCTTCTGTCTTCTTTTAAATGTTCTCTCGTTCCTTCTCCTCGTCCTTCAATTATCATTTTCTTTTTTTATGCAAAGAAGGAACCAAGAGCATAAAGCCGCAAATTGTTCCCTCAAAGAAAAAACAAACAAGACAATAGAGAGCCAAATTCAAGGTCCGTTCATTTCGAGGTGCCTGGACACACTGCGTTTAAAAGACTGGAGGTCATAGGTAGTGGGAAATAGTGACATAGAAAGACAGTTACCCTTTCTTGTCTCCCTTTATCCTTTCTCTTCTCTTTATCCTCTCTTCTTACTTCTTCCTTGCTTTCAACTTTTTTTTTTTCTCTCTCTCTCTTAATATCAGTTTCTCTTTCATCCATTCAGTATGCTCTTCCTCTGTCTGTCTGATTTTATCTTTAGCCCTCTCCTTTCCCCCCTGCCGTTTCTCTCTCTCTCTCTCTCTCTCTCTCTCTCTCTCTGCCCTCCTCTCCCTCCTCCTCCCCCTCCTCCTCCTTCCCTCCCTCCCCTGCCTTTCCTCTTCATTCAGCAGGGAACGTAACGCGTCTAGTCAGTCAGGTCATTATGTCTGAACCCTCCACCACCACCATCACCACCAGAACTAACACCACCACCATCACCAACACCACCACCACAACTACCACCACCACCACCACCAACAGCATCACCTCCCAACCACCACCACCACCAGAGCCACCAACAGCACCCCACCACCACCACCACCACCACTAGAGCCACCATCACCACCACCACCACCACCACCACCACCACTAGAGCCACCATCACCACCACCACCACCACCACAGTCACCACCATCTCTATCACAATTACCACTACCACAGCTACCACTATCACAACTATCACCACCAGCACCAGCACCACCAGCACCATCACCACCACCACCATCACCACAGTCACCACCACCATAGCCACCACCACCATAGCCACCACCACCACTACCGCCACCAGTCACTACTACTACGACTACCACTACCACAACTACCACCGCCACTGTCACAACTATCAATACCACCACCATCACCACCACCACCACAACTATCAGTACCACCACCGTCACCACAACTACCACCACCATCAGCACAACCATAATTACCACCACAATTATCAGTACCACCGCCACCACAACTACAGATGTCATCACTGCGGCCACTACTACCACCACCACAATCATCATCACTATATTATCTATTACAACCATCATCACCACTACCACGGTTATTACCTCCATCACAGCTACAGCCATTACTATCACCACCACCACAACTACCATCGTCAAAATCACCACCACAACTACCATCGTTACAACCACCATCACAACTACGACCATCAAACTTCTGTTACAGTACTCATCACCACTTCAAGTACTACCACCACCACTACCATAACTACCTCCATTACTACCGTTGTACAACCCCCACCACCATTACCACTACCATATTTACCATCATTATTACCACCACCACAACTACGACCATCACCACTACCACCACAACTAGCATCACTACCTCAGCTACAACTATAATGAGTATCACAACTACCACCACTTCTACAACAACTACCAGCACCACTACCACCACTACTACTGCCATCATCACTTCCACCATCACTACCTCAGTTACTACCACCACCACTATTACTCCCATCATCACTTCCACCATCACTACCTCAGTTACTACCACCACCTCTACCACAGCTCCTGCCATCATTACCACCACCACTACGACGATCATTACAACCACCACAGCCATAACTACCACCACTAATACTACCACAACCACTTCCTATACTACCACCATTACAACCATTTTTCGTTATAGCAGCCATCACTACCACAACTACCATCACTGCTGTCACCACCACTACTACCACGCCATCCTCCACGGCTCTGATCATCACCATCACTACCACAACTCCCCCTACGAGAGTTTCCACCACCATTGCGAAAACTGCCACCACTGCTGCCAGCATTTTATACCACCACAATAACTACCATCACTGCTGCACCTACCACCATTACTACCATTTTATCGCAGCTACCACCCTCACTGCTGCATCTACCACCATGAGTCATTTTCCCCCCATCGCAAATGTTACACCACCACAACTGCAACCGCTATTGCCATCCACTTCCATATCTATCACAGTCCCTAATGCAGTTACCACTACTACTACTACTACTACTAATTTCACTACCACAGCTACCACCATTGCAACCTCAACCACACCTGGTATCCTGGTCCAGTGCTGTGGCTATTACCATCTCTGTACAACTACAGTCACCATCCTGCCCACAGCCCCCACTGCTGAGGTCACTACTATCTCTGTCTTGAACCCTCACTGTCACTACTACTTTTGCTTTCTTGCACCCTCACCACACTACTACCATCACCACAACCACTGTCACCAACACCATCAAAACCTTCACGCACCACCAACATTACCATAACTCCTCCCCCTGTCATCAGTGCTTCCACCATTGCTGCCACCATCCACTACCACTGTGCCCTACTATATATCGCTGTCACTACCACCTCTACAGTTACTTTTGTCTTCCGCCATACATTTTCCTTTCTTCCACAGATGTTACAATTGCTACTACAGCTGCTCGCTGACGCTACCTTCTACCACCATTGTTGCCACTACGGCACTACCACCACTCGTAATTATCATCAGTTCACAACCACCAACACATCACCGCTACTTTTAGTACAGTACACCCTGCCCACCACCAGTCATTATTCAAATTTTCGTATGGCTCACTCACACCCAATTTAATCCACTGCAAAATAAATCATCCAGACCCGTCCTAAGTGGAATCCAGCTCAACCTGACCCAACCCACTGAAATTTAGTCTCAGCCCAGTCTAATGTACCCTAACCAAACACAACACAAATTGACCCTCTAGAGGACAAACTAACCCAGATTAATAAAACTTAACTACATCATCCCCAGGACGTTGCTCCGAAGCTGAATAATAGCCTCTATTGTTAGAGTACAATAATAATGATAATAATAATAAAAAAATAATAATAATAACAGTAATAATAATAATAATAATAATAATAATAATAATAATAATAATAATAATAATAATAATAAAAATAATAATAATAATAATAACAACAACAACAACAACAGTAACAGCCCGTATAGGAAGGAAAGCGATACCTAGGCTGAACAAAATCGTCTGCCGTTATTCAGTGTTAAACTAAAACGTCCTTAGAGTTAAGACTTGCGTGATGGAGCAGGGGTAAGGGAGGGCTGGGTTTGATAAGATTAAAGAAACAAGCCAAGCGTGAGGAAATGCCCCATAGCTCAAGTTAATCTGGGTACGGCTCCACCAATCCCGAAGTTGACCCGGGTACGACTTGGCTGAGGGTTGGTGCTGGCTGGGTACAAGCTGACCATAGATACGGCGTCCTCTGGCATGACCCGAACCTGTTGCATACCACACGGGCAAAATGAGCAGGGGAGGAGAAAGTGAACATAGGGAAAGGTGGCTATGTATATTGCTGAGAGAGAGAGAGAGAGAGAGGAGGAGTAGGAGGTGCAATGGGGTGGGTGAAAATATAAAGAGGAGGCAGAGAGAAACGGAGGGACTACGGAAGGGGCAGAAGAGTGTGAGAGATGAAACGAGGGTAAAGGGAAAAATGATGCATAGATAAAGGGAAAGGAAACTTAATACGGTAGAGGCAGGAGAGGGGGGGAGATAACGAAGACAGAGAAGGGAGAAGGATGAGAAGAAAAAGATCAGAGAGAGAGAGAGAGAGAGTTTAGGTACCGCTGGAAAGGATAAGGCAAAGTGGGTTGCGCTGGGGTTGGATAAGCTATGTCAGGGTAGAATAGGATGGACTGGATAGAAAAAGTTGAAGTAAAAATGTGTTGGATACAAGGGGGAAAACAGGACTGGCTGGGATGAGCAGAGTAGGATGGACAGAGCTGGATAGGGTGAAACAAGATGGGGTTAAGACATAGAAGATGACATGGAGTGGGACTAGACAGAGTAGAGATTAGCAGGGGTAGGTAGGATAGAATGAAATGGAGCAGGATGTGGTTAAGTTGGAAAGGCCACAGTATAACTGGATTTGATAGGTGGGATGGAGTAGATTTAGATAGGATGAAAAAGGATGGGGTTGAGGAGGATAGGTCGCAGCTGTATAGGACTGGACAGTGTATGGTTAGTTAGGATAGGGTGGGGCTGGATAGGATGCTGTAATATGGGAGTGATTACTTCATGATTGAGTAGGTTAGACAACGCAGAATAAGATGGAACAGGAAGTAGGTGGGCTTGATAGGGATGCAATAAAATGGATGTAGCAGGATAGAATGACGGCGGGTTGAGTGTAGTGCGATGTAAGTGGATGGAATAGGATTAGACAGGATAGGACTGTAAGGAACGGGATGGGGTGGAGGCGGGTAAGGTTGGGTGGAGCAGAGTTACCTGTAGGATAGAGGCTGGGAGAAAGTCGGACTTGAGCGGATGGGGTAACATCGAATGGCGGGACGGAGAGATAAGAAGCAACGCTTTTGTACGATGAAGTTTTGTCTATACTGTATTCAGCTGGGGGAAGACGTCTCATGTAATGAGGTTGTAAAAACTAGTTTTCTTGCACTTGACGGAATCGGGCCTCTTCCAGAACGTGAATGCTAGATTGTGATAGCATGAAATAAAATAGAATAAAAAAAAATTAGTTTTCACGAGCGAATGATTCTCCTTGGGTACTTTACAAATCACCTATCCGATCTGGCTACACCTGTCGTGCTGAAAGGGGTTTGGAATCTTCGTCAGGCTAGAATAACTGACCCATATGTTTATTAACCCCTTCAGTACAATGACGTCTTTTTTATTATATTTGAGAGTGGCGGGTGGAGTGAGTGAAGCAGGGATGGAGGAAGGAGAAAGAAGCAGGAAGGGAAGGTGAAGGGAAGGAGAAAAGAGAAAGGGGGATGGAGTGAGGGAGGGAGACGGTAAGGGAAGGAGAGATATGTAGGGAAAAAAAGAAAAGAAAAACAGAGGAGGAAGAGGGAAAGTAGAGAAGGAAAGACTAGGGTGAGAAACGGGCGAAGCAGAGAGAGAGAATGAGAGAGAAAGGTTAACTATATAGCATGACATTTGCCACTCTGACCCCGCCACCTACTGTACACCGCATCCCTGCCCACTTGACCTTATGTCCTTTGTTCTCCCTTCCTTCCTCTTGTCACGAGAGAGAGAGAGAGAGAGAGAGAGAGATTCCGCCTCCTTTTATTTGCTTTTATGCCTATATTTTTGCGTGTTCAGCTCTGGGTTTAGGCTTAACAGTTCATTCCTCGAGGCTCAGCAGTCCTCCTACGTGTCTGACACCCTCACGTGCCACCACTGACGCTAATTCTCACCGTCCGTGTTGAATACATGCTAATGCTGTCTCATTCAGGCATGGAGGAACAGTATTAACTGGTTTTTAAGGACATGTCAGTGTGTCTTGCTGAAGTTTAGTAAAATAAAAATTGAATCAAGGTTTAGATAATCAAAACTGTTCCCTGCCCCAGCCTGGGATCCAGGTCGCGTCCATTTGAACAGCAAACCACTTTAAAACCTCTTTATCAACTACCTCACTTATATTTCTGTTTGTATTTGGACGGGAAAATATAAGGCATATGAAAGCAACATATGCCTTCGTCTTGGATTATATTTTTCTTTAAACTGTTCTTTTCTTCTCACTCTTCCCTTTCTTTACTGCAATCGAAGAAAGTCGTGAGGCGGTAGCGAAAATAAGACAGTAATACGTCTTCAGGGGGAAAGGGTTAACATTGCCATTGCTGTATTAATATCGCAGAGGAGAATGTTTGCATACGCGTTACAAAACATGCAAGTAAGGCAGAGTGGTAAAGGCAAGTATTGTCCCCAGCTTAGGAGACATTTCAGCACATCTTCCTTGTCAGTTTATTTCTGCATATGGCGCGTTAACACTATATTGTATGCCATTTGTGTAATCTATAGCGTTATTGAGAAAAATATAAATAGCATACAGGAGAATACCGTGGCGCAATATTCGACACAAATCGCTAAGAGAGAGGAAAATCTACGCTGCCGGGAGAGAAAACGGGCCCTGTGAACCCCACCAGCATCATGACATCCCTTATATTGATTCTTGCAGCCGTCACACGATTTTACTCAGCTAGGGAGGGACATTTGGTTGTTCGATGGTTGCAAATTACTCCATTCATCGTCTAATTAATACCATGACTTTTATTTCATTTTTGTTACCGCCAGATGAATTTGTTGATCTTTAGGAGGAACGGTTAGTAGTGATATTGTTAAACGCTTAATCCAATAGTCATTCAGTACTGTGACGTCTTTTCATTTATATATTTTTTTTCTTTTTTTTTACCGCCTGATATTTTTTATTCGTTTTTGGAGACATTTGGTAAAAAGGGGGTTAAAAATTTATTCCATGAGCCCTTTACCACTCTATCGCTAGTTTTATTTTATTCTTCCTACTGCTGGATTTTATTCAGCATAGGAAAGGCCTCTGGTAGTAAACTGGTTAGCAATAAGTTCAACATCACGCCTTTGCTACCATGTAAATCCTTTATTATCTGTTCTTATTCCCGTCATTGGATTTTGTTTAGCTTTAGAAGATGGTGGTGAAGTAAAAATTGTACCCATCAGCCCCTCCCGTAACATGAAGTCTTTTGTGATTTAGTCTTGCTACCACCAGACGATTTTGTTTCAGCTCTGGGAGTGAAGGAGTTAATCTGTTTTCCACCGTTAACATTCAGGTCAGAGGTCAAATAATTCAAGGTCATGGGTCACGAGGGGCATTGTTTGGGGCTTCATCTCACTCCTCTTCCATCTTATTATCGTCTTCCCTCTTCCTGTCTTCTTTATCTGACAGTATTCTTTCTTCTAGTCTTCTTTCTGGCAGCCTGTACACGGTGATATAAGTTGGCCTTCACTTTTAACTGTTTTTGTGTCTACTTTCTCCTCTCTTGTTCTTATGTACATTATTTTATCTTAATTTTCTCCTCCTCCTTTTCCTCCTCGCTTTTCTGTCTTCTGTTCCTCTTCTTTTCTTTTTAATCTTTGCCCCTCTTCTTTTCTTTTTCTTTCCCTCTTTGGCTTCTAATTTTTTCTTTGTCTTTCTTTTTCTTCCTTCTCACTTGCTTCTCCCCTTCCTTCGTTTTCATCTCCATCTCTCCCATTTTCCTTCCCATTCATTTTCGCTTCTGTTTTGTCATCTCAGTCGTTTTTATATTTGTCTTCCTCTTTTTTCTTCTCGTTTGCTTGTCCCATTCCATGTCTTCCATCTTCTCTTTTTCCCTTTTTCGTTCTCTTTCATTTTCTTTCTTTCTTCTTTTTTCCCCTTCACTCTCTTTCCTCCCTCCCGTCTCACCTCTCATTTTGTTTGTTGTTGCTGTTGTTGTTTTTGTTGATAACGATCTTTTTGTTGCTTTCGCTGTTCTTGTTGTTGTTGTTCTCGTTCTCGTTGTTCTTTTGCATATACCGGTTCTAGTGGCGCCACGTCTAGACAGTAAATTGAGAAGAGGAGGTGAAGAAGAGAGGAATGGAAGGAGAGAGGAAGAAGAGGTGAAGAAGAGGGGACTGAAAGGAGAGAGGATGAAGAGGTGAAGAAGAGAGGACTGAAAGGAGAGAGGATGAAGACGTGAAGAAGAGAGGACTGAAAGGAGAGAGGATGAAGAGGTGAAGAAGAGAGGAGAGAAAGGAGAGAGGAAGAAGAGGCGAGGAAGAGAGGAGAGGAAGGAGGGAAGAAGAGGAGGAGGAAGAAGGGAGAGAAAGGTGAAAAATAAGAAAGGAAGGAGGATGAAGAGGAAATGGAGAATGAGAAGAAAGTGAAAAAGAAAAAAGGAGGGAGAAAGAAGAAGATGAAGAAGAGAGGGGAAGGTGAAAAAGAAGAATGGAAGGAGGAGGAAGAGGAAGAATAGAGAGGAAGGTGAAAACGAAGGAGAGAGGAAGAAGGTGAAGAGTAGAGAGGAAGAGAAGGGGGGAAAGGGTAAAGAAGAGGGAAGGAAGGCGAACAAGAGAGAAAGGAAAGGTGAAAATGAGATTGGAAGAGAAATTGAAGCAGGGCAAGGACCAGAGTGCAAAAGAGAGGAAAGGAAAGAGGAAGAGGAGGAAGAGGAAGAGGAAAAGAGGATGAAAGTAGTGAAAAGTTGGTGAAGAAGAGGGAAGAAGAGAAGAAGAAAAGAAAGGAGAGGATCAAGAGAAGAGGTGAAGAGGACAGAAGGAAGACAAGAGGAAAGAAGGTGAATGGAAAAAAAATGAAAATATTGAATCAAGAGGGAAGAGGGTCGAGCGTAAATAACTGTGAATGAAGAAAAAATGAAGGTAGGAGAAAACGGCTCACTGTAAACCGGTTGCCCTGTGCTAGAGAGAGAGAGAGAGAGAGAGAGGATGAAAAGAAGATACAGGTACAGGAGAGAGGAAAAAAGGAAAAATAAACGGAGGATAATGGACGGGAGCGGAAGGAAGATGTAGAACTGAGAGGAGGAAAGCAAAAGGAAGATGTAGAAGAAAAAGGAAGAGAGGTGACGATAAAAACACAAATAAAAGCAAAAGAATCAGAGGAGAGAAGGTCAAGAGTAAGCTGGAACTGTGAAGGAAGCAAGATGGACATAAGACTATAGATCGGCACACCTCAAGCGCCCAGCTATTTTATGCAGGTCCTATCTAAGGCTGTGACAACACCTAGAGAATAAGAAGAGGCTAGCAAATAAGAAAGCCTACATCGTCCTCCGTACATACAAATCTTTCCAGCCCAAATAAGGCACCATTAACCCCTAACGGATTTTAAAGTTGTGGTATGTTATTGGTATTTTCTGATTATTTTATTTACTTGATGATACCTTTTAATAGCCTGAGGAGTTGGAGACGGATTGCGTTAACCCCTGTATTACTAATCGTCTTTCTTATTCCAAATAAAATCGTCTGGTGGCAGCAGGAATTCAACCCCTTCAATACGGTGGCTTCTCTTCTCCGACAAAGAGAGTATGTTTTCACTCCTGTTTGTTTATTTGTTTGTTTGTTTGTTTTTTGTTAACAGGATTACTCAAAAACTAAGAGAGATTTGGACCAAATCTGGTGGGTAGATAGATCATGTCCCAGGGAACAATCAATTAACACTTGGGACCGATCCGGATCATGTTACAGATTCTGGATCCGGAAAACACTTTTTGCGAAACCCTAATCATTGATGACAAAACCTAACCCATTATGAAGAGTGGTTTGGAAATTACGTTGCCCTTATCTGAGAGATGAGCTCCAGTGAGTGCTCCTCTAGTTTACATGTTTATTCTTGCTAGCTACAGAAAATTTTATTCGGCGTAAGAGAGACTTTCGAAGTAGAGGTGTTGGATCCAATCACTCATTATTCCTTTAGTATGAAGCTTCTTTCCTAAGTATGTGTTGTGGAAACAGGTAGAAGAACCAGGAAGAGATACGTCACCGGATGGAGTGGTTGATGCAAGACGAAATTGTATAGAGGGAATTAATGTAGTGAGCGTGAGCACATGGCTGTGTGGATAAAAGTTATGATGGGAATCTTATAGGAAAGGGCGAAAGAAGAAAAAAAAAATACTTGCACATTCCAAGCCTCTAAACATAAAAAAAGGCATTAATTCCTTCACTACGATGACGTGTTTTGTTTCAATCTTACTCTGTGTGGCCACCAGTCTATCTTGCTCAATTTGGGGGACACTTCTTAATACTGAAAGGGTTGATGAAACTTGTATCTGACCCCACCAGAGTCAAAAGTCTCACCTCAGGTATGCAAAATCATCCCGGGGTGGCAAGGAGAAGGAAGGTTAATTATGTAAAATGTGTGTGTGTGTGTGTGTGTGTGTGTGTGTGTGTGTGTGTGTGTGTGTGTGTGTGTGTGAGAGAGAGAGAGAGAGAGAGAGAGAGAGAGAGAGAGAGAGAGAGAATAATATCACGCATTAGCATTTTTATTACTTGGCCTCTACCCTTCCTGCAGACGGAAGCTAAAACACCTACACAGGCACATAATGACTGCAGAGGCGGTGTAATGGCGGCCACACTACGGTATTTTTTTTTTTTTTTTACGAAGATCGAATGGTAAGTTACATAGATAGTGTGTATATGTGTCTAGTTGTGTGGAGGTGTTTTACTTGTGATCAGCAGGAGAGAGAGAGAGAGAGAGAGAGAGAGGTGAGGGGGACAGCAACACAGACGGAGACCAAAGTACAACCAGCTATACCATACTAGTTCATAAACAGGGCATGTCCACCAATTTCCTCCCAAACGCATCATATCCAAGAGAATCCTACTGGGCAGATAAACATACCAAGTTTCTTTCAGCTGAGCAATATTAGCCAGAAGAGGAAGATAAGCAGTAGAGGGGGTAATATTAAGTCTCGTACACACCAAGATACAAAGTCGCGCAACATGGTCTCTGGATTGTCTCGCATCTGTCTCAGAAAAATCTAAATTTGTCTCGCAACAGTCGTTAGACACTGTCTCTGGGTCACGTACACACAAAGATACTTTATCCCGCAAAAGTCGCGCGACAATGTCACTAGACTGTTGCGCGACTGTCTCAGGAAAATCTAAATCTGTCGCTGGACAGTCACGCGACCGTCTTGCAACAGTGTCTAGACAACCCAGAGACAAAGTTGCCTGTCTCCAAAGTGTCTGGACTGTCGCCCGTCTGTATCTGGATTGTCTAGCAACAGTTGAGATACATAGTCGCTCGACTGTCTCCAGACTTTGTATCTCGGTGTGTACAAGATTTAATAGGCGAACTTTTGTCTCAGGCTGTTCATAATTGTTAGTCGGATGTCATTGTGTACCTTAAGAAAAGCCTATAAATTTCCACACAAGTGGGTATTGTATATATCCAAACAAAAGAACATATAAAGTGGACGGGTCGTGTGTGTGTTGTGGGAACGTATAGGCTTGTCCCGTACTTCATAGATTTTAGCTCCGTCAAGCAGAGGACGTATACCGTACTTCATTCTTGCTGCCACGCGACGGTTTACTTGCAGTGTAGGCGAGACTTCCAACTGGAGAGGTTGAATATAACCTTCATTAAGTCAGAACGAGAGGCCTTTCCTAAGTTCAATTCAATCACGTAGATGTAAAAAAAAAAAAAAATAAAAAAAAACGTTACCCGACTGAAGTGGTTAAAATGGTCGTAGTTGGGTCGACCGTGTTCTCACACGAAGGACAATTTTATAGGTGGGTATTTGAAAGAGTAAAAATACAGTATATTGGAAATTTGTATCTGATGGTCTAGTGGTTCGGACGTCCCAGTCGGAATGACGGTGTTGTATATGTTAGATCTCCAAGAGGTGACTGGGGATTTTTCGATAACATCATGCCATCAAGGGAAGTAGTCTCGTCGCGTACCCTTAAATGTACCGAATTAACTTATCCTAGCCTTGGTCCCCTGTATATCGAAGGGGGCAAAGTGGGTTCGACTGGTACCATTACTGATGATTAATTATGGTGTTGTCTGCCAGGGATAATTAGAGCTTTGAGTTCGCCTATCCTAACTAGGCGGAGATTTTTCGTCCTTTTACAGCTTATGTCCCGTAGTTCTGTAAAAAATAAAACAATGCTGCGGCTCTGCATTCTCGCAAATAGCATTTTTTTCCTGACTAGCGCCATATTTTAGTGTTAATCTCTTGTTACAATTCAGCATTCACAATAGAGATATAGGATTTTTTTTGTCAAGTTAATGTCAGCAGAGTATTGTGTAAAACCACAGTAATGGCCAAAGATGTTCCTTGATTTAGGTAACAGGATAGGAGAAGGAGGAGGAAAAGGAGGAGGACGAGAAAAAGGAAGCAAAGGACGACCAAGCAGAAAGAAAGGAAAAGGAGTAAATTGACAGGAAGAAGAGAGGAGGAAGTAAGAAAGGGAAGGAGAAGGGGGATAGGAGGAGGAGAATGGAAAAAAAAAAAAAAAGAGGAGGAATGAAAGATGAGGAGAGAAAAAAGGAGAGTAAAAGGAAAGGAGAAAGGTTGAAAGAGAATGAGAAAATGGGAGATAGAGAAAAACATGGAAGAAAAAATGAGAAGAAGAGAAAAGAAAAAGCAGACAAACAGAAGCAGAGGAATAGCTGAAAAGTAAGAAAAAAAAAAAAAAAAAATTGAAAAGCTGAGGTAGGAGGAGGAATGGAGAAGGAGAAGACGAAAGAGAGAAAGGAAGATAAATAGTAGGCAGAGGCAGAGGCAGAGGAACAAGACATTAAGAGTAAGAAGAGGGCGAAAATTATACATGAAAGAAAGGGAGAGAAGTAGCAGGAGGAAAAAGGGGAGCAGGACGAGAAAAGGAACAGAAGAGAAGGAGGAAGAAGACTACGAGAAGCAGGTTAGTAGAGAAAGGAGAAGTATTAATAGAAGGAAGCGAAGGAGGAGGAGGAGGATGACGACGAAAGGTAGAGAAGTAAAGAAGAGAAGAGCAGTAATCGGAGGAGGAAGAGAAGGGGGATAAGGAGAAAAAAAAAGTAGGAGAAGAGGAAGGAGGAGGAGGACGAAGGGAAGAGAGAGAGAAAAAAGGAAGAGAGGGAGGTAGTAGCGAAAGGTCACAGGAGGCAGGTCGGCTAGAGAGGTCATGGAGGTGAGGGAGGGAAAGTGGAGGGAGGGAGGGAGGGAGAAAGGAGATGGAGGGAGGGAGGGTGGAAGAGAGAGACGGAGATTGAGGGAAGAAGGCGACAGATGGAGAGAGAGGGAGAGAGAGAGAGAGAGAGAGAGAGAGAGAAGAAGTGGCAAGATGGAAATGACTAATAATGAAGAAGAAACTAGGACAACACAGTGATGACCATTAGTGATTTTTTTTCCACCCGTCCATCGAAGTCAATGCCATTCTGAGCAGCCAGTCTGATAACAAACAGGAAATTCCACTGATTCGAAAGTTACCCGTTGTGTGCCCATAAATAATTCCACGCTTAGAACTGGCTTTGAAGTGTGCCGTCTGCCTCTTTATTGTCTCGAATTCTTGTTTTATATTTACCTCGCAAGTATAAGCATCCTAGTTCGATTTTCATGTGTACTTCGTTTCCCCCGTGTCTGTGTTCACTCGGCGGTACAACTGGGGTCTTGCGGGTCGTGTTTTAAGGAAATATTGGGACTTCACAATTATCATCTGCTTCTGCCTTAATGACCTTCCTGTACTCAGTAGGTATAAATCTGAGCCCTTTCATCATCATATCTGTGTAAATCATTGACCATGAAAAATTTAAAACTGAGTAAAATCGTCTGGCAGTGACAAAAATATAATTTAAAAAATGTTATCGTGTTGAAAGGGTTCATCACTAGCGTCGTCGTCGTCATACACCCGCCTTTGTAACTTATATCTCCAAAAAATAATTTGTATCTCACCAAGCGAAGCGTTAGCACATATTGGTCTGTTAAAGCTTATCACTAAAACTGTTTGCCACTTAGAGTAAAAAATATATATATATATGTATTCTTATTCCTTTCATTCCGTAGCAAAACCCATAAACACAGTGTATGTCAACATATTATTCGATGATATATATATATTTTTTTTTAAAGAAACCTCAGGCAGACATAATGCCCAGAGGCCATGCTCAGTCATTCTTAGAGGGAACGAAGCAACAGTCACGATTAGCGGAGAATTTCGTATCATGCGCAGGCTCACTTCAAACTCCATAACCATATCCTCAGTATTGTTGAGTTTCAAACCTTAATAATCATTCTTCAACGATTGATATAAAAAACGTGAATGGTAACAGGTAAATAAAATGTCAAATATGCTCGTACAGTATACACGTAACCGTGCTTGTGGAGGCTTTTTTGTTTCCATTGCTGGAGAGAGGTAGCTTGACGCTGCTGTGCTAAACTCAGTAGTGCCTGAAGTCAGTTGTCATTGCTAATCGAGTCAATCTTAATTTTTTTAGTGCCCTCATTTATCATTTCCCAAATTTACGCCTTTTCGTCCTGTTAAATGACAATATATAAGTACCAATGCCTCAGATATATAAGGAAAATATAACCTTACCGAAACCTCAGAGAAATAAATTATACAGTATACATTTTGGCTGTCATTCCTCAAGAGAATAATTTTATTTTTGATTCTCACAGTTTACCAGAATGTGTTTCTCTTACTGTAATTATAGAGGAAAATCATAATTTCAATACGTAACATTCATTTTTATAATTCCCTTTGTGTGGTAATACCGTGAGATAGTTCTGCGCTGAGTGACAAGCCGATCGGTGTCTTCCTTGTAAATCAGGGAATCATTTACTCTGTTGGGTGTTAATTATATAACCAAGACAACGCTTGAAGGTTATGTGGGCCAAAGCACTGCAGCCGGATATTGCCGTAAGAGAGTGCTTCTGAGGGATGCTTGGGCAGTTTTAGTCACATAATACTGCAACCAACCGAGCAACTAGTTACCTTAAACGTCTGGGCTAAGTAGCCAAGTTCTGGGCCCTTACGTTCCTGATATCAGGGAGGAATACAAAACGAAATGATCGACAGATAGATAGATATCTGGATATGTACGAGTATATCTATCTACTATATATATATATATATATATATATATATATATATATATATATATATATATATATATATATATTTATATATATCATCATTAGCCGTTGAGGTCCACTGCAGGATCGGCCTATCCCTACCGAAGCAGGGACAATACAGCCAATGTATCTCTACCCAGTGGCTTAGGCTGTCTGGTAGTGACTGTATGTAGGGTGAGAAATGCTTGTGAATGTGACTGTAATGTTGTTGTGGCTTTGGATATGTGTGTAGTTTGTGAACCAAGTGTAATCGGCCCGCTTTAAGCCGACTAGGTGCAAACATACTAGTATGCAACACTGGTTCAACCACAGCACCCTTTATGTCCGCCAAAGTATTAAGTGGCTCGGTGAACGCTTCCCAAGTTTTTACATCTCTGGCGGGAGGCGAACCTGCGTCCACCAGCGTGCGAGACGCACACTCTACCACTGTACCACAGAGGCTCCATATATATATATATATATGTATATATATATATATATCATTCATCCATTCATTGCCAGACGCCATGTATCCCAAATGGGGTGACCAAGGGCTTAGAGTTAACTGTTTTTACAGGGAGGGGCACTAATCCTCCACCAACCCCACTTGTCACGTATATATATATATATATATATATATATATATATATATAAATATATAGATAGATAGATAGATAGATAGATAGATAGATATACACTGCTCAAAATAGAATAGAATAGTACTTAAGGATGTTTTGGTAATTATCTCAATCACGATATAAATTATTCCAGATATGATACTTAATTTCTATTCAGGAGTATATCGTGTTCATTTTGTCATGTTTTGTTTCAGTCATGCTTCATTGGCCATGACTCAGAAAGCAGCTCTCCCAAGTCAGGTCAAAAGTGCAAGTTCACAGTCACTTGCAGGCGATTGTTTTCTGTTGTTAAAACATGTCTTTGACAATTCTAACCCTGTTGGTTTGCTTTCTGTCGGTCATTCATGGTGTGAGAATACACTTGAATGAGATTCAGTGTGCTACGGCATGCACAATGCTCGAGAATGGCCAGACGCAGCGACAGGTTGCTCAGCTAATGGGTGTGAGTCATGGGTATACCCGGAACGTGTGGCATCGCTACCAGGATACACAGAGTTACCGTAGGAGACGTGAGACAGGTCGTGGAAGGATAACTGATGACAGAGAGGACCGTCATATGGCTCTTTTGGCACGTCGGGACCCCTGTTTGACAGCTCGGCGGATCCAGAATGAGTCTGGGGCTGCCACTGGGAGGACTCTGAGTGACCAGACCGTCCGTAACAGGCTCCACGAAGTCGGCCTACACTCCAGGAGACCAAACATTGTGCCTCGGATGACTGCTGCACATCGCAGAGCTCGTCTTGCGTGGGCTAGACAACACCTCCGTTGGACGGCGAACCAGTGGGCACATGTACAGTTCATGGATGAAAGCCGCTTCAGTGTTGATCACCCAGATGGTCGTATTCGGGTCAGGAGAGGTGTACGACAGCGTTACGACCCTCAGTTTGTCGTGGAACGTGACCGATGGGGGCGTGGATCAGTACTGGTCTGGGCCAGAGTCTCCACCAGTTATCGTACAGACCTCCATATAGTCCAGGGTAACATGAGCTCCCAGAATTATCGGGACAATATTCTGGAGCCTCATGTCTTGCCAATGGCAAATTGTATCAGTGCTGGTTTTATCCTAAAGGACGATAACGACCGTCCCCACCGAGTCAAGCTCGTCTCCACATTTCTTCAGGATCACAATATCGAACTTATGGAGTGGCCAGCTTTGTCGGCGGACTTAAATCCGATTGAAAACATTTGGAGTATACTCAGTGACAGAGTTAGGAACCGTCAGCCCCCCTTTTCCAATGTCCAGGACTTAACTGTTGCTCTCCAGGACGAGTGGAGGAACATTGACAATAATGTGATCCGGAACACTATTCTGACCATGCGAAGGCGTTGTCAAGAGTGTGTGAGACTCAATTGTGCAGCTACCCATTATTAATGTTGATTTGGAGTCGAATTAAACTCATTAAGTCCATAAAATGTGTCATCTGATTCATTGTGTGAGTATCATTTTAATGATCATCTTTTTCAAAGATAAATTTTTCATCCAATCTTTTAAAAATCGGTGGTCATATCCCACTGAAAGTCTCATTAATGAATGGTTCTCATGATTAGCACATGATTTTGAACATATGTTTGCTATGAACTCAGTATATTCAGGAAAATGATCCTGAGTACTATTCTATTTTGAGCAGTTGTATATATATATATATATATATATATATATATATGTGTGTGTGTGTGTGTGTGTGTGTGTGTGTGTGTGTGTGTGTGTATAACAACTAATGTAAATAACGAATTCTCTCCATCTTTGCATAAATTACGTGGCTTCTTTAGTGAAGTCCCTGAAACTATGCAAGCACCAATGAGAGATTACGAACTGCACTGCAAACTGGAATTCTTTTGGCGAGGCACCATCGGCATCAAGAGAGAAGTATGACCATTTGGTAATGGAAGATGGGTTTCTTATTATTGTCTCTGCCACTTTAGATCAGCGCCAATCGACTGTGCACGGGTCACCGAGGCACACAATCTGCGATTACTAAGTCCCATTTTGCTCCCAGAACATGATCCGGGGCAGTTGATGTTATATCCAGGTCTCCATCTGTATAGTTATGTTAACAAGAACAAGAGAAATAAACAGCGGGTTTGAGTGCAAGAGGTGACCAGGGATTTCTCTGTTATGTAGTCGCTGTCAGGGGCATAAGTCGGTCATTTATCTTTAAATGTTCTGGAGTAAAGGCACATGACCCTCAAGACCCTTCTCTCCGAAATGGGAAAATGGGATTTGTGTGTGTGTGTGTGTGTGTGTGTGTGTGTGTGTGTGTGTTTTAATACGGCTTCGAATAATTATTGTATAAGGATATATTTGGCATCTTAGTTGACCTACATACTTTGAGATTATTTTTCGTGCATAATGATGACAAAAAGTTTAGATTTATGCAATTCAGAGACTGGATAAATGGTAGGATACTGGAGTCTTCAGTACGATGCGAGATCAGTCCCAGTCTGAACAGTATGGGCACTTTGTTAAAACAATCGAAACGAATTTTCCACAAAGCATAATCGCATGTCATAAAAACATCCCCGGTAATACCACCACACCAGTCCTGAATGAAATAACCCCAGCATGTGTAGACGATCAAAAAAGTTTGGATGCATATTCTGCTTGAAACAGTTTGGTACCACAGACGATGGCTACTGGAAATTCCTGGGTGATTGTACCCTACACTGGTAATCTTGCTTTCACGTGAACAATGTATATCTGATGCCTGTAATACTGTTTAATCGGTGTTGTTATTATATGCACATGTAGATGATAACAGGCTGATCTTCTGGGTCCTCAAAGGCTATATTGATAGTTTCGGATATTATCGGACCCCTTCCTCACGATCAACTATTTACAATCGTCTGCCCGTACGGATGGTGGGTATCAGTGCCCAAGTGATGGTATGTAAAGGTGTGTGAGGCCATCTGTTGTGCGCAGGACGGTTGTGCCTCGGAAACAGATTATGTAGGTTATGTACAGAATTGGATACTTAACAGAAAGATGACTACTGATAGTTTGTAGGTCATGTTGAACAGTTGGCTTTGAAGCGATTAGTACTGGAGCCTAATGATGACAAATTTCTCTCTCTCTCTCTCTCTCTCTCTCTCTCTCTCTCTCTCTCTCTCTCTCTCTCTCTCTCTCTCTCTCTCTCTCGCAGTTTATCTGTCCGTCAGTCCGTCACTATCTATCCATCCATCTATCCGTCCAGCCATCTGTCTGTCTCTCCATCTATCTGTCTATTGATCTATCTGTTTATTGATCTATCCACCTGCCTGTCTACCTTCCTACCTATCGGCCTGTTTATCTATCTACCAACATGCCTATCAATCTCATTAATAAAACATGTACGAATATGGCCCGTTAATTTATGTATTTAGAACAGTGCTTGTGAGAGGTAGGCGTGAGTCATGGCCTGCTGGGGGTCGGGGTGGCCGGGGGTGGATGGGTGGATTTTGGGGGGGGAGGAGAGGGGAGTGGGAGGGGAGTGCCAGAAACCTTCACCCCATCTGTTTCTCAACCCCCCCCCACCTCCCTCTTCTCTCCCTTTCTCTTCCACTCCTCACTGTTTCTCTCTTTTATCTTTTCCACTCTACCATTGCCCTTCCATTCCTTCTTTCTCTTCCTTTCTTCTTAGCCACAGCTCCTCTCTCTCTCTCTCTCTCTCTCTCTCTCTCTCTCTCTCTCTCTCTCTCTCTCTCTCTCTCTCTCTCTCTCTCTCTCTCAACATACCTTAAGTGTCAGTCATGTAACCCCGACCTACTCCCTCCCCCCTCCCCCCCTCCCTCAACAGTACCTCACCCTAACCCCTCCCTTTCCCTCACCCACACCTGTTCTTTGCCTCCCGCTCCCCCACATCTGAACTTTCTCTCCCTTTTCCCTATACCCCCCCTCTTCCACACATCCTCTCTCCCTTTCCCACACGCCTTCCCGCCCTCTCCCACACACCCTCCCTCCCTCTCCCACACACCTTCCCTTCATCACCCATGCACTCTCCTTCCCTCTCCCACACCCTCCCTCCTTCTTCCACATACCTTCCCTCCCTCTTCCACACACCTTCCCTCCCCCTCCCACACATCTTCCTTCCCTCTCCCACACCCTCCTTCCCTCTTCCACATACCTTCCCTCCCTCTTCCACACACCTTCCCTCCCTCTTCCACACACCTTCCCTCCCTTCCCTCTCCCACACACCTTTCCTCCCTCTCCCACGCACCTTCCCTCCCCCTCCCACACACCTTCCCTCCCTCTCCCACACGCCTTCCCTCCCTCTCCCACACACCTTTGCTCCCTTTCCCAAACACACTCCCTCCCCCCTTTCACACACACCTTCCTGCCCTCTCCCACACACCTGTTCTTTCCCTTCCACTTTTCCTTGTTAGAGCTGTGGTGGCTCGGTGTTAGCGCAATCATCTTGTGATGCGTGTCCTTAGCCTAGGATTCGAGCCCACGTCGTAGTGGACATTCAGAATGGGTATGGTAGCATGTGATATGCTTGCACATGTTCACACCCTGTCAGTTCTACCGATGACATTTGGAGACTCTGACACACACTAGCAAAACCAGTACAACACTTCTGCTTTCACACGTATCACTTCTTTCTCTGTACATCGCCAGCAAGGCGAAGAGTTATTTGTGGCAATCACTATCCCTCCAAGGAGGTCTGCTCGTGCAGTGCATCTAATATGAACTGATGCAAATACAGATACCTCTACACAGAGCAGGGGACAGTGAGTTGTTATACATTAAATCAGGATTTCATCCAGTCGTAATTACCAAGCCATGTATTGAAAACATTGACACTGCTGTATTTATATTCAGCTTAGAAATGAATCTTGTCATGAAATCACTCTTGGTTTAATTTATCATCCACCCAGTCAGCCACCCAACATTAACAATGTAATCTACAATCAACTTGCCAAAATCTCTTGTATGCAGTGCACTGTAATATTGGTGATCTTAATTTACCAGATCCAAAATGGGGAGAAGTCCTATCCTCACACACAGTGTCAGACCTACTGTATATACAAACTTGTTGGAAAGTTCTTTGCATCGATTTATAAATTACCCAACACATGGAGCTAACATCCTAGATCTTGTCTTAGCCACATCAGAGAATTTAGTAACGTTATTGTAGGAGAAGAATTTAATACAAGTGATCATCGCATAGTTACATTTAACATTAAATTCAGTGAAGACAGTGTCAGGGCCAGTTGTGAGAAAGTGCCCGACTTTAAAAGGGCATATTTTTATAAATTAATGGCAATTGTAGGTGCAAGTGACTGGCATCCCATTGTCGAAACTTTAGATATCAATGATGCATGGAATTTTTTTACAGGTTATGTATTCCAGTGTGCAACAGAAGGCCTGCCAAAAGTTCTAAGCCCAAATAGTGGAACTCCGACATTAAACATTGTCTGGAAGCAAAAACATGTTGCATATTAAAATTATAATACCACAGAGTCAAAGTGATAAAAATAAATATGAGGCTCTTCAACGGAAAGCCAAAAAATTAATTAAAAGCAATAAAGAAAAATCTTGAGGCATATATTGCAAGTATCAGTAAATCAAATCCCAAAGAATATTTCAGTTACATAAGAAGCAAAGGGGTAATAACTCCAACAATCGATCCTTTAATCACAGATAATAATGAGCAAACTGATGATGAAACTATGTTGGCAAAAAATTCTGAATACTTTCTTTGCGTCCGTATTTACAACAGAAAAAGTACATACGATTCCTGCTGTTACCCCAGTTCCTATAGAAGAGGGCAACATAATCAGTGACATTACTGTACAGTTAGTGATCGCGACATACTACTTGCAATTAACGAATTAAAAGAGAATAAAACACCAGGACCAGACAAAATATCTCCACTTGTATTAAAGGAATTGCAGAATGAAACATCAAAGCCTATATCCGAACTTTTTAACATCACTTCAGAGCAGTAAGGTGCCACATGAATGGAAGCTTGCTAACGCAACCCCAATATTCAAAAAGGGCAACAGAGCACAACTAGAAAACAATTGCCCAATTAGTTCAACATCGGTGGTTTGCAAATTGCTTGAAACTATAATCAGAGACAAGTTTGTGAAACACTTAGAAACAAACAAGCTCATCAAAGATTCGCAACATGCTTTTCGAAATAATCACTCTTGCCTCATGAATCTGTTGGACATTTTCAACGACATACTGGCCATGTACGATGAGACTAAATCTGTTGATGTTGTCTACCTCAGTTTTCAAAAGGCTTTTGATAAACTTCCACACAAAAGACTCCTTCAGAAGCTAAAGGCACATGGTTCAGCAGCAGTGTTCACGGGTGGGTAGAAGACTGGCTCACCGGATGAAAACAAAGAGTTGTGATAAATGGAAGAGTCAGATTAGATAAATGTTACAATATCATATATATAATATATAACGTCAGTATCATATATATATATAAATGATACTGATAAAGGATTATGCTGTAAGATTTCAAAATTTGCTGATGATACGAAAATAGGTAACAGAGCAGAGACAGCATCGCAAAGACAGGCAATTCAGAGAGATCTTGATCAACTGTTGAACTGGGCCCAAGCATTGCAAATGAATTTCAGTATCAATAAATGTAAAGTGCTAAACATTGGCAGTAAAAATGTAAGAGCCAGTTATAACAAATAATGTCCAGCTTGATAGGGTAAATCAGGAAAAAGACTTTGGAGCTATAATAACAAACGATTTGAAACCAAGCAAACAATGTACAGAAGCAGTGAAAAAAGCCAATAAATTGATTGGATTCATAGGTAGAGCATTTGAATATAAATCCGAAAATATCATCCTCACGTTCTATAATTCCTTAGTACGCCCACGCTTGGGGTATTACGTTCAATTTTGGTGATCGTGTTATAAAAAGGATATGGAGAAACTTGAAAGAGTACAGCGAAGGATGACAAAGATGATACCAAGATTGAGAAATGAACCATACGAAGAACGTTTAGAAGCCCTGAATTTCTTCACCCTAACTAAACAGAGGTTACGAGGTGATTTAATTTAAGTATTCCAAATATTCAAAGGACATAACATAACTGTCGATAAATACTGCACAGTTGATCACTCGAATTTTACTAGAGGCAATGGGCATAAAATAATTGGCAAATCATTCCAGTCACATGAAGCTAAGCATTTCTTCTTTAATAGGGTTGTAAATATATGGAACAAATTGCCCTCCAATGTAGTAAATTGTAATACAGTACTAACCTTTAAAGGTCGCTTGGATAAGTATCTGTCTTCTAATCCCCAGCTTAATATGTTTACTCTGGAATAAAACACTTGTGTATACAGTATATACTTTTTTCCCCCTAGAGCCTGGATCAATTTATTAAATCCAAATATAGTATAAGCACAGACTAGGATATGCACAGACAGCCCTGAGCTAATAGTCACTATTCTTACTTTCGACCCGTGATGGGCTGTGGACCACTGAGGGTCTCTGTTAGCTAAGTGACCACCATCAGGATTTTTTAAAATGTACCAGGGGTCACTGTTCCAGGAGGTAACTTGTGTGCTTGTCCCGCAGGGGAAAGTTCCTTGTCTTAGTCGAGTGAACGGAGCTGGGACCTGATTGACTGCTACCTACCTTAAAAGTGTCAGGCAAGGCTGCCACACAACCCCTGAACATCACACTGTGCACTGTGCAATTTCCATGCTGTGTCTACAGACACCCCTTTAACCCAATGTACCCGTACATAGTGTCATGCGTCATTTATTTATTTATTTGATTATTCTTTTACTTTACTACTTTCTCTTTCAGGTATTCAAACTGGTAGCTTATAGTTAAAGTATTATAGAATGTAACTTTTCTTTTTCAATCTTTCCTGTGAAATTCCCTTGTCAGTCTTTCCATGCTGCATTGTGGTTTTTCTCACTTTTTCCTGCCTGTTCTAAGTGGAGGGTTTGGAGAGGGGGAAAGCCTTGTTGCTTTACTATCCTTGTCCTTCAGCATGTAGAGTTAGGTCTCGTAGTCATAGTCTGCTCTGTCACAAACAACCTCGAAAGGATCATAAGGTCTGTTGCCGTTTGCTTTCCTTTATACTCATTTGTACACCCTTTCCCTTACCTCATATATATATATGGAGTCTATGTGGTACAGTGGTAAAGTGTGCATTTTCGTACACTGAAGAACGAGGGTTCGCGCCCCGCCAGGGTTACAAACTTTGGGAGCATTCTTCTGGCCACGTACTGCATTGGCGGACATCAGGGGTGCTGCGGTTGAACCAGTGTCACATACTATAAAGTATGTTTGCACCCAGTCGGCTTGCGTTGGCCGATTACACTTGGTTCACAGACTACACACACATCCAAAGCCACTCCAACACTACAATACACTTACAAGCACTTCTCACACCACATACAATCTCTACCAGACAGCCTAAGCCACTTGGTAGAGATACAGTGGCTGTATCGTCCCCGCTTCGGTTGGGATAGGCTGGTCCTGCAATGGACACTCAAATGGCTGTTGAGATGAGAGATTATATATATATATATATATATATATATATATATATATATATATATATATATATATATATATATATATATATATATATATATTGTTTGTCTAGCACACACACACACACACACACACACACACACACACACACACACACACACACATACTACCAGATATACAAATAGCAGAAAAAGTAATACAGGAGGAGTTAAGTAAATTAGACAGAGGAAAAGCAAGTGGTCCTGATGAAATTTCATGTTGGGTACTACGAGAATGTGCAAAGGAGTTAAGTAAACCATTATTTTTAATTTTCAAGAAATCCTTGAGTCAAGGTAAACTACCTGATATTTGGAAGAAAGCAAATATTGTCCCCTTATTCAAGAAAGGAAATAGACAAAATCCACTCAACTACCGACCAGTATCACTGACCAGTGTTGTAAGCAAGGTATTAGAAAAGCTTATAAGAAAAGCTTGGGTAAATCATCTAGAAGAACACAGTATGATAACAGAAAAACAGTTTGGTTTCAGAAAAGGAAAATCATGTGTTACTAATCTGTTGAGCTACTATGACAGAGTAACAAACACAATACAGGAAAGAGAAGGATGGGTGGACAGTATCTATTTAGATTTCAAGAAAGCTTTTGACACAGTACCACACCAAAGACTTTTATGGAAACTGTACCATCAAGGAGGAATTCGAGGCAAACTGTTTTGTTGGATGCAAGATTTTCTCATAAAAAGAGAAATGAGAACAGTACTAAAAGGAAACTACTCATCATGGAAAGAAGTGACTAGTGGAGTACCACAGGGTTCAGTGCTGGCACCAATCATGTTTTTAGTGTATATAAATGATATAAACAGTAACACTGGAAATGAGAGCTATCTGAATATGTTTGCAGATGATGCAAAAATACAAAGGAGAATTACTAACACAGACTCTTGTAAAGAGCTACAAGAAGAATTAAATAAACTTCATGAATGGAGTAATACATGGCAAATGGAATTCAGTGTGGACAAGTGTCATGTAATCAAGTTTGGTAAAAGTGGAAAAAGACCTGATTGGGATTATAAGTTAGGAAATAAAACCCTATACACATCAGAAAGAGAGAAGGACCTATAGGTGTGATTATCAATAACAGACTATCTCCGGCTGACCACATCAGCGAGAAGGTACGGAACATGTATACACTGCTTGCAAATATGAGAATAGCATTCACATACATAAATGAAGACATGCTAAGAAGGATAATAACATCATTCATTAGACCAACCCTGGAATATGCATCAGTAGTCTGGAGTCCTCATCTCAAAAAACACATTGACTAGATTGAAAAAGTTCAAAGGGCCGCTACAAGATGGATACCAAGCTTCAGGGACCTAAGCTACGAAGAAAGACTAAATAAACTGAATCTACCAACACTACAGGAGAGAAGGAAAAGAGGTGACATGATAATGCTATATAAGTGCATATCAGGGAAGGAGAAAATAGACGTAAATGATTACTTAACATATGGAGAAGCATCAGCGAGAGGACACTGCAAAAAACTGCATATGAAGAGTGGTGATAAAGACGTAAGGAAATTCAGTTTCCCAAACAGAGCAATTGATCAATGGAATGCACTACCGAATGAAATAGTGTGTGCCAAAACAGTTCACAAATTTAAGGATATGTACGATAAATATGGTTTAAGACACGGGACAGTACGAGCTTGACTCATTCCTGTAAAGATATAATTAGGTAAGAACAATTAGGTGGGTAAGAACACACAGCTGTCTGTCTGTTGTCTGTTTGTCTAACACACACACACACACACACACACACACATACACACACACACACACACACACACACACACACACACACACACACACACACACACACACAAAGCTGTCTGTCTTTTGTCTGTTTGTCTAACACACACACACACACACACACACACAACTGCAGCTGTCTGTCTGTTGTCTGTATGTCTAACATACACACACACACACACACACACACACACACACCTGCTTTAGCTGTAGCTGTGTTACTCAGTTATTGTAGTCATGTCCTTACACCCTTTGACAGAAAATGCCACCTGAATTACTGCAGTTACCGTCTTATGTGCTCTCTCTCTCTCTCTCTCTCTCTCTCTCTCTCTCTCTCTCTCTCTCTCTCTCTCTCTCTCTCTCTCTCTCTCTCTCTCTTTCAGTTCTAGAAGTAAAATTATTATTATTTGCATTATAGATGTAGGTATTATCAGCAGGACTGGATAATTTGCGGACAGCACAAAGTTAGGAATATCGTACCACTCGAGAAGATAGAAGAACTAGGTAAAGGCCTGGTTAAAACAGTGGAGTGGTATGAACGGTAGCAAATGCCACTGAACCTGAACAAGTTCAAGGTGATGCACATCGGTCATGCAAACCTACCACTCCTTGTTGGGTAGTGAGATCAGGTGTACTGACTTGGAGGAAGACTAGAATGTACTAATCAGCAGTGACCTTAAGTTCTCCAAACAGTGCACTGAAGTAGAGATGAAAGCACAGAGGCTTCTAAATTATATAAAGAGGTAATTTAGATACAGAAACAAGGAAACAGTTCTGTCTCTGTACTTTTTTTTTTTTTTTTCGTACTGCTGCATCTGGAACATGCAGTGCAGTTCTGGACACCGACCCTGAAGATGGACATTGCGAGGCTTGAGAGAGTCAGACGTGGGCTACTAAAATGATCCCATCCATCAGGTACACAAGATATCAGAGGAAGCTACAGGCACTGTGCCTCATTTCGTCAGAGACTAATAGTTTGGGTGGATCGCTAACCAAGGTTTTCAAAGCCTTTCATGGATTGAAAACATTGAGTTCTAGCACATATTTAGTGTAAATAGCAACTCGACAAGGAACCTTGGAGGGAAGCTTGACTTGAAGCGCTGCCCCCATGGTACATTAGGCAGTTTCTTCATATATAAGATCTGCAGTACTTGGGATCGGATACCAAGACAGTTTGTTGACAGTTCCTCGATAGTGCAGTTCAAAGCTAGGTTAGACACAGTTTTGTTAGACTAACATAGTGGTAGATTGAATGTTTCCTCCATCTCTGTAAAAGTTCCCAGCCTTGGCCATTTTCCTCCAGGACAGGTAGGCTACTCTTCCTTTTCCATGCCCGCTCTGTGGGTGGGAGAGGTGGCTCAGGAGAGCTTCCAACCTTACTATACTTTTCTCTCACTTGGAGAGTAGCAACGTGTATCTGGCAACTTCATTCATGGTACATCCTCTGTATGCGTCGTAAGACATTTCGTTATACTACTTCTCTCTCTCTCTCTCTCTCTCTCTCTCCCACCATATATGTCCAACCCACTTAAATCCCCACCCACTCAATCCTCCTCACTTACCTCCCCCTCCCCCCATCCACTACACCTTCCCAGCCTCTCCCTGCACCTCCGTCTCCTTCACCTACCTTTTTGCACTTACTTTCTGTTTTCTTGTCGGCCTATTTACCAGAGGGAGTGGTGGGCAGGAGAGCAGCTCTCCTGTTTTCTATCCTTGCCACACACACACACACACACACACACACAACATAGGTTAGATTTTCAGTTCAGTTTATTTTTATTTCCTGTCTATTCTTTGTACCTCCATTCCCCTTCCTCACCCGTTCTTTCTCCCTCACTTATTCCTCTATCCTCTAGCCCCACCCACCTACCCCTTCACCTACTTCCATGCTTATCTCTCCTTCCCACCCCCATCTTCCTACTGTTCCACCTCTCCACATACTCTCGCTTTCCCAATTTCCCCTCTTCACCACCCCCCACCAATCCCTCCTCTTCCCATTATTTACTCCTTCTACCCCACTTACCTCTCCTCCTCACCCCAGTTCACATACCTATACTCTTCATCTGTCCTTTCCCTCCATCTGCTTCTCCTCCTCATCCCTAACAACCAACGCCCCACCTCTCCACCTATTATCCCTTCCATTTACTTGTCCTCACCAGCTACCTCTTCCTTCACATTCTTCTACCTGCTCTTCCTTTACTCATCCCCAGCTGCCTACCTCTACTCCACCATCTTCCCCACCTACTGTTTCTTGTCCACTTTCCCCTCCATCGTACACTGTCTACCCTTTCCCCCTCCTCCCATTTACCTCTCATCCTCACCACCAATCGCTTACCTAAAACTTTCTCACACCTTCTCCTCCTCCCATTTACCCCTACTTTTCACCTTCATAAAACCACCCATCCACCTATCCAAACCTCTTCTCCCATACGTACTCCTCCATCCTCCATCCCCGACCCATGCATTTTCTCTTTCCAGTCATTGTAAACATATGAAATCATTTGTCCAGGAATGTGGTACATGTCAGTGTAGTACGAGTA
>NC_137018.1:28916293-29023793 GCF_032717465.1 Coenobita brevimanus
CCGCTTTTAAAAATGCACCCCTAGTTCCCCAGCGGCTCGATGGAACTGAATGAAAGTTTGCGGCACTGACTAGTACTACAACTTTCTACTGTACTGTACACCTATGTGCTGCATTGGCCGGGTCAGGGGTCAAAGACCATCAAATGCAAAAACGATGAAAATAGCTGAAATCACGACTATGCTCGGGCAAAATGATAAAGCTCCGAAGATTATTAAGCCAGGGCCAAGATTCTTGGGTGGAATGTTGCACTGGAGTACCTTCATATAGAAATGACTTTTAGTGTCAAAACTCACTTCCGGTCGCTGAAAAAGCTTGGTCCGCTTAGAGGTGGCAATCGTCACCTACCGGCTTGTCGCTTGTTTTATTCTTACTGCCCTTAGGTGATTTTGTTAACGCTATTCTTTTTTTGAGTCACATGTAAAGAAGGAGTTGAAACAGTGTCCATTAATCCCTTCACGACCTAGTTTCTCTTCCTATGCTGAGTATAATGGTATGAAGGAAGGAAGACTAAAGTTAGAAATGTGTCATCGGACTGAAGTTGTTATGTACTACTCGAGGTAATGGTGGGCTGGGAAAGAGCCTCATAGTTACCTGCTGTTTTCACAATAATAATAATGTCACATTAACTGTACAGTTTATGATCAGTCTGTGCTACATCGTGCTGAAACCACGTCTAAGCCTAATGAGATCTTGCTGAGCTAATGAACAGCAATCACATGAGGAGGAGTGAATGGGCAGGGGGGGTGGACACGCGGGTTAGGTGAAGTGGGTGGCGGGAGGGCTAAGTTGTTGGAGTTGGCGGGTAGGGTGGGTGGGCAAACGGGGATGGTCGGTTGGGTTGGGCATGTGGATGGGTTTTGTGGGTGCTTGGGTGGATGGGCTTTTTGGATGGGTGGGTGGATGGGCTTTTTGGATGGGTGGGTGGGTGGGTGTAAGTATGGCTTCCCGGAGGACAAGCCAGGAGCCGGCCTTACTACACTGGGGTGAATGGGTGTAAACAGGTGAGTGGAGGGGGAAAAGCAGATTTACTGGGGAATAAGTCCATGGGGTAAGTAGGTCCATGGCTGAAATAGGGGCATATGGGAAAATAGGTTCAAGAGGATACACCCTTGCAGAAAATGGGCTTCATTGGAAAGGGAAAACATGTGCATGATGGAAAACAGGTCCAAGGGGAAAATACGTCCATGGGAAAAATTGATTCAAAGGAAAAATAAACTCATGGGAAAAATAAAAATCCATGGAGGAAAATAGGTCTGCAGGTAAAACAAGTAAGTCCATGGGGCAAGAAAAAAAAAAGTCCATGGGAAAAAGTAAGTTCAAGGGAGAAAATGGCTCTTTGGAGAAGAGAGGTCCATGCAGGGAAATAAGTCCAAGGAGGAATATGGGACTGTGGGGGAATACGGGTCGAAAGGGGAAAAATAAATCATGGAGAAGTGTCCATGATGTGAAATTAGGTTCATGGGGAGGAAAACAGGTGGGTGGGAATATGACCCCTAGGAATGTAGCCAGAGACGGGCTTATGTTCTACCTGCTCACCGTTCATCTCTACAGCATGCTGAAGCAACTCGTAGCCAGTGTTTCACTCTAAATAAAGACCACCTGTTAGGTAGTTCGGACTGAGGTTTTCTAGATTGGGTGCATAGGTGCCATCGCGGTATATTTCTCAAGCAGTTTAGCTAATTTTTCAACAACCACCTTGGCTACTTCACCTCGAAGATGTATTTATGAAATTTAACCTTCCCATCCCAGAGAACATAGTGCTGGATGGACTGATGAAGGGTTTATCTGATTTAACTTCTCCAGTCTGATGTTGCTCCTAAGCAGAATCCAGTCGCCTGGCAGCAGCAGAAAGACAATTTAATTAAAAAATCATCAGTACTGTTGTACTGAAAGGATCCACACTGAACCACATACCTTCATTCAGTGTGTAACTCCTGGCTACGACTTCCCTCCAGTCAGGGGTAAGGTTGTACAGGGCGGGCAGAAACCATTGGCCGTCTTATTAGAACTGAGCACGCGATGGTGAACGCTGCCCTTAATTTATGGCTCTCATTTTTAATCCTTTGACCGCTACGATTTCTCTCGACTGAAGAAAGCATTCTGCTGATAGTTTAAATAAAATTGCCAGGGGTACCAGTAGCAGAGGAAAAATTACTCAAGATAGTTTTTGAAATCTTTGAATGCTACTACTTTTATAAGCAAAAACAAAAACAAAAAAATCTTCCGGTACTGGTCAGAATGAAATACCAAAGTGCACCAACCGCAGCAACGGGATTGAAATCACTTGTAAGAATAGGAAATGCTTACGCGGCATTCCACAGTGCACAGCGCAGTTAGAAAAGAGACTGAAAAAAATATATATATAGTACATTTTCTGTCATGTGTTTCAATAATAATAATGTCAAAGTTGAGGGTCTGGCTTGTCCATTACGATCTCTGGTTTAATAATCCGGCCCAATGCCTTGCCAATGTATTACAGGAGGCAAAAGTTCACATAATATTTAACCTCTTCTGCTTCCTACCTTCCTCTGGTGACTAACACTGAAAAGCTGAGGGACGCCTGGTATGTTTCTCTACTTTTGGATGTTTATCCTTGATGTGATCCATCGGGGTGAAGAGCCTCGGACATGGTGTATGTGTGAAGTAGACGCAATGGACTGGGAGGAGATGGTGGTGTATGAGTTAGCGCGTCCAGCTCGTATCAGCGAAGAGCCAGAGTTGGAGTGTCCGGCTGATCAGACTCTTCGACAAAGGTTACTTCTCCCACGTCCCTGATCACCCAGTAGTACAAAGTGGGGACCTGGATATAACATTGACTATTTCAGGGCACAGAAGAGGGGAAGACAGTGAGAGCATACATTGATTGCCTTAATATCCTCGTGCAGTCGATAGGCATTCATTCTAAGCCTTCTTCCTCAGTGGAATAGTAGGTAGGTGAACTTATGTGCCCGAGTGTACCTGTTGCCCTCAGCATACAGGTGCACTTGCAAGGCGAGATGGTGTGGGTTTGCAGCCTTGTGACTTGTGTAACCCTCTGTAACTGAGCTAACTCTCTCTCACTCTCTCTCTCTCTCTCTCTCTCTCTCTCTCTCTCTCTCTCTCTCTCTCTCTCTCTCAACATCTTTCCTCCTTGTTTTCTATTTAGCACCGTTTTCCTTTTTTTTCCAACCTTTCTCGTTATCTGCTTCTTTTCCTTTACTTATCTGCTGTTTTCTTTCCTGTCTCCCTATCATCTTTTTTTTTTCCCATTCTATTTCCTAAACTTTCCTTTTCTTCCTACGTCTTTATCATGCTTCTCTCTTCCACTCCCTTCCCTCTCATTTCCCTTATGTTTCAGTCCATATTCATTTCCAGTCTTTCTTCTTCCTTCCTTCCTTTCCCTTCCTTTCCTACCCTTCCTCTTCATTTCCTCTCCTCTTACCTTCTTCCATTCATCCTCCTTCCCCAAATCCTTTTCTTTTCTTCTCTTTTCTCCACCTAGTCATCATTTGCCTCCACATTTCTCTCTCCCTCTTCACTCTTACCTTCCTTTCCCCTTCCACCTTCACCTTCCATCCTCTGCACTCTTCCTTTATCCCTTGTTTACTCTCTTCCCATCCACCATTCCTTCCTTTGCTATCCATACCTCTCACCTTCATCCCTATCCCTCCTCTCAATTCTTCCTCCTCTTTCTTATCCCTCTTTGTCTCTCCCCCATACCCACACTTCCCCCCACTTTCACTTCTACGTCTCTGTCCTCATCCTGCAACCTCTATTAACCCTTTCTCTTCCCCCCTCCCCCTCCTCCCTTTACATCTTCTGTCTCCCCCTCCCTTCCCTCTATCTCCTCCTTATCAGTTCCCATTAACCCCTTCAGCCAGGTGACGTCATTTTTATGATGCTACTAGACTGTTTTATTCAGTAGATTGTTTTATTCAGCTTCCGAGAGCACATTCTTAGTGAAAGTCTGTCCTAGTGTGAATAAAACCATCTGTAGTGAGCACAGATACGACCAAAAATTCGTCACCGGATTGCAGGGGTTAGTCATAAGGGGTACAGGAGGGAAGGACAGAAACAAGACACAGATGGTGGCACAGAAATCAGTGGCATTAGACGGCGAAAGGATGTAGGTTTTGACTGTTTGCTGCGGACAGACCTTCGCTTGTGGTCGTCCGACACACAAACTCAGTCGCAATCACTGGGGCTCGTACCCACTTCAGGATGTCCGCCGATCGTGAGGCCAGTGCTAAAGCTACCGATCCACAGAGTCGCCTTCCCCTCTTAGCTATGGTATCAACCTTCATACCCGTGATCGCTGATTCCTTTTTAGCCATCTCTCTCTCTCTCTCTCTCTCTCTCTCTCTCTCTCTCTCTCTCTCTCTCTCTCACACACACACACACACACACACACACACACACACACACACGTCAGTTCCTTTTTAATTCACCCCCACCCACCCCATCCTTTAACCCCTGGACAATGCCATCTGACGTTAGCCTGATAAATAATAAAGTACTTGGGCTGAAAGGGTTAAAGTAAGTTGTTTCAATTTCTTTCACTCTAGCCAGATGGAGCAAAAAAAAAGACTGATTTTAGATGAAGGAGCTAACACATATGTCTCCGCCTCATCCCTCAACCCCATTTAGCCTCTTCCCCCTCCCTCTCCCCTCCCTCAGCCAACCCTCTGCCCTCCCCTCCTCCCCCTCCCGCACCATCTCCTAAGCAAGGTTCTCTTTCACTTCGCCTCGCCCCTTATGGCTCCTTGCACCTCCCCTGATCACCAGCACCACCACTCCTCACCGCCTCCTCTTACTCTCGTGCTCCCCTCATTCCCATCCCTATCTCAGCCTCCATCTATTCCGTAGTTTCTTTCTTTCTCACTATCCTCGACTTTCCTTCTTTTCTCTCACCTTCTTTTCCCTCCCTCCTACCTTTTGAATCCGCCTTCTTTCTTGTCGCTCTCTTTCTTACGCTGCTCTTTCCCCTTCTCTTGAGTCTCAACTTCTTTCACTTTCTTCATTTCCTTCGTCTCATGTCTCAGTAGCCTCATCTTTCTCTCCATTCCCTCTCTTCCTTTGCCATTCTTCTGTTTTGTGTCTCCATCTTTTTTGCCTCACATCACTTGGTATCTTCACACTTTCTCGTACACTTCTTTCTTATTTCTTTATTTTATTTTCATTCTCACTTCATCCCATCCCACACCGCTCTTTTCACTTCATATCCCAGTTCCCACTTTCTTCTCCCTCCATATCTCTATCCTCATCCCTGTCCTTCCTCTTTTACTTATTCATCCCCCATTCCCCAGCTCGACTTTCCTTTTCCACCAGTCTATTTGTCTATCTATCATATATATATATATATATATATATATATATATATATATATATATATATATATATATATATATATATTTATTGTATAAAAATATATATGTATACCGTACGTATGTATATACCATATGTATGTATATCTATCTATCTACCTATCTATATCTATATCTGTCTAAATCTATCTATCTATCTATATCTATTTATCTATCTGTCTACTACTTATATCTATATATCTGTATCTGTTTACCTGACTGTCTATCTATCTACCTATCAATCTGTCTGCCTATCTATCTATCTATCTATCTATATCTATCTATCCATTCTCTCTCTCTCTCTCTCTCTCTCTCTCTCTCTCTCTCTCTCTCTCTCTCTCTCTCTCTCTCTCTCTCTCTCTCTCTCTCTCTCTCTCTCTCTCTCTCCAGTATATATATGTGTGTGTGTGTGTGTGTGTGTGTGTGTGTGTGTGTGTGTGTGTGTGTGTGTGTGTGTTATATACTCATACACTTCCCCCTTCCCTTCCCTTCTGTCCATTTCTCATTTCCATTTCCCCAGCCACACTTTCCTTCCCCTCCTGTTTCTCTGTCCGTATACCTCTCGCTTCATCCTCCCCTTTCGTATCTCCCCTCTACCCAGTCGTACTTCCCTTCCCAACTCTCCTACCCCCTCCACTCCCTTCTTTTCCCCTCTCATCCTCTTCCCTTATCCCATTTTCCTTGCCGTCCTCTTTGACCTCATCCTTCTTCCCCTTCTCCGCCCCTTCTCCCCCTCCCCTCCTCCCCATACCTTCCTTCCTCCCTCCCCTTCCCCCTCTCCTCACCTTATATCTCGACGTCTCACCATCACTCCTTGCCTTCACACCTTGTACACCTCTCTTCTCCTCTTTAATTGTTCTCACACATTTTCTCACAGATCTCTCTTCTCTTTAATTACACAGTGGTTCTCAGCCTGGGGAACTCGCACCCGTAGGAGTGTGTGAGCAATTTCGTGGGGGAGGACCCAGAAGAAAGATAGAAAATAGCCTGAACAAGTGTGTGTGTGTGTGTGTGTGTGTGTGTGTGTGTGTGTGTGTGTGTGTGTGTGTGTGTGTGTGTAATTCACCGGGTCGGTCAGGATCACTTGATGGTCGTGATCGTCAGCTTTTACCCTCCCGGAAGGGAACTGAGAGCTCATATAGTCCGATCTAAGGGCAAGGCTGTGACCTTCACACACGCACACACCCGTCCCCTTGCTCAAGGGGGACAGTAACCACCCACTTCGTCAGTGAAACTTTTTCGCAACCTGAGCGAGGCGCGAACTCCCGTCAACCAGTTGGCAAGCGAGAGCGTTACCTCTGTGTGTGTGTGTGTGTGTGTGTGTGTGTGTGTGTGTGTGTGTGTGTGTGTGTGTGTGTGTGTGTGTGTGTGTGTGAAGACAAACCATTGATTACACTGTGCATTACATTTTATCTGCTCCAAGCATGGAAGGACATTTTCCTGTATACCCGTTTAATGAGTTTGTTTCTTCTCTTTGTATGACCACCTCGCTTCTCCTGCTGATTGGTTTGGCCGATTGGATATAAAAACCAAAAAAAGTTTTATATCTAAGGATGAGCCACATCTCTTTACCGAGGCTTTAAAAGTTGCTTTCCGATCCTAACCAGTACACAGGTCTGCCCTCCTGTTGTCAGTGGTTATTTACATTTGCTAAACTTAATATACCAGTCAGCTGTCACATCTCCTTGCCACAAGTTTATCCCTCTCGCAGTCAAATGTTTTCTTCATGTGAGATATGTTTTATTATATGAACCGCACTGTAACGAGAACTACTACTTTTAATTGCAAGGAATTTTAATGGGTTTGCTTTTCATAACAAGAGGGAAATCTGACAAATCAGGAGAGGATTACAAACATGCCTGTGTCATTTTTACCTCCGCCAAGGAGGTTATGTTTTACCCCGCGTTGGTTTGTTTGTCATTTGTTCGTTTGTCTGTTTGTTTGTTTGTCTGTTAGCATGATTACTCAGAAAGTTCAGAGCAGATCTTGATGAAACTTTCTGGAAGGGTGGGCCATGGGCCAAAGAAGAAATGATTAAATATTGGGGCGGATCCGTATCCGGATCCTTTTTAATGACAATGACACTGGCGGAGGTATGCGCTCTAGTTGGTAAATGCGTATGACTATGGAGTATAATTTATGACCAAGTGGTATTGTGGTGTTCATGACCATCAACATATGATTTTGTTTATGAATATGACAGTGTGGTTGTATTTAAGACCATGTGATGATGCTGATAACCATGTGACGCTGCTTACGACTATGTGAAGGTGTTTATGACCAACAACATGATGTGGTGTTCATGACCATGAACACATGATGGTGTTTGTGACCATTACAAGTTTTATGACCATGTGGCGATGTTTGTGATAATGTGGTGGTGTTTATGACCATGTAGTGGTTTTAGGTCTATGTTATAGCGTTAATGACCATGTGGTGGTGTTTATGACCATGACGTGGTGGTGTTTGTGGCCATATGGTGACTTTTACGGCCACATGGTTGTGTTAGACCATGGCTCTGTGGTGGTGTTTATGACCATATGACGTAATAGTGACCGTGGCCATGTGGTGGTGTTTATAACCATGTGATCGTGTTTTAATCATATGATAATGTTTATGAACATTCGGTGGTGTTTTTTTTATCATGTAGTGCATTTAAAGACTATGTGGTGATATTTATGAATATGACTAACCAGTGGTGGGTACGACCATATGGTGGTGTTTAAGACCAGGTGGTGTTGATGAACAGGACCAAGTTGTGGTGTTCATGACAATGTGGTGGTGTTTATGAGCATGTTATGGTGTTCTTACATGTAATGGTATTTATAACTATATGATGATGTTAATGACTATGCATGTTTTATTAGTGACTATGTAATGATGTTGATAACGAGCGAGGGCGAAGCCCTCGTGAGTCTCTCGTCAAGTACTGGCATTTTCTCACATATGAGTGGCCCGACCCGGCCCGGCCCGAGAGTAACGCTGTTGAGAAGCTTATATCTCAGCAACCACGGAGCCGATCACTGCGTGGTTTGCACCATATGATAGCCCAATTCTTTAAGATTTGTTTTTGACTGGTTTCATCATACCCAGGCAGTACACGTGGCACATGATACGCCCCAAGCGCAACATGTCGAAAATCTTCAAAAGAGAGCCACAGGCCAGACAATTTGTTGCAATGGCATGAAACTTAGTAGGTAGATAGCCATCACTATACTCTAGGCATCCTCGGAGTGTAAGGCGACTTTTCAATGCCTCGCTCATACCTCGCCGACAAAGGCGTTTTACTGGTGACCATGTGCTGTTTTTATGGTCATGACTTTGGCGGTGTTGATGACCATGTGGTGGTTCTTATATTACGACAGTGTTGTGATACATGGATCTCTCTCAGGCAGTACCTCCCACGTTGGAATTGTCATGATCAGATTCAGAAACAAACAACGCACAGATCACGCACCATCCTCTCTGACGTGCTACCTTGTAATCAAGAGCAGCAGCAAACAATTAGTGTAATGAACATAACTTAGAATGGATTGTGTACTGCAGTGTTGCCTATCAACCTCGTTTTAGATGAGAAATGGATAATATAAAAACATGATTTTTTATACTTTTATCTGACTCAGGAAAACAAGAAGCGGTGCCGAGACAAATCCGTCCCCGGCAGTCTTTTTATAAGTGCTGACGCATAAACACAACAGGATATCTAGTCAGAGGTGTCACATATTAAATTTGGAGTAAATCGATAAAAATTTACGACTTTATGCCCATTTGAAATTTTAGGCCCGACCGATTTGACATTGACCCCCTTAACACTAAGTGATGGATGACCGCCCTGGTGTAATGAGGCATGTTAGAGGATACAGATTTGAAAGTTGCACTTTTAGGTTTTGGTTTCATGTCGATATGACGAAACTGAAAGGAGTTATGGCGAAAAAACGATTTTTTTTTTTTTTTTTACCCTTTTCGGGCCTACAGCCTGGGCCTTGGCCCAATTTGGCCCAAAATTTAACCAGGTGATCAAAAGTCATAGCCCATCATCGCTGTGATTTTAGTCAAAATAGCACAGTTAGTTTTCGCCTAAAGTTGTTTACAGAGACAGACAGACAGACAGACAAACAAACAAACAAAGTAAAAAATATATATATATATACCCGTCCCCGGGTCCCTCCGAGGCGGGGACGGGCAAAAATGTATGTAATAAGGTGGAACATAAGCGGGAAGAGGGCATGGAGATGTGCACCAAATCCGACGGGGGGCGCGACATTTAAAAAGTTAAGAACCACTGCCTTAACACTTTACACACATTCTCTCTCTCTCTCTCTCTCTCTCTCTCTCTCTCCTTCCACCTTTATCCTAACCTTCAACTGCCCTCCTCTTTCCTGTAATTCTCTCTCTCTCTCCTCCTTTCTCCTCTCGTCTTCGCGTATTCTCTAACACGTTACTTTTCTTCTCTTTAAATGCATTCACAACTCGTGTATGTCTCTCCTCTCTCCTCTTTAATTGTCTTCAAACCTCGTACATCTTTCTGTTCTCCCCTCTTTAACTGTCTTCGCACATTGAACACACCTCTCGCCTCCTCTTTAAATTTCTTCATACCTCTCTCCTCCTCTTTACATGTCTTCACACTTTCTCTTACACGTTTCTCTTCTCTCCTTCATTGTCATCACACATGCACTGACACCTCTCTTTTCCCTAAATATCTTAACACTTTCACACATTGGCTTACACCTCTCTCCTCTCTAAGTGCTTTCACACTTTCTCTTACTTTGCTCCCTTCCCCTCCTTCCAGCTGTCCTTACACATCCTTTTTCACTTCTTTCTTCACCTCTCCTTATTTGCCCTGACACACTTTCTTACATTTCCCTCTCTGTCTTTTTCTCTCAATAATAATCCTTACACCTGCTTTCTCGCTGCTTTCACCTCACTGTCTTGTTACCCGCGCTGCCTAGTATCCTATCTGTCTGTCAATCTGTCTGTCTGCTAGATCAATCAACATCTGTCTGCCCATCTGTTTATGAGTCAGTCTGTCTTTTATTAATCATTTCTACTTCAGTGATTCCTCCTCATGCCTGTTTCGATTTATTTTTTTCCAAGTCTTTGTTTGTATCTGCTGCTAATTTTTCACATAATTTCCATCGATATTGATTCCCCCTTTTTTTTTTTTTTCATTGTAAACTTTCTTGGCTTAATGTTTGTATTTGACTTTTTTGCATTCACATACTTTTCTTTTTCATTTTATTTTCACAAAGTTTTCCTATTGATTAGTAATTTCCCACGAATTCATAATTTTCGTCGTTTTCATTCCTTGGATTTTCTGTCACGCCCTTTGCTGAATTAAAATGATATTTGTCCTCTTTTGTTTCTAGTTTTTCATTATTGTTTGTTACTTGTTACTTTAACTGTCTGTCCCTTCTGTTGATTTTACTGATATTTTTCATATATTTATTTTTTACAAAAGTGAGTTTCATGCTAATTTGTCCTTTCCCTTTTATGAATTTCTATCATGACATTCTCTTTTTATTCATTTTTTTGATTAATTTTTTTTTCCTCTTCCTCTTTCCTCTGTCGTTACAATCATTACCTTATCACTCTTATTATTTTTGTTAATTTATTTTCACTTTTGTTTAGACGAAGGTTTTCTCTTCTGTTTTTATGCTTTATTTTCGTCATCTCTGTGGTTATAAAATTGCTTTGAAATAATTCTTTCTTATGGAACTCTCTTTTGTTTTTGTGTAATTTATTTTTTCCATCGCTTTCTTGAACCCTTTCATGGTCACATCTGTTGGTTTACATCAACCAACACCAAACGATTTTATTCAACTGAGATTCAGCATGCATTAACTTTGTCACCCTGGGAACGCCACACTGTTTATTCGCCTGAGAGTGAGTCATCTGGAAGTGTCTGTGTCCTCGTAACATTCTTATTTTTACCCGAATATTTCTTGTCCATCTGTCTTTTTGTAACCTATTCAGCCCGAGGTGGTGCTGAATTAAGTCGTCTGATGTTAGGCAGAATACAGTGAAAAAAAAAAAAAACTCGTACGGAAGAGGTTCACACGGTGTTCCTACCCTCTTTGCTATAAGGCGTCTTCCCTGAGCTGAATAAAATCGTTTGGTGGCAGGAACACCGAGGGTAAAAAAAATCTCAGTACTGAAAGGGTAATATTTTCTTTTACTCGTATTTATTTACTTGTTTATACTTATTTAGGTGTTTATTTGTGTCTACTGTGAAAGTTTTTGATCCTGAATTCTTTTTCTAAGATTGACCATATATTTGTGAAAGCGATGGAGGAGGTTGGTGTGAGTATAAACGAGCTTTCTCCTTATCTCCTCACTTTACTGTCTAATCTCACTCTCTTCTCTCCATTCTGGGTTCTCCTCTTTCTCTTCGTTTGTTTCTCTTTTTCCAGTCCGCTCTCTCTCTCTCTCTCTCTCTCTCTCTCTCTCTCTCTCTCTCTCTCTCTCTCTCCCCCAAGCCATAGCCACAAACATTTACAAATCATCCACACAATGACCCATACAACTCAACACATTACCCCTATCCACACAGCCTCACCTAATCAAAGCAAACAGCAACGGAGCCGAACTGGAATTATTTTTACTCAAACCAGACTTACCCTAACCTAACCTAGCCAAACCTACCCTTGTCAACTCACCTCAGATTAACCTAACCCAAACCATCCCAGCCTAACTTATCCTAACCTATCTTTATCAAACCCAAGAATCTTATCCAGCTTACTCTGTCTTAACAACCTGATTTAAATTAACCTAATCTAATGTAACTCAACTCAGCCATAAGCAAGCTTAGCTCAACCTCACCCAACTCAGCCTGCCATAACCTAGATTGATCCAGCTCAGCTTAACTAATCTTATTGTTTTCAAGTCACCCAACGCAGTCCTAACCAGCTCACAGTAACCTATCCTAGCCCTTGCCAGATCACATTTAACCTAGTCTAATCCAAGCCACTCCACTCCAGTCAAGCCCAGACCACGCTAATAACCCATCTCAGTCAGACCCAACCTAATCCAAAGAAATGAACTGTATGCAGTCACCCAATCCCAGAGTTCACTAAAGGAAACCACTACGAGAGAAAATTTCCAAGCCTCTTGTCAATCCCTCCAAAGAAACTGTACTGGAGATAATAAAGTCCGCTCCAAGACAAATTTATACAGTATACTTCATCTATCGATCCATCAGGAATGTAAGGGCCCTGGGCTAGGCGACACGGTTCAAGTGAGGAGGTACCGAGCACCTTTATTTCCGAGGCATCCTGTGAGATAATAACGCTGTATACTTTGTGAGTGAGGAAATAAAACGGTATTCTAGGAACGGTGCATTTGACGACATAAGAATCGATCCACCTCAACAGGGTAACGAGACAGTAAACATTGATTCCGACACCCCGTAATGCGATTCGGAGCCCAACGTGCTTTTCGGAATATTCTGTAAGAGTTTCGTAATTGGTTAATGATAAGTAGAGCGATATTCTTGTCCCCAACTGTACCCTCCTGTCCCCCCCTTTACGGGGTAGGAGTCCGAGGCTAGACCATCACACTCCATAAAATTTAACTCCTTCAGTATGATGGCGTATTTTGTGTCAGTCTAAAGTTGCTGGATGATATATTCAACTGAACCCGCTCACTAGAATGACGTATTTTGTAGGCTATTCTTCCTGCTACGGGACAATTTTTTATTTAGCTTCGAAGATTTCCACAGAAGCGAATGGGTGAGCAAAGGATATATTCAATCCATCTCGTACGACAAGTCCATCGTAAAGGGAATATAACTGTCTGATAGCAGCAAGAATATAATATACAAAGGACACCATCATAGCCGCATCCACCCCTGTAGTATTCTAAGAAGAAGGAAATAATTAATTACTGGTTAAACATTTACATACACCCATTTGTCTCATGCCGTCCCAGTACAGCTAAGCGGTCAGTGCTCTGCCCTGCCCCTCCTGTCATTTTTACGGTTATTCCCTCCCAACGCAGATACACGGTCGATTAGAGTCCTTGTATTATGTATTTCTGTGTGTTTATATGCAGCATTTTGCCCTTCCTCTCTGTCATATTAACGACTATTTTGGAAGGACGAAGTACGCGGTCGACTAATACTCCTGTACAGCAGGTTATCGTGTATTTCTGTATGTGTGTATGTATGTAGGTAATGGTTTGCCCTGCCCCTCTGCCGTATTTATGACTATTCCGGCACTACGCAGATATGCAGTCGACTGTTATTTTTGTATTGTATATATATATATATATATATATATATATATATATATATATATATATATATATATATATATATACACCACACCCACAGCACACGCCCATAAGGCCTGGATCACATTCTTCAAAATGGTACAGTGATTTTGGGAGTGGGTGAGTGAATGAGTGACACAGGGAGACGCTCTGTATTTGGCTGCCCTGGTAGGTACAAAAAAATATCTTGAAGGGGTCAAGAAAGACCTGTCTCAGAAAGAACTATAAAATCTTCTTTAATACCCTCATTACGATTATATCTTTTAATATTTGTACTTGTTGGCACTATTTTTTTTTTTTTTTTTTAGCAACAGAGATTTAAAACTGAAAGGGGTTAAAACAGTCCTCATTGGCCTCATCAATAACGCCACTTTATTATTTTTACGAATCGCCAGTTGTATTCACCGACGGGGGTAAGGGCAGAGGACGGCCTGGACTCCTGGTTGCATGACATAACTTACACAATTTCCTAAAAAGGTCAAAAATAAACCAGTGTACGTGTAAACAGCGAGTGAGCGGAAAAGGTGACGTGATAGTGTGTTGTGTTGTGATGTGATAATGTGGGTGATGATTACGCAGTATCCTGTGGTCAGAGAGAGAGAGAGAGAGAGAGAGAGAGAGAGAACTTTGGTAACCGTGAAATAATTCACTTCAGAAATTATTTTGGTCTATCAGGGAATGCAAATGGAGAGAGAGAGAGAGAGAGAGAGAGAGAGAGAGAGAGAGAGAACCTTGGTAACCGTGAAATCATTCACTTCAGAAATTATTTTGGTCTATCAGAGAATGCAAATGGAGAGAGAGAGAGAGAGAGAGAGAGAGAGAGAGAGAGAGAGAGAAAGTGAGAGAGATGGTTTCTGGCAGTGAACGAATAGTGTCGAAAGGATGTTTTGAAATAAGGGTTGGAAAATTACATGATAAGGCCTAGAGAAATGTTAAAGTTAGAGAGAGAGAGAGAGAGAGAGAGAGACTCATCTTTTCGTGCTCCACACCCTTCCCCCCTCCTCTCTCTCTCTCTCTCTCTCTCTCTTCTCCCTTTTCCTTTCGTCTCCCTGTCATTCCATTCTCTTTCACTTGCCCTCTTCCCTCCCCCTCCCCCCCCTCTCTCTGACCTACTCGTCTTCTACCTTACTCCCTCCCCTCTCCTCCCCTCCCCTTCTTAGCTTCGACCTTCTCTCCATGTTCCCCCACCCCTCCGAGTTACCTCCATCACACCTCCCTCCCCTCCTCCTACTCCTCCCTTTCCCTCCCCTCATGTCTACCTTTCCTCCCCTCCCACCATCCTATCTACCGGCTTTTTCAACCCTTCCCCTCCCCCTCCCCCTCCCCGACTTGCTCCCCTCCCATCTCCCTCCTTCTTCCCCTTCCCCTTCTTCATCCCTCCTTCTTCTTCATTCCACTCACCACCACCACTGCCACCTTTTTCTTCTTCAGGTTTTTACATCTTTCTGCATTCTCTCTCTCTCTCTCTCTCTCTCTCTCTCTCTCTCAGTGCTCACTGTCCCTTCTCCTTTTCCCTTCATCGCATCTCCTTACTCCCTTCCCTACCCATCTGCTGGTATTCTTCCCCTCCCCTCCCCCTCCCCCTCCCCTTCCCCTTAGTTTAGGCCCTCTTGAAATCCCCTCCCTCCCCTCCTCTCTTCTCTCCTCCCCTCCCTGTATTAATCTTCCCTCCCCCATCATCTTCACACTCTTCCCATCCCTTCCTCTCTCTCTCCCTCCCTTGCTTCCCCTCATTTCCTCACCCCTCCCCTCTCCTCTCTCACTCTCACTCTTCCTCTTCCCTTATTTGCCCATCCTCTTCCCGTTCTCCCCTCCCCACCTAACCCCACCTCCCTCCCCTCACCCAACCTGCCCCTCTGCCTACCTCATCCCTCCCCATCCTCCTCCCCTTTACCTCTCCCCATCTCCCTCCCCTCTTACCATCTTACCTCGTCTTCTCTCTCCTTATTTCACTTCTCCCCGTCTCTCCCTGTCTCACCCCTCCTCCTCCTCCTTCTCCTTCCTCCCTCTCTCCCTCCCTGACTCACTCTTCCTCTCTTCCCCTCACTTCTGATGCACCTGCCTGTCTTTCTGTGTGTCTGTCTGTCTCTGTCTGTCTGTCTGTCTGTCTGTCTGTCTGTCTCTCTCTCTCTCTCTCACCCCAACCATATCCAGCCACTCACCTCTGACACGCTATGCCCCTCCTCCCTTCTCCTGAACCACCTGACCCTTACCTACTCGTCCCCTACCCCCTACCCCACCCCTCTCTCCCCTCCCTTCCCTTTCCTCCTCTTCCCATCCATCGTCCCTCCCTTCTCTTCCCAGTTCTTCCCCTCAAACCTTTCTCTTTTAAATCCTTCCCTTCTCACTCCCTCCTTTCCTTTCTTACACCTTGCCTTCCTTTCTTTCCTCCACCACTCATTTCCCTTCTCTGCCTCTCTCTTCCCTCTTCTCTCTCTCTCTGTTTCTCTCCATTCCTTTTCTTCTCCTCCTTTCCGTATCCTTCTCCTCCCGTTCCTTCTATTTTCTATCTATCCTTTTCGATCTCTTACTTTCCCTTCGCTTCCCTCTCCTCCCCTTCCCTTCATTTTTCTCCCCCTTCACGTTTTCTTTCCTTCCCTTCCCTTCCCTCCCCTTCCCCTCTCTGCCCTTCGCTTCACTTCCCTTCCCTTCTCTCCATCCCATCCTTCCTCTGAAGTAGTGAAGTAGTGGCAATCAAGTAGCTAGTAAAGTCATAGTAAGTGAAGTAGTAGTGGTAGTAATGAAATAGTCAGAAACAGCCTCCACCACTCCCCTCACCACCATAATAACGTCTAGTATACTTTATTTTACTATAGCCTCCCCTCCCTCCCTCACCATCAGTCTGTCCTTACTCTCTCTCCATTTTCCCTTACATCCCCCTCCCCTCGATCCCTTTTCTTTCTCTCTCACTCTCCCACCTGTCTCCTCCCTCTCGCCCCACCACCTGTCCCTTCCCCGTGCCCTTATCACCCCTCCTTCTGTCCTTTCTTCTCCCCCTCCCTCTTTCTTTTCCTCTCCTTCCCTCTATCCCCTCCTCCCCACCCTCTATCCCCTCGTCGCCCGTTCTCTATCCCCTCCCCCCTCACCTTCTGCCGTCTCCTCTCCCACCCTCTATCCCCTCCTCCCCCTCCCTCTGTCCCCGTCTCCCTGGTCTCTCCCCCTCCTTCGGTTCCCTCCTCCCTGGTTCTGTCTTCATCTTTCCGTCCCCATCCTTCCTCCCCTCCCTTCCCCTTCCATTTAACTCCATTCCATTCTCGTCTCTCCCCTCCCCTCTCTCCGTTTTCTTCTCTTCCCCCTCCCCCCCTTCCTTCTATTTTTTTTTCCACTTCCACTCCTTCCCTCCTCCCCCCCACCCACCTGCTTTCTCCACCCCACCTGTTGCATGCCTCTGCTTTCCTATGGCCATCTGTTCCCCCCCTCCCCTTCTCTCTCCTCCCACCTCACCCCTCATTCTCTCCCTTCCCCCTGCCTTCTTATTCTCCCCTTTCCCTTCACCTCCCCTTCTCTCATTCCCCCTTCCCTCCCCTCCCCTCCCCTCCCTTCATCCCAGTTAAATCTCCCCTCCCCTCACCCCTCTTCCCTCCCCTCCCCTCACCCCTCTTCCCTCCCTTCCCCTCATCCCTCTTCCCTCCCCTCCCTTCATCCCAGTTAAATCTTCCCTCCCCTCCCCTCTCCTCCCTTCATGCCAGTTAAATCTCCCCTCCCTTGCCCCTCCCCACAATTTGGCTCTATCAGACCCTCCCACTATTCATGACTCCCCTCCCTCCCCACTATTCCAACACCCCCCACCTCTCCCCTTCTCTTCCTCTGCTAGTAATCACTCCCCTCCCCTCCCATACATTCATGCCTCCCCTCCCCTCCACCTCATCCCCTCCTAATCATATGCTCTTCCCCTCATTTTCCCCTCATCACCATGACCTCATCACCCCTACTCAAGACATCCTTTCCCCCCCCTCACAGTATGGTCTTACATCCTCCTCCTCCCCCCCACTCATGACCCCCATCCCCTCCCCCCCTTTCCATTATGGCCTACTCTCACTTCTCTTAATTTAGCATCACACATCCCCCCTCTCTTCCTATCAACCCCCACACTCATGACCCCAATCCCCTCCCCTTTCCCTCTCCTCCCCTCACCCCTCTTAATTTGACATCATCACCCCCTCCCCCACTCATGACCCCCATCCCCTCACCCCCCTAGTCTGATCACACCCCCTTCCCTCTCACTCCTGACCCCCATCCCCTCACCTCCACACTCATGACCCCCTTCCCCTCATCCCCCTGGGCTCATCGCACCCCCTCCCCTCGCACTCCTGACCCTCTTCCCCTCACCCCCCACAGCCTCCTCACCCCCCTTCCATTATGGTGTGCACCCTCCCCCACCTCACGCGAGGCAGGGCAGGAGGGAGGTGACGCCGCCCGCCGCCCGTCAGTCGCGCACCAGCAGCGACCGCAGACACACGCCCCCGCCTTACCTCCCACGCCGCCCCTTGCATACACCCACCTCGGACACCCCATCCCGCACTACCCTTCTGCAGGAGCCTTCTGCACCCTCGCCCCTCGCAGGCTGTCGCAACCCGCCTCTTGTGTCACACCTTCATTTTTGCCGATTATAATAAGTTGTAAAAGTCTACGGGATCTGCACGCAACATTTCAAGTATACTGAAATAGAGACCAACTCAGACACAGTGAACTGTTGTGACGTGACTCTAGTGCTACGAGACTCTAGTGCTAGCGTGGAGAGTGGCTTAATACCGCGCCGCCGCCCGTGACCACGCCGTAGCGCAACGAGTGTGAGGGAGGGTCAGTGAGGGACAAGAGACACAAGGACCTATTCTTGCGGGGTGAGAGTCGCCAGCCTGGGCCGCCTCCCTGCCACCCTGCCCTGCCTCCCTGCACAACCCTGGGGCTATTTTGGTGATCTGGCCCTGGACCCCTGGCGCCGCGCCCGCACACCTCAGTTTAGTTGAGACCCGCTAGCGGCGTGGATACTGTGCCGCCACAGTGATATGGTCATAACACAAACTACAAAGCATCGTTAAGGGTGAAGAGCAACACAGGTGTGCAGGAAACAGATAGTGACATCCTCTACCAGGCCGGGATTACCCCGTGATAGTGCTGTGACACACCACAGCCCACATTCCACAACAACAATAACACCCAACCCGCTCCCCCTCTCACATACACACACTACATAACATTCGAATTTGGCGCGTGAGAGTGAGTGGCGTGTGTGTGTTTGTGCGGGTGTTGGTGATAGAGTGAAGCCCCGCCCCTGCGAGGCTCCACCCCCGGGTGACCGCAGCAGCAGCAGCAGCAGCAGGATCAGGTGGTCCAGGATGTACGGGCCAGGTGAGCCAGAGTACTGCCAGGCGGGCCAGGAGGAGGACGAGATGTCGGCCACGGAGCGAGAGCTGGCCGAGGACGCTCAGTGGAAGCGTATTCAGCAGAATACGTTCACCCGCTGGGCCAATGAGCACCTCAAGTCGGTGTCCAAGCACATCGGCAACCTGGAGACCGACCTCAGCGACGGATTAAGGCTCATCGCGCTGATCGAGGTGCTCTCCGGCAAGCAGCTCCCCAAGCACAACAAGCGACCCAACTTCAAGAGCCAGAAGCTAGAAAATGTGTCCGTGGCGCTCAAGTTCCTCGAGATCGACGAGAACATCAGAATCATCAATATAGGTAAGTGCAAGTGGAGTGGGAGGTTGAGGTTGGAGTAGTAACTTGAGCGTCAGGCCACGTGTCACGCCCTCCAACCTCCGCCATGACACCTCTCCATAGGGCATCAACAGACATTAGTCCACCTGCTCAAAATGACAAATACGACATTATGTGCGCTGTTACCGTCTGTTCAGACCTGACAAAGTTCCTAATCCCTTTCAGCTCAATTGAAAGCCAAGTGTAGTCAGCTGGAGGGTTGATATGACGTAGGAACCAAGGAGACACACTCCTACCTCAGAAATGAATTTCATGCAACCACGACCCAGTAGTCAAAGTTCTGGGAGTGACCTGTCAGGTGAAAACAAAACTACTATAATGGGGAACCAGATGCTGTATTCTAGGTGATCTGGGAGGCTTCATAGCGCCTTAGCTTTTTATTTCGCATAGCTGCTTACACCATAACATTCATTTGTATGGAATTTATGCTTATCATTTCAGTCTGGATGTAGCTTGCATCAGTGTGATAAAAAGTGAAGTGTTGTGGTGGTGGTGTGGCAGTGTGGTGTTTCGGGTGGAGGTACGTCTCGCCTAATGAGCGGTCGCCCGCATCCGAATCGCTGGCGGCGGTTGGACTGGTTTTTGGGACGCTGCCAGACTTTTGTTGTTTGTTGCTACAGAACGGATACACTCAGTTCTCGTGAAATGTGGAAATTCTGATGAAAAATGTTAACACTTTCACTACGTGAGATATCGTTCTTCCTACTGCTCGCGTTTATTTGTTCTGCCTTTGGCCAGACTCATTCTTGTCGCAAAACCATATTAAATTAGCTACCGTTACATTATGTCATTTAGATCAGAAGTATTTTGTAAGTGTTAATAAGTATTTTGGTACCACAAAATTTTAATCCGGTTACCTGACGTTAGAACTTTGTAAGCTGAATATCGTAATATCGCCGTGCATTATCGAAAATACAAACTTTTAAGTTCAATTGTTAACAATGAAAGTTGCAGAGGTAACTGTGAACTCTTTATCTGTGTTGGGATCTTCATCTAAGCAAAATCGCGTAGTGTAAACCGTGGCAGTGAAGCCTTCTTTAAAAGAAGAGAAAAATGCATCGTCACTGAAACGTTGCAGTGTTCTTGGTGACAGTATCAGGGGGTGTGGTGACGTTCAGGAGGTGTGGGTTTAGGGGGCTCTCAGTAGATCTTTGTGTCATCCTTTTTACACCTGCAGTATGGTGACGCCTTTTGTATTTTACCGCTGCCAGATAGTTACATCCATCTTATGGGTGACCTTTCGAGCTTAATAGGTAAAATGTAGCATTCATTAACCCCCTCACTGCTAGGCATCACCTCAAAGTTGAATAAAATTATCAGGTAGCGGCAAGAATAAACAATAAAAGGACGTAGTCGTGGTGAAGGGTTATGGTGCTCGGGAGCCTCCTTAGCCAACGAGGATACGGGTTATTTCTACAGTCGCCTTTTGCTTTTGCACGGCGGAGTATGGTCACTCCCACATCTTGAATACTAAATCTTGGCAGCATAAATTTCAGTGAGCATGAGATAGGAATGAGTCTCCTTGGTTACTAATCAGATCACCCTACCAGTCTGACGACACCTGACCATTCACTTGACCTCAACTAGGTTAGGGTACTTCGTCAGGCTAGAAAATAGTCAACCCGCTGTAGTGAGCAGTGGCCTTCGTGCAGTTGTTATGACATTCTGTCCTACCCTGTAATCTACCCTGCCAATTATATCCGGTGTTCTCATTTTTCTGTATAACTTTCACCCGGTGTGGAAGTCTGGTTTTTGGCACATACTTCAAGGGTGTCGTCTTGCGCGGCTCCTACATAAAAAAGGTGACTGTTTTAGAAGTATTTGTTTTCAACTGCTTCACTCCCATGTCTTCTTTATTTTATTCTAAGTACTGTACGTACAAACTATTTCATGTAGCATGGAATGAGACAACTGGTTGTGAACACTATTCTAACCCCTTTACAACAGCACTTCTGTAACAGTAAAATCGTCTTGAGATAGCAAGAACTAGATGAAAGGAATTAGTGGACAATTTATATAAGTTGTTGTGATAAGTACTTGATCTTTTAGCGATGTCATGTCATAAAATCATTAATTCATCCAGCCTCATTTCATTGTAATATACTTCTGCAGTTCCGTTATAGTAACCGTTTAATCGGCATGTTTTTTGTCACTTTCATTCTCTGTCGGTATCTTGTAACTTCACTACTTGAATCAGTATTATTGTGTTGTGGTTTGTGAGGGTGGGAAGTTGTTCATGAGGGCCATGTAAGGATCAATATACAGGTGTGGATATCAGTACTAACGCGAAACACCATAGGCATCACTATTCTTGTTATGCGAGTATACTGCATTACCTGTACGTTCACTAGAGACCAGAGCAATAAGAAACCTCTGAATAATTATTCTCCGGTATTTAATTTGTAGTTTTCATTACAAAGACCAGACCTTAATGGGGAATGTTGGTCTGTCTTCACGTAAGGTTCAAGACTAGTATCTCGTAGTCGGCTCGTGGTTTTCATTACTGACACCATAGCGTGTTAAGACGCCATATTTTGTCATCAGATAACTGTATAGTAGTTAAAAGAAGCCATTGTACCATTATTCTCCTGTATTTTGCCTCTAGTTTTCATTACATGGGTCCAGACAGCATTAGGGAGTGAGAGGGTGGTACGTGTGAGGGCAGCTACACAAGTGTTCAAACAGCTGGGCAAACCTACTGGTGGAAGTGCAAGTGCGAGGAGATTTGATTGGTTCGTCATTTTATAACCCATTCAAGCACTCTTCTAACGTTAGGTCGTTCGTGTTGCCTATAAGCCACATGGTTTCGTTGTGTGTGTGTGTGTGTGTAAGACAAGCTTAAATGGGAAGCGTGTGTGTGTGTGTGTGTGTGTGTGTGTGTGATAAGGTTAAATGAGAACCTTGAATAGGCCAATCTCTCTTGAATTTAATCCATATATATATATATATATATATATATATATATATATATATATATATATATATATATATATACTGCACGCTTTTAATACTAAGTTCGATACTTTTTTGTACTTGTCATGCACAGAAAAAGTGAAGCTAACTTTACTTTGTCCCATCACAGTGTTAAATAGGTCAACCGTAACGCAAGTCTGTTTGTAGTGCTTGGTGCGTGTTGGGGTGAACTGTCTGACACGTTTGGCTTCTGTCTGGTATGCATGTCTTCTTGTCAGCTTTCGGTGCTCGTTGTAATTAGACTTTCGCACTGTTAATGACACGGTTCTCTCTCCTGGTGCTGTGATGGCGGTGTGTGTTTATCCCTTTCACTGCTGTCCTCGTATCAAGGTAGTTTGTTAAGGCTGTTAGTTGTATTTTAAGTGGCATAAGAGACCGCAGCACCTGTTCTCCATTGATTTATTTGTGCATATTACAGCCTAATATTCCGATGTGTATTATATTTCATTGTAATATCGACATAGTTTGTACCAATAACAAATTAGAGACGAGGGATATTGAGCAGAACAAGTTAAGGAAAGGATGTTAGGAAATTCCAAATCCATGTAAAATACGGCCTAACGTCAGACGATTGTTCAGCTGAAGTAAGCAATCCTGACAGTCAGAGGATTAAGGTGTTTGCAAAAATTATCTTCAATTGTAATTGGCTACTTTGTGATTTACTTTTTAAAGAAAAACGTACCGTGATCTTGCAAAGGAATAAGCTGTTACAGAGGAAACCTGAGAAGTTAAATATATTAGGTTAGACATAACGAAATGTAGAGATGGAAGGGAAAATCAGCATGTACGGTATGATGAGTGTTGTGGATTGTAGGAAAAAATGTGCTCTCTGGTTTTGATTAGTTACCTTGTTTATGGTCCGGAGACAGTTGTCAAAAGGACTTGATTTTTACCTGATACTATTTGTTTAATCCCTTCACTATGAGCGGGCACCCATTAGCTAAAAATCGGTCGAAAGTAGCGAGAATAGAGATACTGACAGTATTAATTGTTAAAAGGGTCAGTTGATATTTTTTAACCCTTTCAGTACGCAAGGCTTTCCTGGGCTGAATTTAATTAGTCTGTTAGGTGAACGTTGGCATACGTTTCAAAAACCGGGAACAGAAAGTATATCTCTCTCGGTTTTGGGTAGCAGTGAATATCATGAAGTATAACTAAAGTAAAAAACCGACCCAAATAATCATCAGAAGGTGGTGGTGATGGGCATACTGGCTGCCTTGAATAGATCTGAGTCATAATTTTACTCGGTCAGATGTCTGGGTTTCTGCGCTCACCATCGTACTTAATTATTGACTACGCCCTTGCCCTCTCACCTTACACCATTTTTTATTTTTTTCTCCGATTCTGTGGTACGATAGAAACCTTCGGAACTGGGGAAGAGGGAGTAGGAGAGGGGGTGTGGCGAGGGTGGGAGCACAGGCGAGTGGAGCCGAGCCGGGAGATCCAACAAAGTGAGGACTCGTCTCATGGTTAGATTGATACCTACAATTTTCTAGTACATTCCCTCGCGTAGTTCCACCTTGTGAGGCACGCTAACTAACATCCACCTTTCCTGTTTTCCCTGGTAAAGGTAAATATTCGTTCTCAGGAGAGAAGGGATAGTATAACAACCGTAGATAAGCACCGAGTGGTTGATACGTGAGTTTGAAGTCAGCAGGCGGGGAATCGGAGGTGGGAAAGCTCGTCCGCCGCGGGGTAGTGTTGTCTCCGCCTAACACATGGACAAATGCAACCTCCTTTACCGCTAATGTTCCACCTCTTTCCCGCAGTTTCCAAGGTGCTGAGTCGAAAAACACCACGACCTTCGATACCGGTGACATATCCAGCCAAGTTGACAAGGCTTGAAGACGGGGATAATTGTTACAGTTTTACACGAACTTGTGAAAGGGGTTGGTAGGAAGGGGAGGGGGCCACCCGTTACCCGGCACCCCGTTATAGCGACCTGCAACATAAGTTTTCTTTTTATCACTTTTTAATCTTCGTTGCTTGAGAGCTTTTCCTTATCACGTATCAAGCAGCATGAAGATAACTTAAGAGAGTGGGTCTGATTAGAACTGAGGGCATGGGTCCTCTGTCGTAGGATGATATGTGGTAAGCCGGCGCAGTGAATGGAAGTCGAGAGTCTGAACCTTAATAAAACCAAACACCAAGTCATTGCCGATGCTTCTTCTTGAGAGGGGCTTCTCGTGGTGACTGAACTCGGAGAAAACGGTGAGGCGTCCCAGTGTGGTGAGGGGCGAAACCCACCGTGAGATTCCATTAACTACCTATTAAAAGAAAAAAAAAAAAAAAGTTTAGGCCGAGCGCTCAACGGTACAGTTCTATCAAGTCACTCCATCTCCCCCACCAGCCGACATACAGCATTCGAGCACCTTCACTGAGAGAGAGTCAAATGAAAAGGGGAAGGTATATAAGTGTATTGAGGAAAGGCGTCTGACCAAAGCAAGAACCAAATAACGTGTAGTCATCGTGCATAAGGGGTCAATGGAATTTGCATATCAACACGAGAGATCTGATATAGACTGGTCAGACGGTAGCTATAATGAAACAAATCGTCATTGTGCTGGAGACAGGTTACTTCTATCCCATAATTACGAGGGATGTTCAGAGCTTATTAAAATCGTCTGGTCGGAGGAAGAATATAATAATCCTCATCGTGTTTAAGGGCGTTGTAGAAATGCTATGCTTTACTTTGGTAGTAGATATTAAAAAAAATCGTCTGGCGGAAGCACATAAATCATGGTAAAGGTGTCAGTGGAGCTTTTTTTTTTTTTTTTTTTTTAACCATTTTGCTACGAGGGGTCTAAGCTGAATCGTGTGGCCGTAGCGAGAATAAAGTACACGTCACCACGCAGGAGGGGGTTATGTGACAGGTAGTGGTAGTAGACTCATTAAGACCTGGACCGCAGGGAGATGCCATTATGAGATTAAATGAGGTGTTAATGGACTGTGGTTAGAGTGGCAGTGTATGGCGGGCGACGAATTTACATATATCGTCCTCTCAGTTGACATGTTTGTGGTAGATGGGGGCGCTCACCATCCATTCACTCGATGTAGGGCAGCTTTCGGGTGTCTGCCCTTTCCTCTCTCCATCTTTCTTTCCTTCCATTCTCTTCTGTCTTTCCTTCTTTTCACGTCCTGCCTATGGGTAACTTTAGACTCCCTCTTCTGTCCTTCCTTCATTCTTTCCTATTCCTTCTGCCTTTGGGTGACTCTACATTGAGTGACAAGCCAAATAGTTTCCTGTACACCAGGAAACCATTTACTACGTTGGGTGGTAACCATATAACCAAATTTTGGCACCTGGTGGTTTAGTGGGTAATTATGGCGCTCCAATCGGATTGAGTCGGTGAAGATTTACATCCAAGGGGTGGTTGGGGTTTATTGCTCACATAATGCCACTTAGGGATGAGTGAGGCTGGTCACTCTCATCTTAAATATCAGGACCAACTTGCCTATCCCCGGGCTCCTACGCACCTCATGGGGCAAAGTAGGATTGGATGATGGATGGATGGATGTTATTGTGGTCACAGGCTTGGACGTGAACTCGGTGTACTGCAGGCTGAAGTTCCTCGTTAGCTGTTCACCATCCTCCTTTCGGGGGATAAAGAAGGAAGGAGATGAATGGTGTTTGCATAACCGGGCAGCCTCGCTTACTTATATCGGAGCTTCCGCTTGATTGCCTCGTGTCTAGCACCGTTGTATAAGCGGGATGCTTTTCTGCTGTTGGTGATTAACTTATTTTTACAGGTATGAATGAATGAATATAATTTGCCTGTTTTATATATATATATATATATCTGTCTGTCTATCTATCTATCTATCTATCTATCTATCTATAACTCTTGCTGGTGTGTATCCACGAGTATATTTTATTACACAGCGATAAAGTATAATGAATTTTGTTTTCATGAATCACGAATACTCTACTTTATATGTCTGAATCGTCGCAAAACTTCAGTATTCACTTGGCACCCTTCTGTTTCGTGCTTGGTTAGCATGAGGAAGGGTAATTTGAGGTTATCACACTTCCTTTTCGTGGAGGGTCCGGTCCTGCACTGGTGCCCATATAGACTGATGATACCAATGCATTATCCCATTTCCCTCTAATAATAGGGGTGTGTGGGATCCAGGGTCGTATAGTAGATGGCATGGGAGACTTCGTAGCACCTCATGCACAGTCATGTGGTTAGCATATTAACATTTTTGTGTATATAGATATGTATGTATGTACTGTATGCTCGTATACTGGATTATAAAAATATAACATTAGGCCTACTTGCATGAAGAGCTTACAGATATTGAGTTTTGCAGAATAACTTGCCAAAAAAAATCTCCATAGCCATAAAATACGACCCCCAACATAACCCATTTAAGCTGTGGATCTAATCTTTCATCAGCAAGGCACTGGTATAATCGGAAACACACGACCCGCAACAGAAAGGTCTCGAGTTTGATTCCTAGACCGAATACGAAGACTAGGTAAGTTAGCCAGAATAAATAAAATAAGGTTATCGAGCCATAGGTTTATTTATTTATTTATTTATTTATTATTATTTTCTTTGAGCCTCGCAATCCCCTGATTGAGTGACGGTTGCGGCGGCTGAAAATATGCATCCCGTAATGTGCCCTCAGGCAGTGTGACGTCATCTTTTGTAGGCGTTCGTGAGGGTGTGGAATGGTTGTGCGTTCGTGGATGGGGGATTACGGATGAGGGTGTAACGGCGGTGGTCGTGCAGAGCTAAGAAGGATGGCGGATTGGGGGGAAAGGAGGGTGATGATTTTAACACAAAACCGCCAGCACGATTGAGTTTTTTCTTATTCTTATTCTTATTATTATATTGCTTGGCGAAAAAAGTCAGGAAGATGTCTTTCTATTGTCATATTTTAAATCAGAAGACGTAAGTACCTGGTAGATGTCATAAACAGTAACCCCTACCCTCTTCTTTGCATCTTCCTTGCTTCACCCTTTCCCACTTCCTCTGTTCCTTCAGTCATTCTAATCTGCCATAAATCCTTCACCCCTCTCTGCATTCCCTCCCATGTGTGTTTTCCCCCTTTAACCCATTCCCACTGCCCCTCTTTCTGCCTTTGTTCCTTTTACATTTCTTTAATTCTTCTACACTCCATTCTTCACCTGTGCTTTGTTCTTTTCGTCACCTTTTTTTTTCCTACACATATTCTTAACTTGCATCGTTTCCATTCCTTCTTCATTATTTGTTCATCATGCCTTCATTCTTTCACACATTTTCTTTCGTATGCGTCGCTTCATCATTATTTGCTCTTCACTCCATTGTTTTAATTCTCTTACGTATTTCCTTTCATATACTCTTACCAGTCTTGCCTTCTCCCTCCCTCAAGAATTGTCCGACGTTTGGATGTAATGAAGTAAATGAGTGAAGTACTGAAGAGGTTATTTAATATTTTTACTACGAGGGTTCTCATTGTTTATCGTAATGGAGTGGATCAGAGTTTGTGTCTGCAGTTATACATAGTCGTTATGGAAAGTTAGTGAAAGTGAAATTTAGGTTAAGTTGCAATCCTTGAACTAGAATACTCCGGTATGAAGGTCGCTTGGTTTACGTAACAATAGTGTGTTTTCATTGGCTTTGTCCACCCCTTGCCTATTGTACTTCTTGTTGCAGTAGGTTTTATCCTGGATTGGTACCTCTCTCTCTCTCTCTCTCTCTCTCTCTCTCTCTCCATTCATCGTTTTATCGTATCCGTTTTATCTGTTTTATATGCCCTTTCAGTCTTATTTCTTATGTCCATCTCTTTTGAGTATTTCAAGTTTTTTCTACTCTAATATTCAGTCTTTTCTTCCAAGCTCTACTGTATTTCCCTCCCTTCACCCAGTTCTATCACCCCCTTCCCTTACCTTTCCTCCGTTTTCTCCTTGCTCCTCCCCTCCCAGCACACCTCTCCTTCCACATTCCATCATTGCTCTTTTTCCTACCTGTACGTCCCACTTTCTCACTTTTTTCTCCTGTTCACTGCATTCTCTCTCTCTCTCTCTCTCTCTCTCTCTCTCATTTCTTCCCACCACATCCCTCCCCTACATTTTGAAATATGGCACCAATCAAAGTGTCAGAAGGCAGTTGACGCGGGCGGAAATTCTGACCAATAGGATTGCAGAGCTGGAACGTCACAGGGATTATTTTAAAATTTATTGTCTTGTAAGTTATCTCCTCCGTGTAAGCCAGCGCGTACATTGTTATCTGTTAACCCTTATCTGATAATATTGTGGGAGTCTTGCTGGTTTATCTGAAGACTTTTAATGTGATAAGTTGCTGATAAGGATTTGGTGGTACCGGTAGTGCAAGTTGCTTATATGAAAGTATCCTTTACTGTATAGTTTTATCTGTCATCCATCAATATACTTTTTTCATTTATTCGTCCATCTGTCTGTATTCTCCCTCCATTTATCCATCCATTCCTCTGCTCTGTCCATCCTCCATTCATCCTCCTGCTCTACATTTCCATCCATCTGTCCCCGTCATCTGTGTAGGCTGTACAGCTTTTGCCTGAGACGGCATCCTGTAAGTGGTGGCTCTGCCTAAAGGACTGTTCTGTCCTACTCGGTAACGACCCATCTTCCCCCTTCACACCGCATTCCCTCATAATCAGTACTTCCTCACTTTGCGTCTTGGTCAAATTAGTGCCGCACCTCTTCCCACCACTCGCTCACAGACTCTCAGTTTACTCGATCCCCTCCATATGCTTGGACCACTTTTTAGGATGATTGGGAAAAAGTCCGTTTATCACTCTCTACATGCCCTAATCACCTCTCTAGAATGAGGATAAAATTTACATGTGTAATGAAGTATACGGTAGTTAGGTTTCTTCATATTTTTCATAAGATTTGAGTGTGTACAGAAATATACGGCATTTACATTCGTATTTCGTGTTGGAATAGGTCACTGCATAATCAGTATACAAATAATTGAATTAGAAAATCTGATTATATGATTGTATAACGTATTTATGCACGATAGCTATTTTCACTTAAGTTAGAAAACTAGAATAACGAAATAGATGACCTGCTTATTAGGACAGACTTAGGTTAAATGTACATGTGTAAATACCGGTATATATAAGATATATTTATTTGGATACCGAGTTAGATTATTTTAACATGAATCGAATATGTAGTTTGTTTACCAGGATGAGTTAGAGAATTAAATGTTTAGCAAATTATAGTATGTTTATTCGGGTATTGAGTCGTTCGTTAGGGCAGTATAGTTGCCAGATACACTCATGCATATCCCACCAATTGTGCACACTTGATTACACATCCATATTTTGGCTTACACACACACACACACACACACACACACACACACACACACACACACACACACACACACACACACACACACACGGGCTTACGATCCGCTCACATACACGCTCTTTACACACACACACACACACACACACACACACACACACACACACACACACACACACAGGCTTACGATCCGCTCACATACACGCTCTTTACACACACACACACACACACACACACACACACACACACACACACACACACACATACACATGCTTACGATCCGCTCACATACACGCTAATAGCGGTCACACACCCACATACTCGTACGGTTACACGAAGACATTTATGGTCCACACACGCAGACGGTCATGCAGACACATACCAGACGTTCACATAAGCCCACACTACTTCATGCTCACTGTGTGTGTGTGTGTGTGTGTGTGTGTGTGTGTGTGTGTATTCTCTTTATCCGGATGTTTGACTGATAAGCAGTATATGAGGTTATGCATGTGTGAGAGAGAGAGAGAGAGAGAGAGAGAGAGAGAGAGAGAGAGAGAGAGCGTTTCTACCTGGTGAACTCGTCCGTGCGTGGAATGTGAGCGAGGTTAACTGGAGTATTGGAACGTGGCTGGAGTTTATACAATAAGCTACAGTATCTTCACCAGTGACATCTTCTGCATGAGTTACCAGGAAAACTGTTGTTATTATCATTATTACTACGGTACTACCACCATCATCCAGATGTCATCGGTGGTCTCTATTATTATCACTGTCATTATCGCTATCATTCATTTTTCATTTGTATCGGTATTGTATTTCCTCGTTGCTACTATAACCATAATCATGTACCATCAGTATTATTTTTACTGTAGTTTTTCCTGTCACCGTCCCCCATGAACCAACGGTATTGTCTTTGCTATAATTTTCACTATGACCATCATATAGTTAGTGTTACCTTTCCTATCAACTATACTATCACAGTTATGCATGAATCATCAGTATTGTCTTTATTGTTAGTTTTGCTATCACCTTCATCCGTTTCGTAACCTTTTTCCCTGACCTCCAAAGAACAGGAATTCCCTTAACTGAATGCAATTATCTGGCCAGAGCGAGAATACAGTGCTAGACCCTTCACCCCAAGCAAGTCGTTTATATTTCTTACTACAAGATTTTTTTTTACTGACATTGAACAGAGAAAGGAAAAACAAATTCATTAAAAAAAAAAACATGCACTAGATTACAGGTGTCCTCGGTTCATAATTGTGTTCAGGTTAAGGTAGACTGGTAGAACTTAGGGGCTAGATACGAGCTAGCCTTCACTAACATCCTTCACAACCATGAGCCTCTCCTAAGCCGAATAAAATCGTTTGGATGTAGAAAAAATACAATAAGATGGACGTCATCAGAGTGAAGGGTTAGACTAACTGATGATAGCCTTAGAAGCACACATTCCTTTCCTCCAGTCAAACCAGGCTATATACTTTGTCATTCCTTCACCCCACTGTCTTTAACGTTGTCCACTCCGACCTGTTAGCTTTTGTCTTCATCCCACCTAAACACCACATCCACACCACGATCCATTACCTTCTCCACTCATACCTGTTATCTTTTATCTTGCATTCTCCCACCTACAGTAATAACCACACCAGCTGTTTTTTCCACTCCGACCTATCAGCTTTTTATCTCATTTCAGCATCCACCCGATACCACCTCCTTCCCATTTCCCTGTTGCCACACTCATCCCCCCCCCTTCTCTCTCTCTCTCTCTCTCTCTAATTTATCGGCTTAATAGCTTAGCCTGACCGTCTTTACTAGGGCCTGTTAGCTTTTAATAGGTTTCTGTCTACTTAGCTGTTAGAGCCACATGTTCTTCATTCCCACCAGTTAGCATTTATTAGCCAGTAGGTGACTCGAACACTTTCCATAACTTTCTCCACTCAGACCAATTAGCATTTACCCAGTTCCCTCTCCACTTAATGAGATGAAGAAGCCCTAAAATTCACCACTCACACCTATAAGTTTTTACTCTATACTACGGTATTTCTTCCACATTTGGTCTTGTCATTTGAATCACAATTAATTGAACTGTGACCTATTGCCCTTTAACAATTTCCATAACATTCTCCACTCTGACCTTTTAGCCATTATCCCAATCCTTTATTCCAGTTAATCACAAGAGCACCTTAGCATTCCTCCCTCTGACCGTATTAGCTTTACCCCATGTCTTCCACGTAGCCATTAGATTCACACATTGTATTATTTTCGTACTCAGAGGTAGATAGTTACGTAGATAAACAGACCTTGCGATCATCCATTCCTTTTTCACTGCTACCTCATCCTGGCATTTATCCGGGTTACGTAATGTAGGGGTATCGGCTTATTGGTGTGTGTGTGTGTGTGTGTGTGTGTGTGTGTGTGTGTGTGTGGTTGCCATGTTGGGTACTTATGCCCTCTCGGTGATTCTGGCGGAGAGAGAGAGAGAGAGAGAGAGAGAGAGAGAGAGAGAGAGCCAATTAACGATTACATACGGGTACACAGACATTACGATCCCTACAAGGTGGCCCGACCTGAATTTTTAAATGTCTTCCTCGGATTACAGGCGTTAGGATAGCCATGAGAGAGAGAGAGAGAGAGAGAGAGAGAGAGAGAGAGAGACTAAAAATGGATGACTTACGTCGAAGTAGAGCCTAATTAGTGAAGTATTTTTTTTTGGGGGGGGGAGGGGGAGGATTGATGGAAGGAGGGAAAGAGGAAAGTGAAGGAAGAACGTGAAGGAAATATATAAAATGGATTGAACGAAGGACAGGAGAGAAAGATGTTTTTAATGCAGTGAAGGAAGAAAGAAACGAATGAAGGAAGGAATGGTGTAAAATAATAAAAAAAGGAAGCGAGGAGGAAAAGAAAAAACCCGAGAAACAAAATCAAGGAAGAGGGGAAAGGCATGAAAGGGGTGAGGGAAGGATGGGCGTGATTAAAGAGGAAAATGAAGGAATGAAAAACAGGAACGAAGTGAAGGACGGAAAGTGAAGGAATGAAAGAAGGGAGGTGTGAGTAAAAATGAAGGCTGGAAAGAAAGAGAAGGAAGGACATAAGTGAGGAGTAAAGAAAGGAGCAAGGGAATGAAGAAAGGTTATAGAAGTAGGAGAAGTAAGGAGCAAAGGAAGAAGCTAAGTAATAATGAAAGGAATGAACGGTTAGTAGAAGGAAATATGGACCGAAGGCATAGTGAACAAAAGAAAACAGTTGAAGGAATGAAGAAAGAATGAGTAAACAGAAGAAAAGATAGAAGAGTACATGAGGAAATAAGTAGAATGGGCATAGAAAGGAGTGAAGGAGTAGAAGGAAGGGAGGATAGAAGGAGGGCATGCGGCAGTAGGGCACGTCCAAATAAGGGAGAGAGGAGGGCAGGGCTCGCGACGACACCCTTGAGAGAGAGAGAGAGAGAGAGAGGAGTTAGATAAGGTTAGGCTTGTTGTTACACAAATTATTTTAGGGAAAGGACAATATCTTAAGATGGCAGAGTATGATAATCATCAAGGTCATCAAATAACCGAGTAGGCCTAAGAGTCATAACACTAAAATTTAATATGCCATTTCCCCAGTTATTCAATTTAAATATGTTCAGCTTTAAGAGTTCGCAGAGTCTGGGATGCTCTACTTACTGTCCAGCAAGGACAGTCTACATACAAACGAAAGAATGGAAAACAGTATATTTAGAAGTTTGTCTTCTGTCAAAGCGAAGCATCTGCTGACCAGAATGATCATCTGGATGGTGCTTGAAGAAGCAGTTAAGAGGTTATTAGTGGACAGTTAGGGAGAGGTAATGAATTAACTTGTTAATAAGTAATACAAGATATTACACAAATGGGCCCATGGGCTGGTGTAGGCCTTCCAGGTAGACGTCATGTATCAGCTATAAATAATAATAATAAAAATAATAATAATAATAATAATAATAATAATAGTGAATGATGATCATCCACTATCAAGAGGGAAATGTCAATGACGATTGAATATGAAATGAATAAACCACATTGATCCCATTCCGCCATGTAATCACTCGTCCACAAATTCTCTCTCTCTCTCTCTCTCTCTCTCTCTCTCTCTCTCTCTCTCTCTCATTTCAAAGACATGTTTTCCACGTCTTAATAATAGCTACTGATCATTCTAGATGTAGCACCAAAGAACGAGCATAGTGTATTGCTATATATGGTCTGCTAAAGTTCTCGTATATTATTTTTGGAATCTATGTCGACACTGAAAAAAAACTTAAATAAAAGAAATTAGTAAGGTCTAGTATGTAAACTAAATCACTAAGAACGAGGTGCTAGAAAATCTAAGTCCAAAGTTGACGAAAATAAGCTTTTGAAAAATATCGCCTGTCTATTTCAAAGCATACAAGAGACTAGTAGCACCTATCAAGCAAAATATGTCGCATTTAGAGGTGCTAGAAAGCCTCATAAACAGACAGAAGAGTAGGGCTTTCAAATTATTACTTATCAACATTACTAGCAAATCAAAACTGCACGTCTGCCAATCACAGCCCTTCCCTGCATCATCTGGGCTGTGATTGGTCGCCTCTCAAATGTTGCCCTTCAGTGCTCATTTATTTTGACCCCCAGCTTGCCGGAGTTAACGAGCTTTATGTTGCTTTAATTATCATGGCATTAGTGGTGCGGAGAGAGAGAGAGAGAGAGAGAGAGAGAGGAAATGACATGGAGGGAAGGATGATAGGTGTGCGATAGGGGAACGGCAGGGAAAATTGATGATAATGGAAGAGAGAGAGATGAGGGAGGGGAAATGAAAGGAAGAGAAAGACGATAGGCTTGCTGTAGGGAAACAGCAGGGAAAATTGATGATAATGAAAGAGAGAGAGGAATGACATGAAGGGAAAGATTACCAGCGTGCGATAGGGAAACGGCAGAGAAAACTGATGATAATAGGAGAGATTACAGGCCAGGTACGAAGGGAAGCACTCAAATTGATATCAGATAAGAAGGTGAGTGGGAGGGGATAAGAGCAGGAAAAGTGAAGCGTGAAAAATAAAGGCGATAACGTGGATAATAATGTGGGCGAGAGAAATTTAAATCTTCACCAAGAGAGAAAAAAATCATCAGTTAAAAATGAAAATTGTATTTAAGTAAATAAGCGTATTCTGGTTTTTAGTTTTATCTTCAGCTCGATGGCCATTTTTTTTTTTTTTTCACTGCCGGACAGTTTTATTCAGGCCATAAGGTGCTGCCATAGTGATGTGGTATATGGAGCGTGTTTCTGACTACCAGATATCAACCCCTTCAGCCCGAGGACTTATTTTTATTTTTGTGTGAGCTGGAAGGGATGAAAGGATTAAACTCAGGAAGGAACTCGTGTTGAAGAAGTTAAAGGAGGCTAGAACACCGAAAAGGATTAAATAATGTATACCCTGTTCACATTAACTTGGCGAAAAATGCCATCTCTTCCTACTGAACACTGAGATAAAGCAGGAAATTAACGTAAGAATAGGGTGGCAGTCATGAAAAGTGCTATGGATTGAATATAGAGCCGTAATTTTGCCTTAGTCTGCCTTTGATTTACGGGAAATAACCTTCAGAAGGACGAAAATAAAAAGTAAATGTGAATGAACCATAGCAAGAGGCAAAATATTAGGTGACATTGATACGGTAAGTGGTGGTTGAGTTAGGTTGGGTCAGGGTGGTAGGTTAGTTTAGTGAGAGTTAGGTTTGAGTGACCTCATCATTCTGGAGGAGTAAAGAAGGCATCGTCGAACTGACCGGGTTAAAAGGCCTCATTTGTAACATTGGAATAAAATATTAATGGCTGATAATAATGTTGGTGCGGGGTAAGGTTGGCAGACGTGGAGTAAAGTAGTAAACGGGTTGGCAGGTCTGGTGTGTGTGTGTGTGTGTGTGTGTGTGGCGGGAACTGCTGGGTGTTTGATGCAGAGGTGGGGTTAGAGGGTTAGTTTTGGAAGCTGTAGTAGTGTTGGCTTAGGACAGGTTAGGGGTCTTGGGTTTGATGTAGAGAACTGGGGTTTACAGGGGTTAGACCAGGGAGTTACAGTAGAGTAAGGTTATGTTAGGAATCTGTTAGTGCTAGGTGGTTATGCTGAGCTGTGTGAAAGTTAGTTGTTATGTTTAGGGGAGCATAGAGAAGTAAAGTTTAGGTAGTTGGCATGATTTAAACATAGGTTAGGAGACTAGTAGCACCAGGTTAGAGTATTTGTAGTGTTAGATGGTTAAGTGATGGATCTGAAACTAGCACCAGCAGTTACAGTGTTAGGAAGGTAGGCAAGGGATCTATGTCGGTGTTAAGTTAGGGAGCTGTGGTAGAGTTAGGTTTTCCAGGAGTGAGATGTGGGGTCGGGATAGCCATAGGTTAGGTTGAGTTACGTAGGGTAGTAATGTTAGATTATGGAGAATTACATTTGGAGGCTAGAGTAGGGAGTTGTGTTAGGAGGTAGTTAGTATAGGTTGTGGAATAATAGTGTCTGCAGGTTAGGTTAGTAGGGTTAGGGGTGCCAAAACCTTGCGATACGCTTCTCCATACTCATCCACCCATCTTGATCTCTTGTCAGTTCTCGCGTATTGCCCTAGTTAAAGCCTTCCCAGTAGTGTCATTCTGGCTAAGTACTTGGAAACGCTGACATCACCTGCCATAACCTGTGCTTCATGTGTGGCCACTTAGAACCTTATATGTAATTGCCTTCGGAGAACTCGTAACACGTCTTCGGAAGCTGTTTATTCTGCACATTACACATCAGTCTCCTATATTTTATTGATAGTGTTAAAACGATATAGGCAAAATAACATGCAGGAGAATATTAACGCGTAATATGAAAAATAAAACTTTAATAACTGAGTAGGTGTTCCTTGTATTACCTTCAGTCCGACGACGTATTTGTGCGTTTCATTTTTACCAGCAGACGATTTTATTCAGTTCAGGACAGACCCATAGTAGTAACGAGGTAGGTAAAGATTATATGTAACTCCTTCAGTTCGAAAACTCGCCAAATCTGAATAAAATTGTGTGGTGTGAGGAAGGATATAGTGCCGAGACAGGTCATGTTGCTGGTTTTGAGCACGTAATGGCTATGGTTATGTATCGTGGTTGATGTCTTGATGGCTGGTTCAGGTGAGCCCCCCCCCCTCTTTCTCTCTCTCTCTCTCTCTCTCTCCAGTATTACGTGTGCTACCGTATAGTTAGGTAGTTTTGTCGTTAATGTTATGTTCACTTTTGCCATTATATCAGCAGTATGTTACCGAAAATAGCTTTCTAAAGTTCCCATGCAACGTATAGAACTGAATTGCCACTTTCTCCCAGCGTCGAGTACCATTTGTGTGGAGAGCGCGATATTTATAACCGTATTCCCCCATACTTGTACCGGAGACTGTTTCTATCGTGTTAAACCCTTCAATACGGTTTTATTTATTTATTTTTATTTTTTTGTAATTGCGTTGGTAGACCAGGTTAGGGAATTATAATAGTGAATTCACCTTAGGAAAGCCCTCTCGTACCGTAGATCTTAGAGGCTGTTCCCGACTCCTATCTTTAGGTGTTGCAACAAGATTAAAATGGCAAGGGCGTCTTCGTTCTGAAAGGATATTTTTTACTGGTGGAGAGGTTTTCTCAACACTAAGCACCAGTCAGCCATTACCGGTAACCTCGTAGCCCGATAACCTTTATTTCATTCTTGATACCCACAGACAAATTTGTTCAGCTTGGGAATGATGTCGTAAGGTGGTATTGAGAGTGTTACTGCAGGCTGTATCTAACCAATATTGTGACGAAATTCTCACTTAAACTGTACGAACGCGTCAGGAGATTACGAGAATGAAACAAGTGACGTACGCCCTCAGGCCGAAGGGGTTAAAATATTATGACGATTGCTAGATTCTTGAACCTTTTATGGTATGAACAATTCGAGTTTACTATTACAGCTCAGGGCAGACGATTTTATTTGTTCGGGTGAGTCATAGGGCTAAGCGTTAATTCTGATACCATTAATTCTTTTGTGCTGTGGACAGCGCAGGTATTCTGTTGCCACAAACGTCAGACGATTTTACCTAGTTAAATGTGAGTCCTTGTATCCACTTTAAAACAAACCTTAACAACCCGTATCTGTTTGGGGATAGGAGGCTGCGTAACTCACCTTCCTCAGCGATTTTCTTTTGATTTTACACCTTGATACTGTATTGTAATCACTGTTAATTGTAGCTGCTTATATTGACATAGTTTCCGTAAGTGACATGCAGTAATATTGACATAGTTTCCATAAGTGACATGCAGTACAATACTAACGTGACATGGGGAAATAAATTGGTAAGGTAGACTAATTAGGGAGCCTTCTTTGGGCACGAGATGACTCAGTGCCTAGTCAGTGGTTAGGAAGTCAGTGTAGGGTGTAGGATTAAACTCCTGGTATGCCATGGGACTCCTTCAGGTGAATAAAGTATTCTGTTACAAATATGAATATATATATATATATATATATATATATATATATATATATATATATATATATATATATATTGAAGTGGATTCTGTAGCTGCGTAGTCTGGCGGCCTGTAGTCAGATAAAACTTGGGGTGCGGTACCTACCTCCTAAAGGGTTAACTCCATCAGTAGGGAGAAGTTGCACTTATTTTTATTCGTGCTATCATCAGACGGTTTTGCTTAGCATTGGGAAGATCTCATACGGAAGGGATTGCGTCGTATTCTTGCCGAAAGGCTTAAGATGGTAAGGTGATACGCTTGACAAGTATTAATCTTGATGTAATGTTGCAGAGTACTGTGTTAAATTAAGCCCTTAGAAGTCGTCGTCTGTGGCGTTTGCCAGGCCTCAGTGAGTAAAGCTAAAGGCCCTTGTTTACCTAGGCTACGTTCATTGTACTTGAAATTGCAGCGATGCGAAACCTCTCGTCACGTCGCGCACCGCCTCACCTCAGTGGCGGCCGAGACAGAAGGACCAAACTGCCACAGGTGCCAACACACCCATGTATTCTCATCAGTAGACAAGATCTCCTTAATAACATTTCCTCAGCAATTTACTGCATTTTGCCTATAATACACAACTACACAACTAACGAACAACCCACTGCAGTGCAATCCCTAAAACAACACAATATGCACTACACAATTACAGCAGACAGTCCATTAACATAACCAGCGGGGAAAAAAAAAAAAAATGCCGGGTTGCTGCAGGCTTTGGGTTCACATTCGGAGGAGCCTGGGGCTGCAACAACAACGGAATTGATCGAACTGTCAATATTAACCCTTTGAGCAGGACGTCCGTTATATTTCATTCTTGCTACCTCCATTGGTAGCTTAGGGTAGACATTCTGAACTGGCTGGGTTAGATATTGTCCTCTTTCACCCTCGCAGCATGAGTCTTGCTCAAGTTCAATAGTATCGTTTAGAGGTTGCAAGAGTTAACTGCTCTCTCGAATGTAATTGATGGAAAACATTTATATTAAGAAGTATAGATAACGTACGGTACAGTATTAATGTGTAATAAACAAATTAAATCGCTAAGGAAGAGATGCTTCGAAGTTGCCTGTCATCTTGTGCTAGCGAGAATTCAGTTCACTGGGGGGGGGGGAAGACACCAGTATTCTCGATGGCGTAGCACGTTTCGTAATACCCGTCCCTCGGAGATGTATTTTGCTTGTTGTAGTACCTTTCAGTCTTATTTTTTGCTTCTGATGCAGACTGTCCATACCAAAAAGACAGATGTAACATACAGGAGAATGTTAAGGTGCAATATGCAGGATAAATTGTAAAGGGTGAAATATTACGAAGTGTGCTAAACCAATGAGAATATGGGCCAGAGTGACCGACCAGCCATTGTTGCCAAGCCAGCCGCAGTTGTCGCTGTTATCTAAGACGCTACAGCATCGCTAGATGCATTGGACGCCGGAATATCAGTAGAAAAAAATACAAAGTTTTCGCGATATTAAGGTAGTATAAATGACAAAAGTATAGTATCACTGTATCACTAAATAGAAGGAACAGCGAATTAGATTGGTAACCGGTAGCCTCCCCTTTCTCTCTCTCACACACACACACACACACACTGGCCATACCTGACTACTTGCACATCAGTAACATTTTATGGCCCAATGCCTCGTACTGCTTCCTCAACAGTGATGCATCCAGAGTAGAATACGGCTCTTAATCTCTGGTCTACGGATGAGGATATAGTTTGAAATGTAAGTGACGGTTGCTGAGTTGACATTTGGTAGGTAAAATAAATAAATTGCCGACTTCTATTAAGGATGATATATAGTATCCTAGCCAAATGTTGTGTATAACTTTTTGAACTTAGGTCAAATATGATTATATCGTTTGAAGTTTGTGACGGTTGCTGAATTGACGGTTGGTGGGTAAATATTTACAGGTGATGACTGGGCCTTAAGTATTTCGGAATAAATTGTGGACTGTACATTTTGCCAAAAATTATGATAAAAGTAGGATGATATTTGATACAGTAATTAATGCTGATTACTTACATTTAGTCATATCAGACTTGAGATTAATGAAAATATAACTATGTATAATATTCACATACTTGCACATTATTAAAGATATAGTAGTGTTCACGTTTTGGAATATATATATATATATATATATATATATATATATATATATATATATATATATACTGTATATATATACTGTATATATATATATATATATATATATATATATATAAATATATACTGTATATATATATATATATATATATATATATATATTATAAAGTTCCCGTAACAGAGGCTGCTTCTTTCAAACGTAAAGAAAGCGCGACACAACCAATGCGACACATACATTATCACTGCTCTCTCTGGCGCTCATTATCCAGTCAAAGCTAATTGGGCGGAACACGAGGCAGACAGAGGCCAGGCCACGTCAGGCACATAGCTGGCCGCCGCATGGGAAGTGCATGGTCATGGATGTTGGCGGAGGCTTTCGGACGAGGGAGGAAAGATGGCGGCGGGATGTTTTGATTGTGTTCGCGTCCTTGTGCCTTGTCTTTGGTTTACCGTGGCGTTCTTATGTAGCATGCAGACATATAGTTATGTCTGATGTTTGATAACGTGTATTTAAACCCTCAAAATGTATAATAAATTACATTTGTGGAAGAAGAAAGTAAAGACGTATTCTCGCCCTGTGCCTTGCATTTGGTTTAAGTTAGATTTTTGAAATTGGGCTACAGGATAGTTTATTAACTCCCAGGGTGTTATGGCTCACTGTCAACTGGGTAAAATAATGTGGTATTGTTCTGACCATGAGAGGGTTATTGTTTACTGTATTAAGTCTGGAGCTTCAGTAACTCACTCGGTTGAATAAAATGGTCTGGTGTTAGTTGGAATAAAAAGCCAGAGTTGGGCTGACCACAGGAGGATTATGTTGAAAAATTGAAAGTTGTGGGAAGAAACCAAAGATGTGTTCGTTTCCCTAACTCAGTTTCGGTTTATTTTGTATTATTTTGCAGCGTCCTTTCGGTTACTGGGCTATTTACAAATTATTTCTCTATAACTAATTTATTGAAATAGGAAAATGTCAGTTGAAGAGGTAACCCGTGATGTGTTCGTATCCTTTTACTTTGTCTTGGGTTTAATTTTGCGGTGATCCGCAGGTTGTTTTCTGTTTCTGGCCATCTTGGGAATTATTAATGGTTATGATTCAGCTATCAAAGTACGAAATATGAAGAAACCTGAGCTGTGGAAGTGAGGGAAGCCAAGATGTGAAGGCATGTGCAGTATACAATACGTAAGCAGTTCTGATGGACTGGTTCTCCCACCCCCCGCCCACCCACTCACTCACCTTCCCGCCCGCCCTCCCGCCCGCCCTCGACCTTGACTGAGGTGAACAGGGGGGTTGAGAGAGAGAGAGAGAGAGAGAGAGAGAGAGAAATTACTGGCCAAAAAAAAAAGTGAAAGTGTGCGAATGCAATTTTGTGCAGCTTTTCAGTAATGGAGAGAGAGAGAGAGAGAGAATATGGGGGTAGTTGGTAAGAGAGAATGATGAATATTAGGGTGTAGGTGGAGAGTGTGTGGGTGTAGGCTAGGGTAGCTGGGTGTGAATGTGTATGTGTGTGGGAGGGGGGGGGGTTGTAGGTAAGGATGATTGGATGTGGGTGTGGGCGTTGGTTAGGGTGTTAGTAAGACTGTACGTATAGGCTAAAGTGCGAAAGAGGGAATGCCGTGTGGGTGAAAGGAAAGGAGTGTTTGATATTTACATTTGTATAGTCAGGATCAAAAGTTCAACTACTCTCCCATTTGACTGACTTCACTCTTAAGGCATGCTTGTCATTTACCTCCCCGACGCATGATATCGAAGGGAATTTAAGGAACAGAGACGCATACCAAACTTCACTCAGCTTAGGAATACTAGTCAACAGGGAAGTGAACAGCCAGTAAGGTTTAAGTATTAGGGGAACTTTTGTACCCGACCTCATAATACGTGTGTGTGTGTGTGTGTGTGAGAGAGAGAGAGAGAGAGAGAGAGAGAGAGAGAGAGAGAATAGGATAAGATGATAATGTGTCTGGGAGGAAATGGGCGTGAGATGTGGGCGGAGGAAGGACGTATACAGTAAATACCGAAGTTGCTGCACAGTACTTGCGGGTGGGACTAAAGGAAGGTTGATGGCGATGATGTTTGAGATGGAGAGGGATTTGGGAAGAAGGAAGTTAGGTACCAAACGAAGTAGGAGAGAAACTTGATGTACTCCATTGCTATTTTAAAGCTGTGTAGAGGGTAGTATGTGGAAGGACTGACTGTTGGGTATGTATGGGTATAATTATGTAGGGTCATTTTCACTAACTACTCATTGCAGTAATTATCGGCTTCTAGTTTTTTTTTTTTTTTCCTTTACCCGAATTCGAAGGCTACTTTTAATGAACATTAAGTTAAGGCTGTGATGATGATGATGATGATATGGATTTTTTCTCCCTATTTCTGTGTTTTCGTATACCTGGATTCTACCTCCCTATGCATAAAAGTAAAGGGTATTTAGCTGTTCTTGGTGTTGGTGATTGAGGGGATGAAGTAGCGGAGTGGGGTTTATAATGACTTAGGTTCAAATATGGTTGTTGCAGAGAATACTTTAACCCGTTCAGGGAGGATGACGAACTTCGCCTCATATTCATGACAACGCCAGTCAATTTTATTCACCTGAAAGAAATCCTGGCAGTCATACGTATTACAAATATCCTCTGTTTAGCCTTTTTATGTTTCTGATGCACCTGGGAACATTATTTAGTCGATTATTTTTAATGTAGATAGAAATCTGTGCAAAGAGTTAAGGAGACTTATTTACCTATTGATTTCTTTACCTTTACGTTTTAACCCTGTGGTCGCCATGAATTTCTCTGCTAACTAGTAAAATGAAATACAAAGACCCTCATACTTGACCAAAAGCTTAGTAGAGTTTTGTTTTTTTCTAGCCATTTTGCGCTGATTTTTTTTGCGCAGAATAAAACTGAGCACGTGAGGTTTTTTTTTTCCTGAGGCGCACCGACACATCGTAGGCACAGCCCAGCTATGACCCTTACATCAGCGTGTAATTAGATATCCCGAGAATAGCCTATCATAACACAGGCGGGGTTGGTTATTAGTGCCCATGCGGTGACGTGTGGTATGTAGGTCACAGGCATAAAAAAAAAAAAGGTGTGTGTGTGTGTGTGTGTGTGTGTGTGTGTGTGAATACTGTGAAGGAAAGTTTTGCTGTATGAGAGAGGGAGAGAGAGACGTGTGTGTGTGTGTGTGTGTGTGTGTGTGGAGAGAGAGAGAGAGAGAGAGAGAGAGGATGAGTGTATGTGTGAATGGGTATAGGCGTAGAGAGTGTGGCGTGGATGTGGAATGTTGTTTTGGGGACTTAAGGTGTGTGTGTGTGTGTGTGTGTGTGTGTGTGTGTGTGTGTGTGTGTGTGTGTGTGAAGGGAATATGAAGCTTTGCTGTATGAGGGAGGTGTGTGTGTGTGTGTGTGTGTGTGTGTGTGTGTGTGTGTGTGAAGGGAATATGGGAAGTTTACTGTATGAGGGAGAGAGAGACGTGTGTGTGTGTGTGAGTTCTCGTTTTGCTGTATGAGAGAGGACGGGAGAGTATGTGTGTGTGTGTGTGTGTTTGAATAGTGAAGGAAAGTTTTACTGTATAAGAGAGAGAGAGAGAGAGAGAGAGAGAGTGTGTGTGTGTGTGTGTGTGTGTGTGTGTGTGTGTGTGTGTGCATGTGTTTGAATACTGTGAAGGGAATATGGAAAGCTTTCCTGTATAAGAGAGAGAGAGACGGGGGAGGGTGTGTGTGTGTGCGTTTGAATACCGTGAAGGGAATATGGAAAGCTTTGCTGTTTTGTATAAGAGAGAGAGAGAGAGAGAGAGGTTGAGGGGTGAGGTTAGGAAGTAGATTGTATCAGTAGACAGGTATGAAGGTAGGCAGGCAGGCATGTAAGTGGGTGGAATTATGTATGGAGGAGTATTTCTGAGTAGACTGTGTGGGTGAGAATTATGGTATAGGAGGAGGAGGATTTGGAATGACGCATGAATGGGTGAGGACTGTCGTAATGGAGAGAGAGAGAGTCCAACCCCATCACTATACGACAGGTCTCCCCTGAGCTGAATGTGGTATTTTGGAGGTAGCCAGAATGATCACTAAAACACCTCCGTCGTTGTGAAGAAGTTATCTGAGTAAGGGAGGATGTAAGTGTGTGGGTGTAAGATGAGTAAGTAGATATATTTGAGGTGGTGAGGGAATACGAGAGGTGAGTTAGAGGTTGCTGGCGACAGATGGAGGGTTGGATTGTGGGTGTGGGTGAGTGGGAGGAGAATTGTGGGTGTAAGTGGGTGGGAGGGAAATGTCAAGGAGAGAATAAGACAGAGGTGAGGAATTTAGTGTTTTTGAGTGATGGAGAATTAGATTGTAAGTGTGGCTGGTTGAGAAAAGAAAATTTAATGTGAAAGTGAGAGGTGAGGGGGTGATTCTTGGTGAAGATATAGTGTGTAGGTGTGAGTATGTGAAAGAGATGTAAGTAAATGAGTGGAAAGGGGAGCGAGGGAGTGGGAGTTGGTCAGAAATGGAGAGTTCAGAGTGTAAGTTAGTGGTAAGCGAGAGGTGATGGAGTGAGTGTTGGTGAGTAATGGAAGTAGTGTGTAGGTGTGTGGATGAGAAAGATGCTTGAAAATGAATGGGTGGTAAATGCTGATGTGGGGGAATTACCGATATAAAAGTGTTAACAAGTATTCTAGAGAGATGTGAAAGGGATGTGAACAAGTGAATGAATCAGAAATGCAGTGTTAGTGACTAGATGCAGTCGATGAGTATGAATGATAGATTGAGTGAATGAGTCAGTATGTGTGGGTGAGTAAATGATGCATGGGGTGGGAACAAATAAATGTGTTTGAAATGAAAAATAACTAGTAAGTATAGAACAATTGTCAAACAGTGAATGAATATGAATGATAGGTTGAGAATAAGTGGGTGGAATGAAGGGGATGTTAAATGTGTGCGTTTTAAGCAGAAATGTATGAGTCACATGTGGAATGTGAGTGGATAAGTTTGAGTGGTAAGTGGGGATTCGCTGGATATACTGTAAGTGGATCAGTGAATATGAACAGAGATGTGACTAAGAAGTGACTGGATATAAAGTAATATGAATGGCTGAGTTAAAATGATAGGTTGCGAAGAAGTGGGTACCGTACGTAGGTGGGTGGGTTGGTGTGAGTTAGTGTGTGTGGGAAGGGGCACATTGTGAACGCCTCGCCAGACAAGTTATTCCAGTGGGTAGGTGAGTGGATAGGTGGGCTGAGGTGAATAGTGGGCGTGGTTCAGTGAATGTAGTGTTGAATGCAGGGTGAGGAACAGGGTGTTGTGATGGAGGGTGAATGTGGAGGAGAAGGGTGAAGGAGGGATGGGAGAGTCTTGAAATGGCTGTAGAGAGAGAGAGAGAGAGGAATGTAAGGTGTAGGGTAACAGCTATGAACAGGTGAGGAAGGTAAGAGAAGAGAGGTTTAATGTAAGGTGTAGGGTGAAAGGTATGAGAGAGAGAGAGAGAGAGAGAGAGAGAGAGAGAGAGGGGTTAGATAACCGGCAGCATTTGACACCTGTTGCATACCTGATCACCCCACCTGAACCCCTTCAGACCTAGGATGTATGTCTCATTGTCGTCACTCTGCCACTACACGGTTTTATTTAACTTGCGAAGGATTTGTAGTGATGGAAGGTAGTGAGAGGAGAGTAAGGTAGTGAAGAGAGATGTAGCAGTAGCAGGGGAGGGTAGAGGAGATGAGGGCTAGGTAGTGAGGGGAGAGTATATGTATTGAGAGCAGGGTAGAGAGGGCGGGGGTAGTACAGTAAGATGGATTCAAATGAATGCAGAGGATAGCAAACAACAGACCTATTGTTCCTTACGGGGCTGTTTGTTGCAAAGAAAACTATGATTATGATATCTGATCCTATGAGCTGAAGATAAGGATAGCAACACAAGAAGCCCTATCACGCCCATGAAACCATCCAGCCGAATCCGGCAGGAAAAAGTAAGAATTACCACCATGCAGGACAAACACTGTCATTGAATTATATAGGAAGGACTGAAGAAAAAAAAATCCAATACTAACTAAATCTGTTAGGGGTAGTTAACAGTAGCAGTCTTTCAGACATTAACATTATCTGAAAGACTGCTACTGTATTCTCCGCGATCTGCAAGTGAGGAAAGGTAACCCATATTAATTTTTCAGCCATGAACGCATTTAACTGGGGACTCGTTGCCAGGCACCAATCGAATTTTAAACGTTATTACTCTTTTATAGTCTACCACATTTCCAAGCAGTATGTTCTATATGTTGGCAACTATTGGAGAAAATGTGTTTTGCATCATGGGGCTGGAAACGTTTGCCGATGATTTATAACTGTTACTTCTAGTGTAATTTGACAGGTCAGTTGTGGAGTATTTGTCAACTACCATATTGTCATGTCCCGTAACAATTTTTTATACTTGAATCAGATCCCCTCTTAATCTGCTCGTTGATAAGTTAAACAGCTTTGCTTTTCTAAACGTTCCTCATACGGTTTGTTTCTTAATCTGGTTATCATTTTTGTGACTTCGCTGCGCTTTCTCTAATTTTTCCATATCCTTCCTGTAATAATGTGACCAAAACTAGATACTAGCTACTCCAAGTGGGGTCGTACTATGGAAATGTGCAGGGTGAGAATGGTGTTCTCCGATTTGGATTCAAATGCTCTTCCCATAAATCCGATTAGTTTATTAGCTTTCTTTAGTGCTTCCGTGCACTGTCGACTTAGTTCAAATAATTTGTTATTCCCAAATCCTTTTCCTGGTTCACACTCTCGGGTTGAGTATTATTCATATTATACCTATTTTTTTATTTTTACTCCCAACGAGGAAGTGCAAGGAGGGTAGAGGAGGTGGGAGAGGGGTCGTATAGAGGGTGAGGTAAAGAGGTAGTGAAAAAAGGATAGGAGGAATAAGGTAGAGAGGAAGTAAAATAAGGAAAGAAGTAGAGAGGGGGGTGCTGATAGGAGAGGGGAGGAGGGACAAGGCCGAGTGGGAGAGGGAGAGGAGGATAGGGGGTGAGGGTGAGGTGGTGAGAGGAGGGGTGGTGTGGGGTGTACAATGGGTCATGTTACCTTCACCATGCCACCGCTGCCTACTACAGTGTCACCGCTACCATCCACACCGTAACGCACACCACATCATCACACACACACACACACACACACACACACACACACACACACTGGAGGTAGGCAAGCTCCAGGGGTAGGCAGACACGTAGGTAGGCAAACTGAACGGGTAGGCAGAGGAGGAAGAGAAGGATAAGATAGGTGTTTGAGGTAGGAACGGAGGAGAGACAGAAAGGTGTTAAGGGAGGGAGGAGAAGGAAGGGAAGCAACGAGAGGTAGGTAGGTGTTGAAGGTAGGTAAGGGAGAAAGAGTGAGAGAAGGGGGGGTGAAGGGAAGCTCAAAGGTTTAGGTAGAGGCAGAAGAGTATAGAGCTTGGAGAAAGAATAATAAGGTCCATGTTGGCTGAGGGAAGAATGGGGTTGATAGGGCATGAGGGGAAAAACGGGAGAAATGTTGAATGCAGGGGGAGGAGGGGAGGGGAGGAATATGGAGGTATGGAGGAGAGGTAGGAAAGGTGATGGAGGCAGGGATAAGAGGGAGAGAAGGTGGTGAAGAAAGAGAGGAGGGAAGGGGAGAAAATTATGATTGGAGTGTAGAGAAGGAAGAGAGATGACGGAATTTGGGAGAGGAAATGAGAATATTGTTAAGTAGTTTTGGAGATGAGTGAAAGGAGGTTGTTGACTTAAGGAGGAGGGGAAGGGAATGAAGAATGTGAAGCAGATATGGAGGAGATGGAGAGAAGGTGTTGGAGGGAGGGAGTAAGGGAGGGAAGGGGGGAAAGGTCCTTGAGTTGAACAGAGAAGCGAGGAAGGAAATGTGTTGAAACGAGAGGAGAGAGAGAGAGAGAGAGAGAGGTGAGTAGAGGGGGTGGGGGCTGGGAAGAAGAGGTAGGGAGTAGTAGTAGCTGGAGGGAGAAGGAGGAAGAGGAAGATGTTGAAGGTAAGAATAAGGAAAGAAAGGCAGTAGAGGAGGGAGAAAGCTAGTGCTGGAGGTAGATAGGGAAGAGAGAAAAATGTTGAAAAGCGTACAGATGAACCAGAAAGAAAGAGGTAGGTGTTGGAGGTAGAAGAAGGGAGAGAGTAGTAGGGAAGGGAGGTAGAGAGAAAAGGCGATGGAGAATGGGAAAGAAAGAGGTAGGTAGGCGGAGAGGGAAGGTTGACGAGTGATCAGATTGAAAGAGACAGCGAGGAGGGGTAGAGGGGTTGGGCTGTAGATTTATTGTGTGTGTGTATGTGTGTGTGAGAGAGAGAGAGAGAGAGAGAGGTGCAAGATTTATAGAGAATATGTTCCACCAAGGTATTAGAATGGTGTGTGTGTGTGTGTGTGTGTGTGTGTGTGTGTGTGTGTGTGTGTGTGTGTGTGTGTGTGCGCGCGCGCGCGCGCGCGCTCTGAGGAAGAGGTAGGAGGAAGGCGCAAGATTTATAGAGGGAGAGAAAATTGAGGTATTAGAGGGGTATTAAGAGTCTGAGAGAGAGAGAGAGAGAGAGAGAGAGAGAGAGAGGGCCATGGACTGGGAAAGATGCTAAGGTGTTATCGAAAGAAACAGGAAAAAGTTATGATGAAATGAAGAGACGTAGAGAGAGAGGGAGAGGGAGGGAGTAGCAGTAGTAGTAGTAGTAGATTGGGAAGGATACTAAGGTGCTATAAGAAGAAGCAGAAGACGTTAACAGGAAGGGAAGTAGAAAATATGAGAATGCATTTTAGGGTGACAGGTAGTGATAGAAGTGAGAAGCAAGAGATGATGAAAATGCAGTAAGGTGATGGAGGACGAGGTGGAGCGAGTGAATGTGAGAGGGAGTGTGAGGGAGAAAATGATAAGCACGGTACAGTTGAGGGGGAGAGGGAGTGGCAGGGGTGCGTTGGAGTAGAGGGATGAACCGGGAGTAAGGGAGAGTGATGGGCGGAGAGCCTGAGTTGGTGTGAGTGAATAGAGATAGTGAGAGAGAATGGAGGGAGAGGATGAGAACTGTTTAGAGTGAGAGGAACTGGCAGGGGAATTGTGAGTGATGAAAGTGGATTACGATAGAGTGATGGATGTAGAGCCAGATTGAGTTAAAATGAATGAAGGTAGCGTGAAAGAGTGGGGTGGAGTTTGAATGAGAGAATGGAGATAGTGTGAGAGAGAGTGGGATGGAGTATGAGAGCGGGATGAAGTGGAGGAGAAAGAGGGAGTGGCAAGGTTGAAAAAAGGAGTAGAGAAATTACGATGAATGACTTTGTAGTAAGAGAGTGACGGATAGAGAGTTAGAGTGAATGGAGTTCCAGTGAAAGGGAGAGGGTGAGAAGGAGTAGTATTGAGAGGGAGAGGAATTAGTGGAGTTGGAGAGAGGAGTAGAGCGATGGAACTGGATTAAGGTAAGAGTGCTGAAGAGGTGGAGTGAATGAAGATAACGTGGGATGAAGTGCTGGAGTTGGCAAGAGGAGTGGGGGAATTAAGAGGAATGAAAATAAATTAAGAGAGTGACGGATGATGGACGAGGGTGAGTGGGTGTGAGTTAACGAGAGAGAGAGAGAGAGAGCATACTCGTACTTTTTTTTATTGTGCAAATGAGTTGGTAATTAGGCGGTACGGTGAGGGAGAATCATTTAGCGTCCGGTATTAACTTACAGCGCGCACACACACACACACACACACACACACACACACACACACACACACACACACACACACACACACACACACACACACACACACACACACACACACACACACACACACTCCAGTAACCCGTTTACCTAGTCGTCCGAAGACATCACTTAAATTGGCTGTAATCCTCAAGCACCCCCCCCCCAGAGAAAATCTTATGCATAGGCTAACTAACCACTTCATTACGAATGGTCTCAAGCTAAATATAGCCTACTGTAATTTAAACCTGACGACATTGAATAGACAGATCTAAAACTACTGGAATCATGTTTCTCGTCATTAGACTACTTATTGTAAGCTCATATGAGTGTGTTAGGAGTTAGTGAGCCAGACTGAATTCCACTATCATTACGCGCCGGGCAGCAGCTGGGTGTGTGGGGTTGAGGCAGGGAACAGTACTCTGATTCTTACCCGCTCCGCGAAAACACCGCTTATCACCACAAACACTCGCAACTCTGACACTACACTCATACTCCACACAACTCTCTCCCCACCCATTCCATCCCATCTCCTTCCCACCCAGCCACTCCCATCCTTCATCTCCCCGCCCCTCCCCTCCCATCACATCTCGCCCATCCCCACCTACTCACTATTTCAAGCACTTCATCTACCCTCTCTTTTTGCTTTTTTTCATTACCCCCCCCCCTCTCTCTCTCTCTCTCTCTCTCTCTCTCTCTCACACACACACACACACACACACACACACACACACACACACACACACACACACACAGCATTGTTATTATTTTTGTTCGCCCTTATTTTAAAGACTTCTGAATGGATTGTGTTTACATAATTATGCTTTATAGTTTCTTCGCCATGGTGTATTGATAAGAACAGCACGCATGCGCATTTATGAAAGGTACTGGAGATTATATTCAATCGATTCGTTCACTTTAAATTTTCAGATACTTTTTTCGGTCGACTTTACTTAACAGGTTTTGGGTTATATCTTGTGGTATTAATCTCGTAATATTTTCCTTCATGATAAAACAAGGGAGAGGAGATAGGGGATACTGAAGGACTGAATGATGGTGTGCATGGAGGTGTGACCCATATTTGCTGGGTTTGGTTGGTATTAGTAGTAGTATAGCACATATATTGTTTGAGCTGGTATTATTCTCTTCCTAATATTTCCCTTCATAATGACGCAAGAGATGACAGGCAAAGAATAAGGAGGGTGTGAATGACGTGTGAATGAAAAGCAGATATTCATGGGTTCAGTAATGATAGTTCTGACGTTGTGTTTTCCGTTTTCCTATTGCTTTTCCTTTCGCTGAATTCAACCGACTCCTTTTATGAGAGTGGGAAGAGGTTAAGGCTGTTGATTATGATAACGATGTAGATGATGATAAGCACGATGTTTATGGTGACGGTGGCGATGGTGATGGTGATGGTTGTGGTGGCGGTGGGTATAGTGATGATGGTGGCGATGGTGATGGTGATGGTTGTGGTGGCGGTGGGTATAGTGATGATGGTGGCGATGGTGATGGTGATGGTTGTGGTGGCGGTGGGTATAGTGATGATGGTGGCGATGGTGATGGTGATGGTTGTGGTGGCGGTGGGTATAGTGATGATGGTGGCGATGGTGATGGTGATGGTTGTGGTGGCGGTGGGTATAGTGATGATGGTGGCGATGGTGATGGTGATGGTTGTGGTGGCGGTGGGTATAGTGATGATGGTGGCGATGGTGATGGTGATGAGGTAATGATAAAGCAGCTGGACGCATTTTTAACGATCAGCTTTATCATCTCTTATAGTGTGTGATAGTGTTAACTTCTTCACTACGATGACGTAATTTTGTAGTTCGTACTAATTCCAGACGATTTTAGTCAGCATGGGAAAACCCTCTGGTACAAAAGGTACTGATGAAGGCCATATCTAGCCCCTCCAACTCTTAAGTCTCTCCCAGGCTGAATAAAATCGTCTTATGGTAGCAAGAATGGGTACGAAAGACGTCAGTGGTTAACCCTGGGCAAGGCGAGTATGGAGGTATTAATATTACATGAACCGGTCGCCCTATACCGTAACGGGAGCTGTGGCTGGTAGTCCGTCTGTCTCCGTCATCTGTATGTTTTGGTCGTCTGTCTGTCTGTCATTCCTGTATACCTCGGTCGTCTGTCTGTCTGTCATCTGTATGTCTCGGTCGTCTGTCTGTCTGTCATCTGTATGTCTCGGTCGTCCTTCTGTCTGTCACCTGTATGTCTTGGTCGTCTGTCATTCATCTGTATGTCTCGGTCGTCTGTCATTCATCTGTATGTCTCGGTCGTCTGTCTGTCATATATATGTCTCGGTCGTCTGTCTGTCAGTCATCTGTATGTCTCGGTCATCTGTCTGTCTTTTCTGTCTCCTCTTTGTTGTCTCTCGTCTATATCTCTTCTGTCTGTGTCCGTTTGGCGTCAGACTACCATACTTCCTGAAGGAGAATCATATTTATTCTATTCGAGTATATTTGGTGACATACGTCAGTTAAATTGTGCAATGACCCTCAAAAGGATAGTCATATCAGGATTAGGGTCTTCGGTGGAAGGTATAGTGACAGTTGACAGTCGTATCGTTGGGTTTAATAGCCATAGGTGCGTTAGGAGGAAGGCACAAAAGATACAAAACACATGTGATGACGTGGAAAATAATGACAGCAGACACTGGTATGGCGTGGTTTGGCTGTTTGACTGCACCCACAGGCCACCCACACGGCCAGTGGTAGTTGAGCTGGGCTACAAAGATAAAGTCAGCGCGTTTCGAAAACACAAGGCCAACCAATCATACCACCAGGCTGCCGGAATGGTAACTTCGTTTTTAAAAATCAGTACGAGAAGTCTTTCCTAAGTTGAATATAGCTAGAGGTAAGGGGGAAAAAGCTATTTTGAAGGGATTAGATGTTGAACATTAGTGGGCTGGAAACTCTTCTTCAGTACAGAACCCCAGCGCTGATGCTCTCAAACATAGTCAATTCCCAGTCCTAGGTATGATTTGTTTGCAGGAAAAGTGAAAGGAGTGCAGAAACTTTCCTCGACCTCTTCTCTTGCAAACACAAATCTGTTAGGAAAATTAAAAGTTGATCGTAAATGGGCCTTGATTTGTAAAGGAGTTTATGATCATGACTGGATCTACAGTAAATATAATTAATCTGCAGACAGATTTAGATAACAGATTAAAGTAGCCTGATTCCCGGTTTTAAAGACGTTTTGCGATGGAGAACATGTTAATGGGTTCGAATCGTTACGATATTAAGTTTTTCAGTTAGAGAATTGTGGTAACAGGTTCCAATCCTTTCAAAATAAATTGATTTTTTCGGCGTTGTAATGGAGGATATATGAAAACAGGCTGATATCGTTAAATCGTTTGCTCTTTTAACCCCTGGAATCAAGTGACGTAATCATGCTGTCTCCAGATGATTTAATTTTAAGTTAAGCTGGACTCCTCGGACTGGAGGAGTTAGATAGAGCCTTCATTATCCCAACTGAATTACATTATGTGGAGACAGGAAGAAGAGAATAATAAAATGTTCTGAGATATGAGACTGACTTTTTTTTTTTTTTAAGTTTAGTAATTGATGATTATGTTAACAGATTCAGATAATTACATAGCCTAATTATTAATGCTTTATATAATTCTTAATTCTTTCCCCTCCTGAAATTATGTGCTAGAAGACGTGCATGAAATACGGGTAAGACGTGAGAGTTCAAGATCACGCGTCAAGGTCACGTACTGGCAGACAACACTGAGCCTCCTGTGACTCACTCCAAGATAAATAAAGTTGCCTGGTGTTGTCTGGTGCTTTATGGAATAGAACACCAGAGTTATCCCGTCCATGAGAGGGTTATTGTTGCATGTTATCAACTCTTGAGACCTTGTGACTCACCCCCAGCTAAATAAAATCGTTTGGTGTTAGATGCAGTAAATTGCTGTACAAGACGCGAAAAGGAGAGAGACTGGTAATGCAAGATCACACGTTAAGGCCATGCAGGAGCAATGACCCCTTCCCCACGATGACATGTGTTGTATTGTCTCCCCTGCAACTGCCAGACGGTTTTACTCAGCTTAAGGAGGATGTTTTGCAGTGACGGAATTAATGGGGATTGTAGCTTACCCCCACATTTCGATAAGTCTCTCCTAAGCTGAACAAAATCAAGAATATATGTGTCCTTGGGGTGAAGGGGTTAATGGCGGATGGTATTAGCTAATTGGTGGATGGTGGGCATTAGCCTCAAAATGGTAAAAGATGTGACTTCAACAATAATTGCTGGGCCACAGGGAACGGAGTGTGTAGTATATGCCTAAACACACACACACACACACACACACACACACACACACACACACACACACACACACCCGTAAGCTCCACAGGCAGTTTTATTAACCCCTTCACTACAAATAGTTTTTTACCCCCTCCCCCCGAAGGACATTCATTATCTTAGGAGGATCTCAAGTAATGAAGGGTTTAATGAAGGCGTATCTCACCCCTCCAGTTAGCCCCCCCCACCCCCACCCCCCAAAAAAAAGAAACGGGCCCAATAGCTTCGTGTGGTCATAGCACGAATAAAAATAGTCGTTCTCGGTTGGAGTGGCTAGCCCGTCCTTTTTAGTTTGTTCTTGTTTTTGCTACTAACAGACGGTTTTACTTAGTTTGGGATAAGTCCTGTTCTGAAGGGGTTCGTGAAGGCTATTATCCAACCCCTTCAACCCCATAAATTTCTCAAGCAGAATTTAATCTCTTGGAGATCACAAGAATCAAAAGACGTCGTGGAGTTCAACGGATTCTAAAGTTAGGCAATGTTCATTTTTGGTGTACGTGACTTGCTGATCTGTTTTTTCTCGTGCTCTTTATTTTCCTTTTATTTTTTACGATGGCGATATTTTCTCTACATTTGATAAACCCTAGATTCCATAGTTCGGTATCCTCCTATTTTCAAAGTGAAAAAGGAAATAATTTAGTTTAATTGATTGCTCACGGGACGATTTTATTCGGGTTTGGGAGAGAATGTAGGTTGTGAACGGATTAATGAAGTATATCAATTCTACTCTGGAACTGTCTGTCTGTATTTCCTGCTGCCTATGATGTCTTTCATACGCAGTGTCCAGGCATCACGAAATTAACGGATCTTGAATTTGGCTCAGGTATCTTAGTTTTGTTTTTTCTTGGAGGGAACAATCTTGGTGGCTCCTGGCCTTTGGTTCCTTCTCATTAAAAAAAAAAAAAATGGTTTCTCCAAAACGGGGAAAAAAAAAAAAAATCAAGGTGGCAAGATTATACTATACTTATGTCAAGTGAAAGGGATTAATAATAAACAGGAAAATCTAAGCATATTCATATTCAGTTCCCTCTGTCCATTCCGTGGCGAGATTAATAATGAACAGAAAAATCTAAGCATATTCATATTCAGTTCCCTCTGTCCATTCCGTGCCGAGGTTGACCAGTGAACCGCAGTCTCTTGGGCGGCGTGTGGTGGAGGTGACGTCATGACCTGATGTCATGGCTGTATCGGTCACTTCGGGAATGTTTCGGCCGTTGAGATTTTCACTCGCTGGGAAATGCCGGTCCAAGAAATTTACTCTGTCGACATCGTAAGAGGTTTTGTCGTAATTATTTTTAGTTTTCTTGGATGTGTTAATGTTATTTTTGTGTACCTATTCTGATAATTATGTATTCAGCCGTTAATAGTTCCCCACTGATGGTCAGCATTTGTTTCTTTTTCGTGTGATGAGTTTTCTGGTAACTAGTTGCCTAATTATGCCATTGTTGTTTTTGTGTCCCGGTATAAAATTTTAATATATATTCTAATGCTAGAATACCTTACAGGTGTTCTGTCATAGTTTTTTCCATGTGATATTTGAGTTTCCCTGAGCGCAAGTTGCCGATACGTGCCGGGGAATGCAAACAAATGGTACAAGTCATACCCGTGTTACAACTGCATCCATGATTAGTCGAGACACATTTGAATTCATAGGCTACAGATATACCCCGTGTTGGTTTTTGGATTTAATGTTACCAAATAAGATACTGACGTACTGGGATGATCACTTATTAATGAGAAGTTGCGAAGTGCGTAGTGGTAGGTGCTCTTCCCGCGCTCAAGACAAAGAGAAAAAGCACCAAGACATTCTCCATACTGTAACTTTCTTCTTGTTAGTGCAGGAGTAATTGGAGTGATATTTGTCGTTTAGTGGTATGGTTTTGGTTGTAGTGATTGCTGTGGGTGTAGTGATTGTTATGTGTTGTAGTGGTTTTTGTGCGTGTTTGAGCGATGCATACGACCTCAGAAATAGACTTTCGTTTCCCGCCCAGAGAGAAAAGGCGCCAGTTCACGTTTTTCCCATAACATCTTTCGTTCAGCTAGGAGTATTCTTTTTTTTTTTTTTGTTATGGATGTAGTGATTGTTGTACGTGTTGTTTTGATGCATGTAAAGTTTGAGAGGCAATTAGATAACCCAGTCTCTCTCTTCGAACAGGAAAGGCACCAATAGCACATGTTCTTACACTGTACACATCTTCGTACTTATTGGGCCAGTAGATTGAGTTATATTTCTTGTGTGCATTGTAATTAAGCTTTTGGATGTATTTTACGGTATGTGAGATGGAGTAGCTTGAGATGCGTTGTTAGTACGAGTATGACAGTATTACATGCACATAAAACTTCAGTAACAGTATTGTAAGTTTTGTCTATCTATCTATCTATATACCTAGGCTGCTTCCCCCAAGAAAAGGGAGGTAGCCGAGACAGGACGACTCACTCTCCATTTACTCATCCATTCAAACACATTCATTCGCATCTTAGCTCCAAAGTTTTGTAACTACTTAAATTGACACACCACAAAGCCAGCCAGGAGACAGGGCGTGCGTGCTGGGCAATCCCCAGGCCGTGTCTTCCCCCTTACTATTTTTTAATCAGACCACACCCCACTGACCGGGCTAACGTATGGCACGGCCTGCACTTTAGGTGCAGGAAATCTGTAAACAACTTAAATTGAGAAAGGGAATTAAATATCATGGAGTGGTATGCTTAAACCATGAAAGTGAGCAATGAAATTATTTTAATATTTGGGGGCCATTAATGGAACGTCTGTGGTAATTGGATAAGGTCAGCATGCATATCACAGTAGTCTGGAGTCAGCAGTGGTACAGGAAGGCCAAACACATTTCATGTGCTGCAGAAATTATCGTCAACAGTTGGCAGCTTACATGACACGCCGCGGTATAAGCTGAAGAATGCGAGTCCGAGGTCCGTAATTTTGTCGGTTAACGAAGTGCCAAACTTCTTCCTGAGCGATTTATTTTTCACACGACTAATTAATATCAATTTGTATGTTATTTATGATGAGCATGGTGGTATTTGAATTATTTAAATAACACTGAAGGATAAAAGGACTACTAAGCAAAATAAATCGCTTAGGAAGAAGTGTTAGGGAGCTAATAGTGTTGTGGGATGTGTTGTAGTGTGCATGTGGAGTAATGTTTAGGAATTTGGTACGGGAATGACGTATGTAAGCTTTCAGGTGCATAAGCAGTTATTTAAACAGAAATTTGTGCTTTGACTGTGTGTGTGTGTGTGTGTGTTTTAGGCTTAACGGTGAAATGGTAAATGTATTAATTCATGAAGGAAACTTTTGTATACGTCACTCTGATTCCATATTAGGGTGAAGAAGCGGTGCTGTAGAAGGAGATATGATTCAGTATCAAAATAGTGAATCGTATTCTTTATTTTCATATACTTGACCCCGTTTGCGTTGTTAGTGTTTAAAAATACTAAGGGATATTGGCTGTTACTCACGCCCAAGTGGTGTGAAGAAGGTGGGTGGATCTAGAAGCCTCCTGCCACCCTTTGAACTCCTTGTTTATTACTGGCGTGTTCGACTATTGTTATTTCCACCTACGTTAGCATCTTTTTACGTGTGTCTTAACACGCCTGATGCATGGGAGTTGTGATGGATCAGTTTTTTATTTTGTGTTTATATAGACAAGGGCAAAGGGAGTACACTTTACTTGTAATCTGATAGATTATTGCAGCATAATAGTATAGGACTTACAGACTGATTATAGATACAGTATATATATATATATATATATATATATATATATATATATATATATATATATATATATATATATGAGAAATCTGAATCCGTTGCTAACGTCACAGTATATAAGGAGTGGCTTCAACAGATAACCTCTTAGCATTTCTGTCCCTTCTCAGTGACGACCCTTCCGCCCCTCCCTTAATGCCGCGTCACCCTCCCTTTCTCTGTAATGCTTGTAGTAATAAGTCATGCACCCCTCCCAACCCAGCCCTTTCCGGATTAATCATGCGTGACATTTGAACCCTTTCACTACCAGGATGCATTTTTATTCATGCTGTCACAGTACAGTTCTATTAAGTGTAGGAGCCTTTTCGAACAGCAAAAGTTAGATATAGACCTCCTTAACTCACTACTTGAAGACTCCTCCTAAAGTAAATTAAATCGTCCGGCAGTGTCAAGGAAAAAAAGTCATGGGCTTGAAACTTTATTCCGCGATGACATTTTGAAAGCGGAGGGTCTAGAGTTATGGTCATGCAATTTAATTCCACAATATTACGGGAATGATTTCCTTTTGTGTATTTTACTTAAGTACACCTGTTTTATCGTGCGAAATCAATGGATTGATGTTAATTCCATATATATATATATATATATATATATATATATATATATATATATATATATATACAGTATACACACACACACACACACACACTGTATGTTAATTCCATATATATATATATATATATATATATATATATATATATATATATATATATATATATATACATACATACAGTATACACACACACACACACACACACACACACATACACACACACACACACACACCTGTAATAGGGTTTGGCTTTAATATATAAATTTATTACTTACGCCTGTTCTTACTGTTTTTCTTGTTTCCCATAGGTGAGTTGGCGAGCGGTCATCGTTTCAGTTAATTACGTGAGTATGGTACACTTTTATTCCTCCATTTTCTCTCTTCCCGTTCATCATTTTCATCATCAGCAGGAACATCACCTTGTTCTTCCTTTTTTGTTTGATGAATCACGAGTCATATTACGAGTGTCTAATTATATATATATATATATATATATATACACACAACATCGCGTGTGTGTAATGCTAATGTAGCTAATCGTAAATGAAAAGCTCAAGTTCTCATTCAGGATCCACTGATGCTAGTGAAGATAAAAGACAAGCCGTGTTATCAGTTCAGGTGATAAGCGATGATAATCCACGTCCGCATCTGTACGTTATCAGCAAACAGGGAATTAAAAACGTCTGAATATTTTGTTACAAAAATGAAAGTGGATAATTATCCCTTGTAATACTTAGCAAGTGTAATTATGCCTTGTAATACTTGGCAAGTGTGTAATAACAGAAAGAGGAAGTTAAGATTTTTAGTATTTGCATTATGAAAGTACTCGTCGTAAACTGATGAAGTACGGTATGAGGTGTCAATGTAATGAAAGATATTTGCTGTATTGTTCACTATTGTTCAGAAATTCGAAAACAGTAGGAATGTGATTTGCCCTGTTGAGAAGACGTCAGAAATGTTTGAAGAAGTAGCTCTAGTGATTTAAGTGAAGGGAAATTGAATCAGCAGTTTAACTGTACACTGTACAGGGGTGCTAATCCGTTGGAAAGTTCAACTTTATTTGTATCCTAGTGAGTAGTAGTATTTTCGGGCTGTATATCACGGCATTAATTGTATAAGATGAGGTACAGTGTGCAAGAAAATTGCTCGTACTGATATACCTGTTTGTTTTATACTTAGTACGTACAAGTAACAAGAACTTTGAGACTTGTCCAACACCTGTGGAAGTAAAGGTCAGTTACACTGCTAACCCGTCCATTAATGGTCAGTGTGCTTTGGTGTTTGGGTCTGAGCATGGTATATTGTATTCAAAACCAGGGTCGCGAAATGTATTTTGTTTTGGCTAATGCCAATTTTTATTTTTTAAAGAAATCTTCGCAGTCAGAGAAGTGAGTTTTATTAAGTGGACATGTACCGTTATGGCGGTGGTTATATACACTAGTCATAGTTACATAAAATCGTATGTTCCAAACATGGTGACAACATGAGTCACAGTGGCCCAGCTGCAACCCTTGGAAGGTAAAGCGAGGCACCTTGACCCTCTAGTGACACTGAGGGCCAAGAAAGGGCGAGGGGGGGGGGAATGAGGGTGTAAATGTGCCCACTTGTGTTAGGAGGCATTTAAATGTTGGCACTCGGCATTCCGCGCCCTTTAGGTCATTGTGAGGGGGTATTTTGGGGAAGGAAGATTCTAGGTGGTTTATTTTAGAGGGAATAAGTTTATTTATTTTTTACAGCACTATAAAGATACATACAGAGGATTTTTGGTACATGAGTGTAAAAATTATGGCGTGTGTTAAAGTTCTTGTATTTTCGGTGTTAGGCTTTGTATTTTAACAGCCATATACAGGTGTCATATTTGATGTAACTCCCAAACTCATCTAGCTTATTTTAATCTCAGCCAACTTCTCCTGAGGCAACTTAACGTTGTGTGTGTGTGTAAATAGGGCCGGATTAACTTCTTTGGGGCCTAAGCTAAACTAGATGTAAGGGCTGTAAAGATTTTTATGACCATCATTAGATCTTGTAAAATGCCAACCGCTGTAATTTCCAGCATTTATGCACTTTTTAGGTTTTTAGTTATTTTTTAATAAATGGGGGCCCCTTCGAGGGTGAGGGCCCTAGGTTGCAGTCTCGTCATCCTGTGTGTGTGTGTGTGATTTCTGGCATGAGGTATTGCACCTGGAAACAGAGCTCGTATTGTAGCAGATGCCTATGTGTAGATTTTTAAATATTAACATGTATTGTAGGTATATTGTTAGGCGATATGTCAATTTACGGTGGTCTAGTTTGTTGGTGGTGAATATATAGAGATTGAGAGCAGTAGTCTTTGCAAGTGTGATAATGGTGGCAAGTAGTTACGTATTTGCAAAAATAGCTTTTGGTGTATTACTAGAATTTGACGTCTTTTTCACTAATATTGCGAACGGTAGTGAAGTTACTGACTTTTCTTAGTTGTAGGAAATGGGTATAACGGTTATTTGCTTGGTTGCAAAGATTACTATAAATAATGGTGTTCTGGCTGTATTATAATAGGAACTATAGTAGTTATAGTATTGAGAAATAACAACAGTATTTGTTGTACAGCAACAGCAGAAGTAAATGTAATAGCAGTTATAGAAAGCGTGAGGAGGGCAGGACAAGAGAGTGTGGAGCGAGAACAGAACAGTCGCGTATTTTCCTCCACTAGTTGCCAGATGCCGCCACCCACCACCGCAATGTAAACAAACGCCGTCCTTTCAGCTTTTCACTCTTTCTCCTTCATCGCTTGTTGCCTCCCCAAACACGGGTTGTTAGCGAGGGTAGGTATGAACCGGTGTTAGGTTGTTAATGAGCCTTTATTTTGTGCTTTTGGAGGTTTTACAGACTTAGTGAGGAGACGCCGATGCGAGGTTATAGAGTTCTTTTAGGATATTCTCTAGTTCAGAAGTTACTACTGTTGCAAGGTTTAAGTTATTTAGCGGGTCTTGTAAGATTTACCTTTGATATATTTATTATTTTTCTCAGTAACGAATGTGCCATTAACTCTTTTGATATGAATACCATGCAATTGAAGAAAATGCCTGCAGTAGGCTGTCAGAGAAAATCCTGCAAGTCCAACTACAGTCTCTACACTGAGTCCAACAGTACTAATGAAGGGGCTGACACGAAAATGTAAGATACCCCATATAAATACGTATTTTATTTTCGCTACTGGGAGCCGGCTTCACTCGACTGACAATTTTCCTTATTTGGGGGATGGGGATGATGAACGAGGTATTTAGATTGCATCGTTGGATAAAATTGAGTCAGCGATATCTTGCGAATGTTTCGATATCGGGTAATTGTGAGTTACAAGAAATTTAGCATGATGCCTGACTAGGCTGTTTATAGTAATTGTGAGTTACAAGAAATTTAGCATGATGCATGACTAGGTTGTTTATAGTACTTTAACCTTACAGTATGCTGGTAACAACTCTAGCATTTTCTTCCAACAAACGCTAAACGATTTTATTAAGGTGAGTGAGTCTTGGGAGTCAATGAACGACCAGATAAAATGTCATATCGATACATGGTTATTGAAATAATGCATGAAGTAGAGTATTTCAAAGCTTTTCGTCGTGTTACAGAATGTAAATGAGAGCGAAAGTTCAGATACCTTTTTTGTGTAGTGTACTGGCTGTGGTGGGAGTGGGTGGGTGGGATTAAATACTCCTTTCCGGGGTGTATTAGCTGTATTGAGTTAGGGGAGGGGTGAGGGAGGAAGAGAGAGGGGGAGGGATGAGGGAGGCAGAGGGTGGAATGCACGAGAGGTATGGCACAGCAGGAAGGTTTGTGGAATGGAGTTGACTTATTTTTCCTTTTCCATTTTCTTTCGTAGCATTTAATTCCTTTAACTTTTTTTTTTTTTTTTTTTTAAATCTGGAGGAGGGGAGAGGAAGTCAGGGTTGGCCAGGATGCCGGTTGAGGATTGACGGAGTGGAGAGGAAATGAAATATCACTGATTATTTTTTCCTTTCTCTCCCATAATTTATGTATTGGTTGATATTTTTTAGCTGTTGAGTGGGAGGGAGGCAGAGTTCGGTTCCAAGTGAGGGCAGGCAGACTAGAAGATAATAGATTTCCTTTTTATTTTCTTTATATGTATTATATATGTGTATGTACAGTATGTATGTATATGTATAAGCCGGAGAGGGGTCAATGAGGGAGAGAGGGTAGTGGGGGGGGAGGATGCTGGTAGTAGTGGGAAGGATGGAGTAACGCAAATATCTTTTTTTTCCCTTTTCCATTTTTTTTTGTTTTTTAACAACCAGGTAGAAGCTATTTTCTTGTTCTTACTGCAAGATTTTAAGTCTACGAAGTGATGCCAAGAAATTGTTGCTGTTGTTATGGCTTGTTGATTGAAGTTGCCTTTTCGTGCAGTCGACAATCCTTCTCTCAGGGGATAGGGAAGGAGTTGAGTGGTTGTATAACGTGGCAGCTTAACTGGCCGCTTATATACAGTATATGCCACCACATGAAGGCGTCCATCTTAGCCCCCTCCCTCTTAGTAAGAGGGTTAATTATGGCTTAATATAACCATCTGTTCTTGTAGTCTGTCCTGAGCTAAATAAAAATGCCTGTATATAACTAGAATACAAGAAACAATGGGATTCAAGAGGTTAGTGCTAGAAGGGGAGGAAGGGAGGGGGCTGTAGTGCAGCTATTTAGCACAGAACGAAGATGAAGCATCTCTCTCTCTCTCTCTCTCTCGTGGTGGCCATAGTTTTTTGTAGATAACATTTTTATAGTTTTCATGTAGCTGCAAGATATCGTGTTTGTACCGAGAGAGAGAGAGAGAGAACTCCGTGTAGCAGGTTATGAATAGATCTTCGTTTGTAATTTCCTCTAAAAGTTTTTTTTATTTTTCCTCCTATCCATACTGAAACAGTGGACCTGTTGTTTGAAGGTATTCGCCACTACCATCCGATGTATCTTTTAAGTAAGTTCATTGAATTAATACAGAATAAAGGAGGAACATATACCACTTAGGAAATACACTCCATTCACAAGTTTCTGTTCCGGGAAAAAAAAAAAAAAAAAGAATATCAGGAACCACTGTTTTAAGACAAACTATCCTCTGACCAATGAGTAGTTTTGATTGTGTGTGTGTGTGTGTGTGTGAACTTGGTGTCGGATAAATATTAGTACTTCAGTAGACTGTGTGTGTGTGTGAGAGAGAGAGAGAGAGAGAACTTGGTCTCGGATAAATGTTAGTACTTGAGTACAGTTGTGTGTGTGTGTGGGAGGAACATCTCCCTCATTACACTTGAACTCGCTGTAAATTTGCCCCTGCGGTTACGTGCAAGAAGTTCGCAGTGTGTGTGTGTGTGTGTGTGTGTGTCATGGGGTGTTGTATGTATATGTGTATGTGAATTTATGGTCCTGTATGTGATTGTGTATGCTTGTATATGTACCGTTATGTTTGTATGTACTCTTATGTGTACAGGAGTCGCGTTTGAAGGTGTGTAATGTGTGTGTGAACGTGTATGTTATGCTGATGTGTGTAAGTGCTTATGTTAAGGTGATGTTGTGTATCAATTCGTGCAGTGTATATAAAAGTGAATTTGTGTGTGTGTGTAAAGCTTTATACCCATGAACGTTCATGTACTTCTTGTTAGGTGTTGTTTATGTAGGTGTGTGCGTATGTGTTTATTTGTTTTGCTGCATGTTATGTGATGTTTATGTTTGGTTTTGTTTATGTATGTTTACCCACGTGGTAATCAGAGAGAGAGAGAGAGAGCCTTGAGAAGGGAAGAGGAAATGCCTACTCTCCTCTCCTCCTCTGCCTCCCCCCTTCATCTCTCTCTCTCTCTCTCTCTCTCTCTCAGTGTAATTTTAGTTGTGTGAGTCTCACTTCCATTCTTATTTATCATTTCTGTTTAGTTCCTTGTTTGCCTTTATTCCTATTCTTATTTCTCCATTTTCCCGTCTAACTACCAACCATCTTTGACGCCCCAAGCATCCACCTCTGTCTGTCTTTCTTTTCTCTCCCTCCCTCTTTCCTGCCATCATTCTCTCCCACTCTTCTTCCTCTCTCCCTCCCTCTTATTACCTTTCCGCCTGTCGCTCATGCTGTCTACTTCTTCTCTACGTTTTGCCTAATTTCTTTCCTTACTTCCTCTCTTTTCATCTTCACTCCCTCCCTCCACTTTCCCTCCCATCATTCATCCTTCTCTCATTCCCTCCCATCCTTCCTTCCTCCTCTCTCCATTCTTGCTGCTCTTTCTCCCTTTCTCCTCCTGCCCTCCCTCTTTCCCTGTTTCTCTTTCTCCCTTCCTCCTCCTTCCCTCCCTCCTTTCCTGCTTCTCTTTCTCCTTTCCTCTCTCCTCCCTTCTTCCTTCCTACTTCCCTACTCCCTCACTCCCGCCCTCATTCCTTCCTTCCTTCCTAGATTGAGAAATAAAATATACGAGGAACGTTTAGAAGCTACGAGATTTAATTCAAGTATTCATAATATTAAAAGGACACGAGAACATGGGCATCGATAAATATTTCACAGTCGATCGCTCAAACTATACTAGAGGTAACTGGCACAAAATTATTGGCAAACGATTTCGGTCACATGAAGCTAAGCATTTTTTTCTTTATTAAGGTTGTAAATTTATGGAACAAATTGCCCACAAATGTAGTAAACTGTGTTACAGCAATAACATTTAAAAATTGCATTGATAAGTATCTGTCATCTGACCCCCAGCTATGTGTGTTCACTCCTGAATAACACATTTCTGTGGTGCATGCTATTTTTATCTTTTTCAGAGCCTGAAAGATACAGCTGCTGAACATCGATAAATACTGCTGACTTAATGTTGCTCTCCTTTCAGGTAGATTGTGTTGAGTAAAATTTCGGAGGGTTTTGTGGGTGGGGGGGGACCTTCCTGCTTTTCTATCCTTGCCTTTATCTGGTAGATTAGTTTTCTTAGTTATAACCTTCCCTTTATCAAATAGCCACAAAAGAACCATCAGGTCTGTTGCTGTTTGCTTTCCTTTGTACTCCTTTGGACTCCCTCCCTCCCTCCGTCTTTCTGTATCCCTTCCTACCTCCCTTCTTACCTATTCTCCCCAGCTCCTCCTCTCCCTTCTCACCTTTTCTCCCCATCTCCTTCTCTCCCTCCTCCTCACGTATTCTCCGAACTCCTCCCCTCCTCCGTGTAGCAGCCTCATTCTCCATAATTACTCCCATTTCCCCATCCCTTTCTCTTCCATCCTCTTATTAACCCTCCCTCACTATCTTCTTCCATCCCTCTTCTCTCGACCATTCTTTTTAGCCCTCTCTCTCTTCCTTCTTTCTCACCTTTTCTCCCTCCGTCTCTTCCTCCCGCTTTCATTCAGTCACCAATGTCCGCTACTTTCCTTTCCTTTTCCCTTTCTTTACCATCGTGTCAACTCTCATTATATGTTTTTTCTTTCACTCTTCACATCATTTTTATTTCACTTCTCCCAGTCCCTCTACATTTTCCCTTCTCTCTTCCTATAATTCCTTTCATCTCTCCCTCTTTCTCCATCCATGTTTCGTACACTTTCTTTATCTCTTCTTCACACTCTTCTTAGTTATCCTTTGTTCTCCGTCCTTCTATGTAATATCTGTTTTTTTGTTTTTCGGTGACTCAGGTATTAAGTATTATGAATATTATTATAATGTCTCTGTCTTGTTGGGACCGTAACGTGAAACATATCAGTCTAACGCTCTCTCTCTCTCTCTCTCTCTCTCTCTCTCTCTCTCTCTCTCTCTCCTTCACCTTTATCCTAACCTTCAACTGCCCTCCCCTTTCCTGTAATTCTCTCTCTCTCTCTCTCTCTCTCTCACCTTTATCCTAACCTTCAACTGCCCTCCTCTTTCCTGTAATTCTCTCTCTCTCTCTCTCTTTTCTTTTCAGGTTACACTATGATAGTCTCTATTCTCCTTTCACACTTTCCTGTAAAATGTCCACGCCAGTTTTTCTATACGGCGTGGTGTTCTTTCTGACTTTTTCCTGCCGGCTTCGGCTGGAGGGTTTGGAGGGCGGGGGAGAGCCTTCTTCTTTGCTATCCTTATCGCATTCTAGTAGTTCAGTTACTCTTCTAGGAGCTGCCTAGCATGGGCCAACCGGCCTACTGCAGTTATCCTCTCTTCTTATGTTCTTATGTTCTCTCTCTCTCTCTCTCTCTCTCTCTCTCTCTCTCTCTCTCTCTCTCTCTCCCCCCCCCTTCCTCCTCCTCCTCCTTCCTTGATGCATCCTTTACCTACCTCTCCCCCTCTGTCTCCCTCTTTCCTCTCCACACCTCTCACCTCATCCCCTTCTCTCTTTCTTTTTCTTCCTCTCTCGCATGCCCCTCTTCCCCCCACCCACTTAAGCTCACCCCCCTCTCTCTTTTCCCCCCTCACTCCCTTCCTTCTTCTCTCGTCTCCACCTCCTCCCTGAACCCCCTCTATCCTTCCCTCCTCGCTCCCACCCACTTGAGCCACCCACCCTCGTTCTCTCTCCTTCCCTCTCAACAGCTTAGCAATATAACATTACCTTTTAAATCCTTCCACGCTGCCTCTTTCTCTCCCACACACCCACTCACTCACTCTCCCACCCACCCACTTCATTATTCTCTCAACACTTCTTCCCACCCACCCACAACCCACACCCACACTAGCCTTCTCACCAACCCATATTTCTCTTTGCCACCCACTTTTCTAGTCATCGTACACCCACTGATGTGTTTACATTCATACTGGTTCATTTCTCTTCGTCCCCTCCCCTCGTCAGAATCTTTCACTCATAGCCTTCACCCTCACCGATCATCACGCCCACATCTACTGTATGTATTCACGTTTCACACCCTCCCACATACATTCTGTACCCACATATACATAAACCAATACACTCATACCCATCACTTGCTCTCGCCACCACCCGTTTATCACATCCTCTCACCTATATCCTACGTCCACACCTACTTTTACACCCATACCTGCCCATATATGTCATCCTCGTCCACTTCCCACATCCTCTCACCCATTTCCTACACCCACACCAATGCATTTCCTTTTGTCCTCGCCCATTTGTCACACTCCTCACTTCTATCCTACGCCCACACCCACCTTGTATGTACAGTACACTTACCGTACATCCGTTTCTCATTTTCCTACCAACCTTACTCTCACTTCCATGCACTGCATACATCCGCCCGACACTGATGATGAGGATTTATTTCTCTCCTCACCCATCTTCTTTCTTGTCATCCACGGCTTACAGCCCACCAACTGGCACCCCCTCCTCCCAGCCACATGTGCATCAACCTGCCTTGCATGTACTCAGGTTGCCTCCTTGCAAATGGGAACTAACCTGGTACAGCAAGGATCTGGAGTGCATCTTAATGGTTTTCTTACCTTACGTAACAGTACACCCGAACATACTGTACGTAACTCCTAAATGGTAACACGTTTTACATGGGCCAACAGCCAGTTCACTTTGTGCAGCTGAGAGAAATCCTGACAGGCAGAGGGTTACAGGATAGTTGTCTCCTTCAGCCCTGTAAAAATCGTCTGGCGGTAGTTAGAAATGTGCTGTCTGGTCTTCGGTGGTTAATACTGTAAGTCAGAGGAATCACGGCGAAATATTCTGAACCCATAGCTATAACCTTTCACTGCTGTGGATGTATTATTCTCTCGAGTAACGTCAGATGATTTTATTCTTCATAGTAAAGTCCGCTGGCACTTAGATGATGAACGCGCAGGAAAAATACTTTAGGGAACCCTACTCTTGGGCAGCACAGGAAAGGTTTAGCATGACTGTTTTTCCTTGGCTGCCAAGATTAAACGAGGCCATTAAATTCTCACTGCCACTTCATAATTTTTTGAGCAAATAAGAACTCTGCGTAGACAAAGGGAAAAAAGTGCCTCTTGTCTCTCCTCCCCCTCCATGTTGCTTTAGTGATGAAGATATTAACCGTTTGAACCGGTGTCATATTTTTTGGCTTATTCTTTCTAACGCCGGACGGTTATAATGAGCTTAGTTAAGATCGTTAATGATGAAGAGGCTAATGAAGGCTTTATCTAACCCCTCCATCTCGAAGGCTGAATGAAGTCGTGTGGAGATGGTATGAATGAACCAATCCAGGTGATGGTGGTGAAGGTGTTAATGTAGGGTGTGATGGTGTTGGCACTCAGGGGCGACGGGTTGACTTGACACCCTTATTATCCGGTGTGTGTGTGGGTGGGGGGGTAGGGAATGTGTGTGTGGGGGGCCGGGAGGGGGAATGTGTGTGTGTGGGGGGGCCGGGAGGGGGAATGTGTGTGTGGGGGGCCGGGAGGGGAATGCACCACTCTCGCACTGTCATTTGTTGGAGGCTATACTTCCTGCCACGCCTCACACTCCAGTGGGTTAGAGAGAGAGAGAGAGAATTGTTACTCGACCTTTTGCTCCTCTCTTCTCGTCTGTACCCACTTGCATACTCACACCTATCCTCTGAGTCACCGTTGAGCGCACACACACACACACACACACACACACACACACACACACACACACACACACACACACACACACACACACACACACACACACACAGAAAGAGAGAGAGAGAGAGAGAGAGGAACCTAAATATCCATCCACATCAACACCCGTTCATCCCACACCTTCCACACCGCACGTATGTCCTACCCACATAACACCCACGCTTCCCACCCTATATACTCCACTGCCACCTATCCACATAACACCCACACTTCCTACCCTACATACTCCACCTACACTCCTACCCACATTACACCCACACTTCCCACCCTACATACTCCACCTACACCTACCCACATTACACCCATACTTCCCACCCTACATACTTCACCTACACTGCTACCCACATAACACCCACACTTCCCACCCTACATACTCCACCTACACTGCTACCCACATTACACCCACACTTCCCACCCTACATACTCCACCTACACTGCTACCCACATTACACCCACACTTCCCACCCTACATACTCCACCTACACTGCTACCCACATTACACCCACACTTCCCACCCTACATACTCCACCTACACTGCTACCCACATTACACCCACACTTCCCACCCTACATACTCCACCTACACTGCTACCCACATTACACCAACACTTCCAACCCTACATACTCCACCTACACTGCTACCCACATTACACCCACACTTCCCACCCTACATACTTCACCTACACTCCTACCCACATTACACCCCCACTTCCCACCCTACATACTCCACCTACACTCTTACCCACATTACACCCACATCCATCCCAAACCATCCATATCCCGGTTTCTTTCATTCACATTCCTACCCACATTTCTCCCACGTCACATCCACACCACGCACTTCCATCTCCCACATCCTTGTTGACCACACCACCAAATACCACACACCATATCCACACCTCGCCCCCCACCTCTCTGCTTCCCTCTCCCACTTCCCTCACCCACACCCCTGTTGACCACACCCACATTACACCCTCTCATCAGGTTTCATTCCATCCACTTCCCTCACTTCCTCTTTGTTTACTACAGTCTTGATTCGTTTTCTTTTCTTTTTTTTCTTTTTCTGTTCGTGGTTGTAAATATTTTTATGTACTTCCCTTTTTATTAGTCTCTCTCTCTCTCTCTCTCTCTCTCTCTCTCTCTCTCTCTCTCTCTCTCTCAATCATACCCAGTTCATCTCTCGTCTCTCCCTCTCTGCTGCATTCCTCCCTCATCTCCCCCCCCCCCGACTTACCTTTTCCTCATCTCATCCTCCCTTCCTCTAACGTCCTTCCTTTTCTCCCCCCCCCCCTTTCCTTCCTACACACACCCTGTTTCTGTATCTTGTCTTCTTCCACATCTCTTCCTGTTTCCTTTGTCTTTCCTGCCTCATGCTCTCTGTCTCTCCCATTTTATTCCTCCCCATTCCTCTTTTATCCCCCTACTCTCTCTCTCTCTCTCTCTCCTTCCTGTTTTCTTTCTCCTCCCCTCTCATCTGTTTCCAGTTACCTCCTTCCCTACCCATCTCTTTCTATTGTATGTACAGTACATCCCATAATTTCCCTCCCCTCCCTCTTTCCCTACTCATCCCTCTGCCTTACCTCAATCCACCTTCCTCCCTTTCTCTTTATTTCCTTTCCCTCCCTCCATTCCTCCCCATTCCTCAGTATCTTACCTTCCTTCCCTCCACCGCCCTTCCCTCCTGATTTCCTTTCCCTCCCTCTCCTCCCTACCCTACATTCCTCCCCTCCCTCCCCCCTACCCTTTCCCCACTGATAACCTCTAATTATCAGCATCCATCCTCCTCCCCCTCCCTCCTCCCTCCCCGTCCCCCACTCCCTCCCCCTCCCCTCTCCCCCTTATCCCTCTCCCTTTTCCTCCCCCCCTTAAGCGTCTCTTTGTCCTTCTTCCTTCCCTCCACCCTTGTTTTTTTGCCACCCTTTCTCTTGCCCAATACTATCTCTCTCTCTCTCTCTCTCTCTCTCTCTCTCTCTCTCTCTCTCTCTCTCTCCAGATGAAAGGAAATGAAGAAAGGGGAAGTGAAAGAAGAGATAGGAGTGAAGGGAGTGATAGTGTTATCGTGACAACATTGGCTGAACAAACGAGAGAGGGGGAGAGAGAGAGAGAGTATAGAGAAAGGGAAGGGAAAAAAATAACGTGCAAAAAACATTTAATTAGAGAGAGAGAGGGAGGGAGAGAGCAGTGCATCGATTCCAGTCCTATCACGGAGCCGAGAATCAGCCGTACAGACTAAGCATGTACAAGCTGGTCTCAAGATTCCGATATCAGCTGTCCCGTGATTTGCCACACAAAATTCAGGAGGTAATAAGAATATGGAAGAGAAAGAGAGCGGGAAATGGGAGTAATTATGGAGAATGAGGCTAATATTAGAGTAAAAATCGCTATATCAACATTCATTCACTTAGTCCATTTCTCCTCCGGTACCGAGTTAAAATTACTGATAAACTTATGGGGGAAAATGATCTGCCGCATAATAAGTCTGTGTGGTAATCAGGAAAGAGGGAGGGAGAGAAAAGAAATACAGAATTGGACCCATGTTGCTATAGTGTTTCGTATTTAATATCAGCCGTAATCACCTGAAGTTAGTGTTTCAAGGCTCCTTTACACCCTGTATTTATACTTTATTCTGCGGTTGTTATTTCTGTTACTTCCAGGGAAATTGATTCAGCTTACGATGGGCTTTTCGAATTAAAGTGGTGTTAGCAGTAGTGGTAGTAGTAGTAATAGTAGTAGTAGTTGTTGTTGTTGTTAGGTTCATCTGAAATGTGAACCCGACGGATTGCAGGCTGACGTTGCCCCTCTGCTGCAGTCCCCCATGCTCCTGTACGGGGATAGGAAAGTAGATGAAGGACGTTTGTATAACCAGGCAGTTGAGTTGACCAACTGTATCAGTGCCACCACATGAAGGCGTTCCTCTTCAGCGCCATAGAAGGACTAATGAAGGTTATAATAAGCCCTCTTAGAAAAACTACTCCTAATTAGAACAAGATCGTCAGGAAATGGCAGACTTAAAATGAGTCATCGTAGTGAAGGGGTACGTGGATGGCTGGCTGTCGATAGCTGTCCGGGAAAGAAGGGGGGGTAGGGGAAGGGAGGGTATTAATGGGGGGGGAAGGGTAGCTGTGAGGGGAGGGAGGATATGAGGGGAGAAAGGTGGTAGATGGGGAGGGGCATATTGGAAAAGGAAAGTATAGTATTTTAAGAGGAAAGAGACCGAAAAGTTGGTTGAGGAATGAAGATCTGAGAGAGAGAGAGGAGTGGTAGAGGGTGACAGACCGCCGATAACCGTCTCGGAAAGAGGGGGAAGGGGGGGGGTTGGGTTGAGGAGGCTAAGAGGAGAGAGGGGGTGAAGGAGGGGTATGATAGATAGGGGGGTGATAGAACAAAAGAGGTGGCACTGGCGACGTGTTGGGTTTGTTGGGGAGAAGCATAATCAGAGGGCAAGATGGAGGAGTGTGGAGGAGGTAGGGTAGAGGAGGGGTATATTAGGGGAAGGGGGAGGGAGAGGGAGATAAATAGAGAGGTGGAGGACCGTATTAAAAAAGGAAAGGAGAAAGAGGGGGAGAGGGAGGGGTATAGAGGGTGGAAGGGAGGGGCAGTGAGAGAGAGAGTGTATTAGAGGAGTAAGGACGGGAAGGGAAGGCAGAGATAGAAGTTGAGGACGGGGTGACTGAGAGAGAGAGGGATGATGGATGGGGGAGCCGAGTATGAGGTGGGCAGGGCATGGGTAGGCAGGGAGACATAAAGAGGGAGGGAGGGAGAAGGTTAGGGGAAAGGAGAGGGTTAGGGAGGGAAATGTGAACGAGTGAGAGAGGGGGAATATGGAGAGGGAGGAGCATATTGAGAGGAGGAGGGAGACAGATAGATTAGGGGGGAAGGAGGAAAGCCGGGCCCTCCTTGTACGGGATGGTAAAAATAGCTTCATTAAATGTATCTGGGTCTCTCTCTCTCTCTCTCTCTCTCTCTCTCTCTCTCTCTCAGTTGGGATTAAGGCCAGTGCTCCACAATCAGGGTCATTTAACCTCCATTAATCACCGCTTATTAGGGCCACATTAACCACTTCACTACCAGGGATTTCTCTAAAGCCGTCTAAAATCGTCTGGCGGTCGAAAGAATTGAAACAGACTCATCGTACTGAAAGGGTTAATAAAAGTAAACCTATTCGTACTCCACGAGGGATCTGTCCTAATGTGTATAATATCGTGTAGCTGTTGACAAGAATAAGATAAAAACATAACTCATGCTGAAGGGAACATCGAGCTAAGGAATACACAGAAGGATCATTTGAACCCCTGTAGGATGAAGACGTCTTTTATTATTAGTTCATGCTACCTACCGACGATTTTATTCCGCTTAGATGAGGGTTTTAGAACTTGAGGATTTGCATAAAGCTTTGGTTACTACCCTGAAAACGAGAGGTACCAATATTTTTCGAAGTTATATTATGTCATATGAAGGCAGCAGTAGTAAAACATAAGTAATGGGATGAAGAAGTTAACTTGAACATTATGTCATATAGAATCGTATTCTAGGTGGCACTGAAAGTTTCGTAGTACTACGAATACTCTCATAGCTATTTATTATGCCTAATACGCCGTGACATTCTTTTGTGTGTGTGTGTTTTGTGTAATATATATATATATATATATATATATATATATATATGTGTGTGTGTGTGTGTGTGTGTGTGTATGTATGTATATGTATATACTTTATTTATCGATATAGGGAAGTTTGCATTAACAACAAGAGGCTATTGAGGAATAACGTTCAGAATAAATAGCTAGAAAGAGGCGTTACGAAGTCACCAAAGTTCCCTAGAATGCAACCTGTAATTGTAGCATTTTGACTGCCCGGAATGGACAGGTAAAGGCTGACGATGACGTTGAAAAAGAGAACTAACAATAAGAGGGAGTGGGTTAAGGATGAAAGTTAATGATGGAGAGTGCAGGAGAATAGATGATGATGGAGGTGACCAGTATGGAAGTTGGTTATAATGTAAAGGACGGATTGATGGCTGACGATAACAGGGTGGACAGGGAAAGGGTTGCAGGTAATGAGAGGTGGGATGGAGGGGTGGGGGGGTGGGTCATCTTCCCGTGCATCCCTCTCTTTTACACCCATATACGGTCACCTTGTTCTGCCTCTCACCACACCACATATTTCGTCTTTGCCATGTAATTTTATTTACAGACGTGCGGAATAAAAATGCAGTGATTAACTAAGAAAAAAAAATATATTGTTTTCAGTTGTCGGCTGTCATGTTTGTTAACGAAGAGTGGCTGGGCAGCAACGTATATGTCTCGTGAACTGGCCGTGCCCCGATTCAAGGGTTCGAACCTCAAACCATGACGAACATTTAGCTTCAGAGTGATGGTGTATTTTTACCTCTTGTGTTTCCCAGACGATTTTATTCAACTCAGGTAGGATAATTAATTTATAAGGGGTTAATGAAGGCCATACCGAACCTTTCCAGTCGAAGAACTCTTTCCACGGTTGAAAAAAATCGTCTGTAGGTATATCACTGGATTGCCAGGGTTAATTTGTTGACTGGTAGTAGTAGCAGCCACTTTCCCTCCGAGCACAAGGACAAACGGACTTACTGTACAGTATATAGAACATTATTTTGAAAGGTCTCTGAATACGAGTATCAGGAGTTCCCAAACTTTATTCTTAAGTATTTGCCCTAACTTTATTTTAATAGCCACGGCCATATATACATTAAAAAAAAAAAAAAAAAACCAGCATGACATGGAGAGGTGCAGAGATGATGACTGATGCTATTTTGTGTGTGTGTGTGTGTGTGTGTGTGTGTGTGTGTGTGTGTGTGTGCGTGTGTGCGCGCGCGCACCGTTACCAAAAACTTGTACCAATAAAAAAAATGTAATAATAGGCCATTTTCTGGAAGCGAGACGTGAGATACAATTGCCTGTTGTCATTAAGGCCAGTTAATGACCTTTATAGGATTCTGATTGCTCAAGTCCTAATGCATTTCGTATCATTACGACCTCTTAATGACTCTCTCTCTCTCTCTCTCTCTCTCTCTCTCTCTCTCTGTAGTATGTATGTATGTATGTGTTTATCTGTTTGTCAGTCTGTGTTTTTCCCTAGTATACCCTTCTTGTTCATGTTTCATGCACATACATAATTATCTTTACTCACGTATAGTTCACACATTATAAGTACCCCTCCATACAAGGATCAACACTTTCAGCACGATGACGCCTTCATTTATTTTCATACCACCAGTCTGTTTTGATGAGATTCAGGAGGTACGATGGCACCTTTCTTACTATATTCCTTCTGACACCAGTTGATTTTACACGACTCAGGAAAGACCTCGACCTGAAGGGGCTAAGCCATAACAAACACTGAACTACATGTGGACTCACCCAGATGTTTGTTACATGAACACGCTAGCGCGTGCGCAGACTGTCAGTTACATAACTCATGAGCTCAAAACTCACATACACACAAACACGCAGCTTTCAAAGTACACACACACACACACACACACACACACACACACACACACACACACACACACACACACACACACTGTTTTCCAAATAATTTGGTGTGTGCGCGTTTTTGCGTGACCGAAGGCGTCTGTAGATAGGTAGATACTGTGTGTGTGTACTGGCAGTAGTTTGCATGTGGTTCAGGATAGTTGTTTTTCCAAAGAACATTTTTTTTTAATGATTATGCACTTCAAAGTTTGGTATTGTTACTGATTACTATAACTTCATCCGTGTCTTCACGATATTCTTCACCTCCTCCTCCTTTGATTTTTTTTTTTTTTTTTTTTTTTAATGTTTCCAGCTTCAGCACACAGTCTTTCTGAAGCCCCACACTCGTCTGCGCCTCACTGCATTTATTGTGGTCACCTGTTGAAAATCATTATCCTTGCCGTCGCCGTCATCGTAACCCTATATTTCATGTGATCAAGAGGCCGCAGCATACCTATTTAACTCCAGTTAAGGCACTGGTTTTTAACCTGGGGTGCGAAACTGCTTGGGATGCAAAACACACCAGCCATTTCTTTTACGAGGCTGAAAAAAAAAAAAAAAACATTGAGTTTGTCTTTGTGTTGGCTGCATTTTACTGTTACATTACAGTGACACTAATGTCATTGTACCGTCCTGGCTCTACAGCATTATTAAACTAATGTCACAGATATGTAAGAAGTATCGAAAACGGATTTATGAAAAGGATTGCAATAAGGCTCTGTGATAACCGAAAGGACAGTAACACTAAAGTAGGTTTAAGTACCAGTGGGTAAGAGAGGCACCCCGAACAGAATAAAATCGTGCGTCGTTTGCTAGGATAAAATAAAAGTTGCGACATCGTAGTAAAGGAGTTAATTCTAGTTCCGGGAATGAACACCTTCAGCCCGAGGACGACTTAGTCATTTTTGTCCAAATAACGTTATGCTAATTTATAGAACTTGTTACGTGTATAAGTATATAACCTTTGATGTATCGCTAGTTGTACGATGATATGCTTAGAGCCGATACTTAGGAGACCCCCCTCATTCTAAGGGGTTAGTGAAAACTCTCTAACCCATTTAAGAATGCCTCTAAGCCGGATAAAATCGTATGAAGGTGGCATGAGTACAGGGAAATAAGACGCCATGGTACGGAAAGGATTAACGAGGGCATTAAAGGCCGTTCGAATAAAACTGGGTGCACGGAGGTGTCGAGAAGCTCCCTTTTATCTGATGACTTCTGGAACACCTGTAATTGTTAGATGTGATCAGTGTGTCTGGTGAATGCCTCGTGGTGTGGAGGGAGTAGGAGGCTGCTTGTATACTGAACAGGGAGTGGCATATCAGGTGGCTGGAGAGGCATCCGAGCACCTCTTCCTTAGCATTTACTTTGACATTTTGACATTCTTTTCCATGCAGTGTATATCGTTTTAATATCTGCATAGTTTGTTTCAATAAAAAGTACAGCGGTGTAATATGCATAAAAACTTGCTATGAAGAAGTATGTTAAAAACCCTCCTTTACCATCGAAAATACAGTAGCTGTAGATAACAAATTTGGTTAAAAGAATGCACCATTTTCTTTTTCATTTTTCCTAACCACTTGCCCAATTTTTTTTTTTTTTTTTTTTTTTAACTTAATGCGATTTGCAGGAAACACGGATGTCGTCTAATACTTCTTCGTCAAGTCGTGCAGGCGTGACACAGCACCGGGTCTGTCCAGTGTGGGAAGACGTGACCGGGATAGGCAAGTGGTGCCACACTCAGCGACTGATAGTGATGATAATGAGGACAACAGTGCTGGTTCCAGTGTGAGGGAGAGAGAGAGAGAGAGAGAGAGAGAGAGAGAGAGAGAGAGAGAGAGAGAGAGCATTATGGTTAGTCTTTAATCATGAACTTGTATTATGCTTGACACACACACACACACACACACACACACACACACACACACACACACACACACACACACACACACACACACACACACACACACACACACACACACACAGGTAGACAGACAGACTAGGTTAAGATAGGTAGGAAGAGAATTTTCTCCACAGTTTTACTATACTGCTCAAAATAAAACTAGAGGGGCACTCAGTGGATTGCATCTCTCCGACTAGGGCAACGTAATTTCCAAACTGCACTTCATACTGGGGTAGGTTTTCTCATCATTGGCTAGGGTTTCGCAAAAAGTGTTTTCCGGATCCAGAATCTGTAATACGATCCTGATCGGTCCTAAAGGTTAATCGACTGCTCCCAGGGACACGGGCTATCTACCCACCGAAGGTGGTCTAAATATCTCTCGTTTTTTGAGCAATCCTGCTAACAAACAAACAGGGGTTAAAACGTACCCTCCTTGTCTGGGAGAATGATATATAATGGACTGGACGTACTTGGACGAATGACGAAATTTCATAACTAATTAATTATGAATGCTGATAATTATCATCAAAGTAATTTAGTGAGAACGGTGTCATTTTCCCCGGGAAATTCGGGAGCCGGCAGGACCAGTCCGTCCTCTGATTAATTCGCCCTCTGGATGATTTGGCCCCAGGATGATTCGGCTCCTGGATGATCGCGCTTCTGGATGATTGGACTCCTGGATTATTCGGCTACTGAATAATTAAGTCCCAGGAATATTAGACGGCTGTGTGTACGTCCTGTGGGTTCACATTTTAGACATTTCTTCTCCAAATAAATGAAAAATCTGCATACTGCATAATGATTGGTATAATGTGGCCCCTTGATGAATAGAAATACCGGTACGTTATAATTTGTACATTGGATCATTCGGCGTATGTCATTACGGCCTCTGAATAATTGATTCCGAGAATAATTCGGTTCTAGAATAATGTATCTCAATTCTTCACGTTTGATCATTCAGTTCCTGAATAGTTCGGCCCCTTCATTACGATGGCATCCCTGGCTTGCTTTGGCCTTGACTTATCCGAAACGTAAACCCGGTGGACTGCAGGTTTAAGTTGCCTTTCCTCCTGAAGCCCATCCTCCTCCTCTCGGGGACAGAGAAGTCACTGGGGGACAATATAAGCGGGTTGGGGAGCCATCTGTGTTATACCCGTGCCACCACATGAAGGCGACTCATCGTGAATGGTTAAAAACAGTCTCCATCGATTCTGTATTAGAACAATTGTTTGACCCACATACCGCCACATGGAACAGAGATAGCAATGTCTGCCAAGATGACCATTTCTGCCGCTCGTCTCTCAGTCACACACACACACACACACACACACACACACACACAATGGTATATAGTCTATGAATAATTGAACAAGGGATGGTTCTTGGAGGTGTACAGGCGACGTTGCTCCCCCTCCCCCCCCTCTCTCTCTCTCTCTCTCGTCACTAAATAAGCATTCCTTTGTATATAGCATTTAGGCTACTAGACAGCTGAGAGAGAGAGAGAGAGAGAGAGAGTTGGTGGAGGAAGGAGTGGATGGAGGGGTTGGTATTATTAGATCAGTTTCAGTGTAAATGGGGAAGGTCAGGAGAGAGAGAGAGAGAGAGAGAGAGAGAGAGAGAGAGAGAGAGAGAGACTACTTACTCCTGTCATCCCCTTGTGGTCCTCTTACAGGTTTAATAGAGCACAATGAAGTGTTTTGTGTGGTAGGTTAGGTGTCGGTTTTGTTTTGGTAGTCTTGAATCATCCACTCCAGTGCTATTTTTTTTTTCTTTTCAGTTTTTTATTCTTGCTACCGTCCGATTATTATTATTATTATTGTTCTTTTTTCAGCATGGTAACCTCTGATGGTGTGAGGAGATTTAAAAAGCCGTTGGACGGTCGTATTACTCTGATTCAGTTACGAGTCATGAATTACAACCACCCCAGAAAATAATAATAATAATAATAATAATAATAATAGCCACTTACATCACCGAGCACTCTGAATTGCGATATATATGCCACCCTGTGATGGTAGTGCAGATATTATGCTTGGTACTCACTGGAACTCTAAAAATAAGTAAAATGACGCAATAAAAGATGTTACGTTGTCTGGAGTATCTAAGTATTTGATCCATATGTGAGGACCTTTCCGATTTCCATGACCAGTGTGTGTGGGTGTGTGGGTGTGGGTGTGTAATGGGCGTACAAGTATTAGGAAACTGGAAATAATCGTGTTTTGCACAGATAATTGCCAAAATAAATCATGATCGTGTGTTACTTTTATAATTTACAGGCGCACTATTTTACCACTCACGATTTGTCACGAGTTACGCCATTTTCGTCGTCTAACGTTTTTTTTTTTTTTTTCCACGTCACACTCCGTCGCCCGTAAAACCGTTGTGCTTCGCTTCCTGTCACACATAAATTTACGTTCTTTATTTTTAGGCTCTTGGTCAGAATTCCCTCTTAGTGCTGTATTCTTAATGCGGTGGGAGAATCCGCAACACCTTAGCCATTTATTCTGGACATCTCGGTATCAACTTGTATGTGATTGACGGGGTGTGTTGGCATTAGAACGGTACAAATAACATGAGAAAAGTCGAATGTAATAGGCATAATAAATCGTTAAGGAAAAGGTATTACGATGCCTGCGGTGCCACTTAAAACACGGCTTTCTGCTGCACAAGGACTCACAGCTGAATACAATCGTCTGGTGCTGACATACTCCCTTTGTCTCGACCGGGTGAGTTATTGGCGACAATTAACACTCAGGTTCCTCTGCTTCACCCTCAACAGAACACAGTCGTCTGGTTGTTGGCCGGAATAGAATGCCAGAATTATCCCGACCGTGAAAGGAGGTTGAAAGGTGGAATCAATAGCCATCTGACAGTCTCTCTCTCTCTCGCTCTCTCTCCTAGTCCCGGACCCCTGCGTTCCTAATGGTGAAATAATGGACTGTATGATGGATGAATGAATGGATGAAGTGATCTTACTGTAAGGTCTCACATGTTCATGCTGCCTTCAGACGTTGTTATTCTGCATGGGAGACACCTCGTAGTGAAGAAGATAATGTCCATGCACATTTATTTATTTAGTGTATTTTCCTACCTCCAGATTATTTAACGTGGGAGAGGCTTCAGTCGTGAACGGTTTAATAATTTCTTAGTACTTACTGTACGTTAAGTACATTTCGGTTTCCTGCGTCTACGTACTTGAGGATAATGACTTCATATGTGTACGTGTGCATCAGTGTGCTGGTATATATATATATATATATATATATATATATATATATATATATATATATATATATATATGCATAATATACAGTATTAAACGCAGAAGTGTACTTGTATTCTTGTGGGAAGTGTTTTTTCATATATATATATATATATATATATATATATATATATATATATATATATATATATATATATATATATATATATCTGCTCTGCGTATTATGCATCTAATTTAATTGTCCTCCATTCTTTGCTACATTAATGCAACATAACCTCTCTAGGCTTGGTACTAGTTTTTCTTCCTACTCACACACACACACACACACACACACACACACACACACACACACACACATATATATATATATATATATATATATATATATATATATATATATATATATATATATATATCACCAGTATATATAGCCCAGTGGAGCCCGGTGTCCAGAGTATTGGACAGAACTAGGAATTTTCAAATCTTAATAAAGTAGGGAACCCCCGGGTAGAGACCTATGAGCTTCGCAACTATGAGCCGATAGGCGGAGGGCGGTACGCTTAGTACCCTTCCAGTGCAATGCCTCGCCCAGCAACTCTGGGATCCAATGGGATGGATATATATATATATATATATATATATATATATATATATATATATATATATATATATATATATATATATATATATATATATATATATTGTTACATAGCCTATGATTTCATCATCCCTTGTATAATTCTAACTTATGATACAGTTTTGTTCATGATTGCATCATCCTTTGTATGATCCTAATGTACAGTATCCTGCATGTTTGTTCACGATTCACCACGTGGCTTCCATAGTGACCAGGCTTGCGTGTTCTACCTCACTCCCCCCTTCTCCCCCTTATAGTAGAGTAAGTCGTTCTTTCTGTTGTTCAGAGCAGGATTGTCAACTCTTCGTCCCCTATGCCTTCATTTGCGCGTCCTTCTTACAAGTTGAATCAAGCTCTGCCGGCCCCTATATAATGAGCTCAGTCTCTGCATTAGTTGCCACTTAGATCTACTCCTCATTCTGTTCACATCTCTGTCCTCCCCTGTACAGTATATTATTATTTTTGTGAGTGCTCAGGAAGTCTCCAGCCATCTAGCTGCTGTATAATTTGAGTATAAGTGTTATTACCATTTTTCTTGTACTGTATAGCCTAAGGCGTTAATTCGTAAGCCTGGTAAAGTTTTTATGATTCATATTGGTTCCATACTGTCAGCCAGTATTAGTAATATTTTGTATCTGTAATAATATTATATCTTGCTTTAACTCAGCATTATCCGGTTTTCTCATTTTATCAGGGCTGACATAGATAAATTTGCTCTTGTTAAATTCGTGTTAATAGAGGCTATTGCAGTTAACCATATATGTAACCTGTTTTGCCATTACATTATCCTTATGAGTCCTGAATGTTTAGTTGTTAGTTTGAGCATTAAACTTTAACTTGTAATTTTACCTAAGTCTTGTTTTGAACCTGGAACGTTGCGGGACAGTAGTAATTTTAGTATTCTCACTTGAAGTGTTCATTATCTCTCTTCCGTAATGATATATATATATATATATATATATATATATATATATATATATATATATATATATATATATATATATATATATATATGTGTGTGTGTGTGTGTGTGTGTGTGTGTGGAGCCTCTGTGGTACAGTGGTAAAGTGTGCGTCTTCGTACACTGAAGAACGAGGGTTCGCGCCCCGCCAGGGTAATAAACTTTGGAAGCGTTCTTCTGGCCACGTACTGCATTTACGGACACAAGGGGTGCTGTGGTTGAATCAGTGTCGGATACTATAAAGTATGCTTGCACCCAGTCGGCTTGCGCGGGCCGATTACACTTGGTTCACAGATACACACATATCCAAAGCCACTCCAACACAACAGTTACACTTACAATCACTTCTCACCCTACATACAATCTCTACTACTGTAGACAGCCTAAGCCACTTGGTAGAGATACATTGGCTGTATCGTCCCCACCTCGGTAGGGATAGGCCGGTCCCGCAGTGGACACTCAAACGGCTGAGATGATATATATATATATATATATATATATATAATGGCAGATATGACTACATTTGTATTACGTAAGCAGCTCAGGAAGTTGTGTATGAGGGTGCGTGTGTGTTTTCCATAATATGAACATAACATTAGCATTCAACATCCCCCACATGACATCACCGATATTACAAGACGTTGATTCACACACTAATGGCCAAGTACCCGACGCAGTTTGTACTTCATTTGTTTTTGATGGAAAATAACCAAAATCTTACCATGCGCCTTTTTTCCTGTATAAATTTTAACGGTTGCTTGAAAAAATAAAAAGCTCACGGATCAATTCCCTCTTGCTACATAGGGTTACCATATCTGAACGGCCAATATACAGGAAGCTTCCGCTGAAACCCATGCTCCCCCCCCTCCCCCCCGAAGCCCACCAACACTTCGGGCCTATGATGTTAGTAAATGAAAACAAAGCAGCCTTTCAATTGGAAATAAGGAACAGATTTTAGGCTCTAAGTAATGCTGAGTGTGACACTGATGAGCTGAATGACAGACTATCAAAAGTGCTAAGAGAATCAGCAGAGGTAGTAGGAAAACCTAATACAACCAAAGCCAAGAAGTATTCAGAAGACACTCGAGCTTATGAAAAAACGAAAGGAAATGAAAGTAAAGACAAAGAAAGACGAAATAGAACGAGCAGAATTAAATAAGCTTATCAACAAAAGACAAAGAGAAGAAAAAAGAAAGAGAAACATGATCAGATCAAAGAAACCATCAAAAATGGAAAAAGTCTGAAACAGGTCTGACGTAAAATGGCACTAGGAAAGCAACAAATGATATCACTGAAAAAAAAAAAATCATTAAATGCAAAGATGGTGAAGAGAATTGAAGAATTTTACAAAGAACTGTATGCAACAAAGACAGTAGTACCAATTGCTAACTTTTCAGTTGACACAAGTGAAATACCTAAGGTAACACCAGACGAAGTAAATATTTGTCTTAAAAAATGAAAAGAGAGAAGGCTCCGGGAGAAGATGGAATAGTAATAGGTTTACTGTTGGATGCCGGAGTAGAAGTACAAAATAGGCTTGCTCACTTATTTACCCACTGTATAAAACAGAAGAAAATTCCCAAAACATGGTGTAATGCAATAGTTATTTTACTCTACAAAAAAGGTGACTCAAAAGATCTTAGTAACTATCGACCCATTACCTTACTATCAGTCATTTACAAACTCTTCACTAAAGTCCTTATAAACTGAATAACTAATTTTGGAGGAAAACCAACCTCGTGAACAGGCAGGATTCCGAAGCGGGTATTCGACCACTGATCATCTGCATACAATGAACCAGCTAATTGAGAAGACTATAGAATATGATAAACCACTTTGCCTAGGTTTTGTTGATTACGAAAAGGCTTTCGACTCAGTGGAGCACATAGCAATTATAAATTCATTGCGAGAACAAGGAGTGAATGAGAACATTGTAAACCTACTCGAAAACATATATAAAGAGGGAACTGCTACAGTTAAATTACATGAGGACTCAGAAAAATTAAGATTGAGAAGGGTGTGCGTCAGGGAGATACAATTTCACCAAAATTATTTACAACATGCCTAGAAAGTATTTTCAGAAAGCTAGACTGGGAAAACAAAGGAGTGAACATTGATGGAGAAAAGCTAAACCATTTAAGATTTGCAGATGACATTGTCCTAATCTCAGAAACAGCGGAGGCATTGCAAGAAATGTTAAATGACCTGAACAGAGAAAGTCTGAAAGTAGGACTGAAGGTGAACCGAAGTAATGTTTAATCCACGAACACCAAAGAGCGTTATCAGAATAAGCGATGAAATTCTTGAAGAAGTTAAGGAGTACAACTACTTGGGACAAATACTAAAATTAACGAAAGATCATAATAGCGAAATAAAAAGACATTACAATTGGATGGAAAGCTTTCGTTACATAGAGACATTATGAAAAGTAGCTTGCCAGTTTGTATGAAACGAAAAGTATATAACGAATGTATAATTCCAGCTATGACGTATGGTTGTGAGACCTGGAAACTGACAAAATCAGTGGAAAATAAATTAATCCGTTCTCAGAGAGCAATGGAAAGGTCAATGTTGGGAACTTCTTTAAGAGACAGGAAAAGATCAACTTGGGTGAGAGAGCAGACTAAAGTCAAAGATATTATAGAAGTTATAAAAGAACAGAAATGGAGGTGGGCAGGCCATATAGCAAGAATAAGGGATAACCGATGGAGTAAGAGGTTGACGGTCTAGACACCAAGAGAATGTAAGCGTAGCAGAAAAGGGCCAGACAGGAGATGGAGAGATGAGATAGAGAAATTTGCAGGGAAAACGTGGCAAAGATTGGCTCAGTCAAGGAATTCGTGGAAAAGGTTGGGGGAGGCCTTTGTTCAGCAGTGGACTAGTTATGGCTGATGATATATATATATATATATATATATATATATATATATATATATATATATATATATATACACACACACACACACACACACACACACACACACACACACACCAGTACAGCTGTACTGTACCACAATCTGTAATCTTTTTCAATATAATGGACAACAGGCAAAGTACAGAATTGGCTAGTTTATGACTGAAAAAAGCTAAATCATCTTAGTTGCAAGATAAGATCATAAGAATAATAAATGCTAGTGTAAAAATGAAAATTAAGCCAATAATTGTGTGCGGTTACCATTTATTTTATGACTATAACAGCATTATATATATATATATATATATATATATATATATATATATATATATATATATATATATATATATATATAAAGCTCGTGGCTGAACAAAAGGAAAAAGCAGGACATTTTAGTTAGCGCTAAACCAGCCAAGTTGGCAACACTTGCCAGCTGACGAAGTCTCTCTCTCTCTCTCTCTCTCTCTCTGGGGGGCGCGGTAGCACAGTGGTAGCGCGCTGAGCTTGTGATTGGGCGGTCGCAAGTTCGAGCCTCGCCCGGGGCTACCGTTGCCGGGAGGGGTAGCTCCCTCCTGAAACCCCAGCGGGGCTATATGTCCTTAGTTGCCTAGCTCGGGGAATTCATTTCTCCATTTCTCTCTCTCTCTCTCTCGTCATTAGAGTTTAATGGTATATTAAATTTTTCGAGAAAAAGTAATGGAAGCTGAAATTCCGAACTTTTGGAGAATTTTAAGTTCCTTCCGGACGAAGATTTTAACACCTAAATGCAGGACGTCTCGGAAAATCTGGACGTATGGCAACCCTACTCTTGCAATCAAGATAAATTTTAGTAGGGTGTAAAGCGCAAGGATAATAAAGACTTCCCACGCTTCTTATTGTTGACATTGATTCACAACTTACATAACTAAAGTTTGCTTTTGCAGGAAGAACAAGAGCAGAATGGGAAATCCCCGTATCTCTTGTTCTTCCAGCGTAAAGAAATCGTAGTTACGAGAAAAATTATCTGAGGGTATATCGTGAATCCCCGCCCAGAAACAGACCAACTGATCTTCCCGCCAAATCTGGGACACTACAAAGAGTGCGTCTCACCCCGTCCTCTCACTGTTTCTCGCATTACCCAGACTCTCGAGTGCAAATTCACCGTAAAAAGCGATACATCTTCGCTTGCATGCTCGTTTCCCTGGTTTGAAATTCTCTGGAAGTTGGTAGTAAGTGTCGGCAGGTTTTAGGTGTGGCAACACCGCGAACGAACCGTTTTGGGAGAGATCACTTCAGGTTTTTGGTGATTTTCGTGTATACCCAATTTTTTCTGGGGTAATAGGAGGATCACTTGGTAGACGAACGATACGGCTACTTACATTCTTGTTTATAGCCGGGTTCCTCTTCTGCCTGCCACATTGCCCAAGATAAATACAACACTTAGGCAATGCTCACTGCATTTTGCTTCACATCTAAGTCTGGTCACACGTGCTACCTGCCGCTAAGCTTTGGGTTTTCTCTTTTCATACTCCTCCGGGTTGCAAATTTCAATCACGGAGAGAGAGAGAGAGAGAGAGAGAGAGAGAGAGAGAGAGAGAGAGATTAAAGTAGGCTACCTCCATGGACTACACTTAATGAATTAAAATCTCCAGAAATATCAGTTTAAATGTTAAAAATATAACATTTATTATCATCTAGATCTGGGGATGGTGGACCACACACACACACACACACACACACACACACACACACACACACAGGCATATTATAAGCGTAAACTATTAAAGAAGTCATAAATACATCGAAAGTACTGAACGACGTTATGTAACTCTCTCTCTCTCTCTCTCTCTCTCTCTCTCTCTGTCTGATTGAAATTTGTAAGAACTCACAACGATATGACGCGGATATTCTTTTTCCGTGAATGAAATTTGCAATCCCAGTCCAAGAAAATGACCTCTCTCTCTGTCTCTCTCTCCTCTCTCTCTCTCTCTCTCTCTCTCTCTCTCTCTCCATATATATAAAATTTTGTAAAAATGTATATTGGCTCCATTTTTTTTTTGTGACTAATTTCATATTTCCTGGTCACTCCTATATATCTGCATTTGTCATCTTTCCTCTCCCTTTTTCGTTCTCTTTGTTCTTAACGTCCCTACGTTTTCTTCTTCCCACGCTTTCTTCTTTGTATCCTTTCCAGTTTTTTTCTGTTTAGCTTTGCATCCTTTCTTTCCTTCCTTTCCTATTCCTGTATGCTATTCCCTAACTTCTTTCATGTTCATTGTCCGCTGCTTCTCTTCCTTTCTCTCTCATTCCTTAACAGCTTCAGTACAGTAGGTGTCGTTTCTGTTTTTATCTTGGCATTTTCTTTCCCTTCTCTAATTTCCTGCCGATTCTTTGTTTCCTCATTCTTTGTGCCCTTGCCAGTCTCTCTTCCAACTTATTTTCACTTCCATTTCTTTTTCACCGATTTCAGCTGCTGTTTTTATTTGATCCTGTCTGTGTATTTATTATTTTTCACCGCATTTTCATTTTCCCATTTTTTTTTTCCTCATTTTTATCTTTATCTTATCCTAATCTTTTATGAATTGTAGGTTCCCTGTGGTTTTGTCAAGTCACTTCGATAATGTATTACCGTATTTAATTACTAGGATCGCCATATTGTATTAGGAAGGGCCCTCTAACAGTGAACGGGGCATTGAAGGCTGTATATAACCCCTCCAGTTCTTAATATCAACCAAAAGGAGTAAAATCGTCTTGTGAGCAAAATTTAAAACCGTCCTCAGGCTTTCTCTTCTCCCACGATGTTTCCCGAGCCCTTGCATACTTCCCACACGTCTTCATCCTTTTTATCTTTATGTTTTATAGTACTGTTTTTATTTGTAGCTCTCTTGCTCCTCCTGTCTCGTGTTTCTCAGCTTTCTCTCTCTCTCGCTCTCTCTCTCTCTCTTTCTCTCTCTCTCGTATGAGTTAAATATATTTCACCTCCATATATTTTCATTCCGTATATGTTCGTCCATCCCAGTGTTTCTCTCTCTCTCTCTCTCTCTCGTTTCTTTACGTTTAATGTAATATAGAATGTCCTTTTATTTTCCCTCAATTCCTTGCCTTCATATATTGCGAGTTTTCCCTCCTTATTCTTATCCGCAGCCCCCCCCCCCTGTCCTCTCATTATTGTCATTTTATTTTCTCCCCTCCTTCTTACCCTCTCTTTCCCTACTCTTTCCTCCCTCCTCTATTTTCTCCCTCTCGTCTTGTCCTCCCCCTTCCGCTTTTTACTCCTTCCTGGCCAGTGTGTGTGTGTGTGTGTGTGTGTGTGTGTGTGTGTGTGTGTGTGTGTACAGTAGGACAGTGCCAAGACCAGTATCGTGTCTGTATGAACACACACACACACACACACACACACACACACACACACACACACAGTCCAACGCATATACCCCCTTACCAAAACATTCTCTCTCTCTCTCTCTCTCTCTCCATTACACCTGCCTTGCTATTATCGTTCCAGCAAGCGTTACTCCCACTCTTTTATAATTTTTCCTTCGCTTAAATTCTCTCCCCTTCTGTTATCCTTCTTTACTATGCAATATCTAGCAGCACCCTGGTATTCTCTGCAATGTTGCCCCTGTTGCAGACGTGAGGTTGCGGAGGGGTGTCTGTGCTTGTTGTTGTTCATTGGGGTCAGGCATCCAAGTTCCAATCTCTCTCTCTCTCTCTCTCTCTCTCTCTAGCTAGCTTTGAGTGCTTTAGTGAGCATTGGGGACATAAATAGGTAGACATTTAGCTCTAAACGAAGAAGCAGATGAATATAGAAATGGTAAGGAGAGGTAGACGGATAAAAAATAAAGAGAGCGTATTTGTGTATATGTGTTTGTGCGTGCTAGCTTATATGGTTTTTGTGAATATGAGAGAGAGAGAGATGTACGGTGACGCCCTTTACATTCTTACTCCGGCTTGCTAATATTTTTCAGCCTGAGACACGGCTCATATGGAAGGTGTCACAAGCATTATTTTTATTCTTAACTCTTCTGCTTCCCTGCCAAGTCTCAGCGTCTGGTGAAGGATAATTATACACGCCTTGGGTCTATGCTTTTGTTTACACTTGTTTTTGCCTGGGCAGGAAGGTAGGTGAGTGTCGCGTGCTTAGGTTAGTGGTGTCACTGTTCTTCCTCTTCTGCGGTGGTGCTGGTGCTTTCATTGTCCTTTTTTTTTTTTTTTTTTTTTTTGTTTTCGGTGCATTAGAGTTTCATGTGCTTAGTTTGGTGTTGATAGCGTTTTTCCTTTTAGATCTAGGTATTGTGTGTTTACTTTGCTGTGTTGCTGCTGTTGTTTCTTTTGTCGTATATCATGCTTACGAGTTTCTCTCTCTCTCTCTCTCTCTCTCTCTCTCTCTCTCTCTGGCGTGGTTTTGCATAGCATTGCTTTTCCGGGTTTCTTCAAACTCTTTGTGAATTATTTGCTAGTTATATGAAATGTTTGCTGATTTTATTTTATTTCCATGTTTGTTTTACTACCTCTCTTTATTTGGTAATGATGATTTTTATTTTACTATGTATAATTTCTAATAGTATGTTTTCCTGTTTTCAGGTGAGTTGGCAAAAAACCTGCATCTTCATTAAATAATGTGAGTACTTAGTATCATTAGGAAGATTATGCTAAATATTTTTTGTACCATATGAGTAGGCAGAGAGAGAGAGAGAGAGAGAGAGAGAGAGAGAGAGAGAGAGAGAGAGAGAGAGAGAGAGAGGTACTACAGTCGTACCAGATACATAATTACGCATGTACATTATTTCCAAATTGCTGTTACCATAGTTATCGTCATTATTATAAAAAAATAAAGATAACTGTTAATGCATCAGTTTCTCCTTTCCATTAGGAGGATGTCTCATAAATGAGGTAGACTATTGTTATCAAGAGTGTGATGAAAGATGCCGCCACAGTGAAGAGGTTAATGGACCTTGGGTATAGCCTATCACAGCTGTGTGGAGAAGGACGGAGGGGTTCTCTTGAGCTGAATATAAACGTGTGACGGTAGGAAGAATATATTAAAGGGGACATCATCTTAGAGAAGAGTATATAACAGTCGTATAAACGTCTTGAATCCTATGATGTATTTTTGTGTGTATATTTACGACCTCTAAGCAGTTTTATCTGGTTTTGGAAAGACTTCCATCTGGAGGAGGGGTTAGTTGTAAGCATAATAAACCCCTTCACCACCTTCCTATCAGTATATCTGTCTTTAGTCAGATGCCTTAATCCCGTAAGGGGTGGCCACATACAAATCGCCTCCATGTTGCCCTGTCCCTCGCCATTTCACTGCCCTGCTCCTAGCTTACACCGCTCTCTCTCATATACCTCCACTCCATCCCTCCATCTCATCCTTGGTCTCCTCATCCCTCTACCCCCCCTCCACCTTACTCATATACACTCCTCGTCAGTCTCGCGGTCTCCATCTTCTCCACAAGGCCAAACCATCTCAGTGTGTTTCTCCAAACGCTTCCTATTACATCCAGATTCACACCACAACGCTCCTTCACTTCCTCATTTGTCAGTCTGTCACTCCATGTGCTCCTGTCAAATAACTCATTTCCACTGTTCTCACTCTTGACTTGTGTCCCTCCAACAAGGTCCAAGCTTCACTTCTGCACGTTAGAGTTGGTTTCACAGCACTGTCATACAGTAACCCTTCCATGCTCACTTCCGTTTCTTATAACTGCTTTCAGTGAACCAGCAACCATTTTTCCTTGTTGTACCCTTTCAAGCACTTCACCCTCTAAATATCCATCCTTACTCATTACTCTACCCAAGTACTTAAACGCACTTACATTTTCCGTTTCCTCCTCATCCAACCTCACTGTATATTCAGTGACTTCATTTCTCTTGAAGACCATAACTTTACTCTTCCCTACATTCACCGTTAGATTCCGTTTCTTACACACTCCCCAGATTCATACACCAAGCCTTGCAGCTCCCCTTCTTTTTCACTTAACAACACGGTATTATCTGCAAAAAACATTATGGGGAGTTTCCACACACTGCCCTCTATCATTAGGGCCGCTCCAACATCCACTGCCCTATCTTGTTTCTCTTATAACCCCATCCATATACAGATTGAACAGCCATGGAGACATGACGCATCCCTGTTTCAATCCAACCTTCAAATAGAAAAACTCACGCAGTTCACCATCCACACGCACTGCAGCCTTAGCCCCCTCATAAATATTTTTCACGGCATTCATCAACTTCCAATTTACTCCATATATTCTTAATACATTCCACAGTCCTTGTCTCTCCACCCTGTCATATGCTTTCTCCAAATCCATGAAGACCGCATACAACTTTTCTCTTCTCTAGAAACTTTTCCTCTACCTTCCTAAGCTGAGTAAAAGCGATATAGCGGTAGCAAGATTAAGGTAAAAAACTACGCCGCTCAGTTGAGGAGGTTAATAAAGTTAAGAGGACGAAGGTCAGTGAAAGCCCTCAATATCTCTCAGTTATATATGAAGCTGTTAGTACTTGATGTGGTCAGCCCTCATGCCACGTAGAACACACGTAGCAGCCTCGTACCATACATAAAATGAACGTTCGTTTCTCTCATCATAGATCTTCGGGTCGTCTTCGAAGTGACTTTGGAGATTTCATTAAACCTCTTTCATAGTGATTTATTTTGCAGATTACACCTCAGTGTCCTCTTGTTTGGTATAGATGCAAATTGTGTCTATTAAAGCGATATCAGTAGCATACAAGAGAAAAAAAATAAGGTGTTATGTGCAAAATCAACAAATAAGGAAGAGGTGTTACGAAGCCTGCTATGCCACCGGACTACGACCCGTAAAAATATCGTTAGAAAAATGGGGTCGTACCCGCACCTTCATCCCCTAGTCTTGGGGTTGCATAGTACGTGCCATGGGAGACTTCGTAGCACCTCTTCCTTAGCGATTTGTCCGGCATACTACACCTTACCATTCTCGTGTATATAATTTGGTTCACTTCAATGTCGACGTGGTTTACATCAGTCACATACGAGAAGATACTGAGGTGTGTGCAGAATAAATCGGTAAGGAAGATGTTACGAAATCTCCAAAGCCACTTAGAGTTTGACAGTAAAGCCACAGTACTTTTTTCCCCTAGCTTTCTTGGCAACGTTCTCTGTGTGGTGAAACATAATTATATACAGCTGACGTCCGCTGTTTTGTCCGCCATTGTTGACACCGCTTATTGTTTGACTGTTTCCTTGCGTATTGCTGCTGTTTGTGACGTTTGTCCTAATATTGGTGTTGGAGAGAGAAACTTCAGATCGAATAATTTTTGAGTCTTTAGCTAAGGGGGAAAGTCCACGTACCGTCCTTTTTTTTTTTTTTTTTTTTTTTTTTTTTTTTTTTTAAATTCCGTAAGTAGTATTAATGAAACGTGAACTATTTATTTTAGAAATAGACTTTTTATTTTGTAGAAATACAGATGATTATATATATATATATACAGTATATATATGTATATATATAATGGAGGATTCATGTATCTAACTCTGGACATAGACCAAAGTCCTTCCCCTCAGGCTCAGCAGGTTCCCTAGGCGCAGCATATGGAGTCACACCTTCATAAATCACCACTTAGACATTAATACCCACCGTTCACACCAAGTACATGCTAGGGCTGTCTCATACAAGCCTGGTGTAGTATCGGGCATGTTTTTACAGCACTTCGATGGGCTTCGTTGAAGATCACTTGACTTTTATTACGTTGTTAAAATCCGAACAAGTATACCCTAGATCTTGAGTATACCCTGCTGCTGCGTGGGATTGATCTCGCATTCTTCCGATCAGCAATTCACTACTTCCACTGGGAGCAGGGGATTGTTACTGACTGTACTATAGAAGTGATGCAGAGCTACAGTATTGCCTTAGTGTACCATTACGTTCTGAGATATAGCTGAAAAAGAGCGAAACTCTGACATTTGAAGGTCGACGAACTTGAGCGACGTACTGAAAATGTCTGCAGGTCAGTTTGTCAAGGCCACCCCCCACAGAAGGTGGCATCAGAAGATAGACTTTGTGGATTGATTAATAGATAAATTAGTTCACACGCTGCTCTTAATGTGTACCTGTAAGGTTTTCCCACAATTACATTTCATTATCATTATTCTCACCTTTATTTCGCAGCGTGCAGTTATGAGAGGAAGCAAGCCTTTTAGAAAGCTCATCGTGCGCTTGTTGAGGTTAGGGAATGAGAATAATTGAGAGTAAAGGTCGGTGCTAATGGTAAGCCTATGACGACAATAGGCTTGGGATGCTTGGGGCTTCCGCTGTGCTTTCACCCCACAGTTCAAGGTGAGACAGGTATAAAGTCATAGGTACGAGTTCACACACACACACACCTTTGCAGTTCTGTTAATGGGTATGATATAAACCTTTCAATCCGGTGACGTAGTTTTTCAGTTTATTCTTGGCATCTCCTGAGAGTTATATTAAATTTAGTTTAGATTTTATTTTTTTTCGAAGTGGAGGGGTTCGGTATAGCCTGCACAAACTCCTTCTGTATCAGATAATTTTCCTAAGCTTCGAAGTAACAAGAATAAAAAAAAAAGTATCCTGGTGAAGGGGCTAAGTGTTTAGTTGGGAATTGCCTACCGATGCTTTACATTTTATTCCAGTTAACGTTAAACGATTTTACATCCCAGAGAAAAGTAAAGAATAACAAGAGAAAAGTAAAGATTAACAGTGTAAAAAATATATCCCTCGCGACTAACGTTTGCCCTAGAATAATGAACTTTGAATTTCTTAAGATTCTAACTGATTTGGTTTAACTTGCACGAATTCACGGCAGCCAAGGGGTTAAGTCTCTTCCTAAACCCTGTATGATGACGGTGGCTTTGATGGTGACTTTTGATTTCCTGTGTTATATTTACCTTGGGAGTGATCTCGTTAAGTTTGAGTGATTGATGATTGGTTTGAGCACTGTGACGACCGTTCTCATAATTTGTTTTCGATTTTATTACTTCTGAGGGCTAGATGGCACACGAGACCGTAAGACTTCTTCCTCAGCGATTTATTCTTGCGTGTTACACCTGACCATTATCTTGTGTGTTGTTTTTATCCTTTTATTATCGACATAGCATCCTTCTGTAACATACAAGAGGATAATGAAGTATAATGTGCGGATTTAATCGCTAAAGAAGAGGTGTTTCGAAATATCCAAAGGCATTTAGAATACAGCTTGAAATCATACACGCCTTGCTTACAGGAGTGGGAATGGTCAGTAACTTACGATGACGTAGGAAAGAACTGTGGAACGGAATGAGTCAACACATATTTCGTACTAATAAAATCAAAGTTAATTTAGTTGCTGGAGAGAGAGAGAGAGAGAGAGAGAGAGAGAGAGAGAGAGAGAGAGAGAGAGCCGAGGAGGGGAAGAGGGTTATGGTGGAGGGGAAGGGGTTATTTTAAGTACAAATGGAAGGGAGGGGAGGGAATAAAGAAAGGATTGGTGTAAGGGGAATATGTCGGAGGGGGGGAGGTGGCAGTGAGGGGAATGAAGGTAATATGATGGAGGGGAAGGATTCGAGAACAGAGGGGAGGAAGATTTAAGGCAGAGAATAGAAAAGAAAGGAGGAAGGGCCGGGTGGGTGGCAGACGGCGAGGGGGAATGGGTAAGGTAGTAGGGAGGGAGGCACACGGGGAGGGAAGAGGGTATAGAACGTGAGGAGAGGGGGGGGGGAGAACTTGCATGGAGTGGGAGGGGGGGTTATGATAGGAGGTGTGGGATTGGGTGGCTTGATGTGGATGAGAGAGAGAGAGAGAGAGAGTATACTTTCCACTCACCTTGTTTGGGGTGAGAGCTGACGGGGTGAAGGTTGGCCAGGGGGTTAGGTCATAAGCCAATTATCATTAATCTTACCATTATTATTATTATTATGATTATGATGATGATGATTTTTATTGTTATTGTTGTGTCATGTTAATTGTTGCCGATGATATGCCACCATAAATTCATTTAGTTATTGTCAGTGATACGTTTATTTTTCATGCCAGAAATAGGAACATTTTATTGAGTTTGTACATAAACGTAATGCAGTTGATAATTCCCTGTTTTTATGTTATTATTTAATTTAATTATTAGGTAAATTTGTTTGCAGTATAATTTTGTTAAAATAATTTCAGTTGGAATAAAGTTCTTGGTAGTAACGAACATAAACTTTAACGTTGGCCATATGAAGACGTGACCTAAACGTTGTGCAAGATGGATGCGTCCTGTGATTGGCTCAGATTGTACTGTTGCTGCCTTGTGATTGGCAGACACGGGATGATGACGTTACCGGCCTCATATGTTTTAGTATGACGTCACCCCGTTTGGCCTTGTTGATTTTTTTTTTTTTTTTAATGCGAGGAAGAAGGAACCAAAAGGCCATGAGCCCGCAGTAACAGTTCCCTCCAAGAGAAAAACAAAATACAATAGAGAGCCAAATTCAAGATCCGATCATTTTGAGATGCTTGGACACACTGCGTTTGAAAGACTGGAGATCATAGGCAGCAGGAAATACAGACAGAGGGAGACAGTTCCAGAGTTGACCTGTTGCATAAATGAAAGACTGGGAGTAACGGTTAACTCTTGCATTAGAGAGTTGGACAGAAAAGGGATGAGAGTTTGCTGCCAGACGGGTGCTACGCGCCCGTCGTAGAGATGGAGGAATGCAAGCAGACAGTTCAGAGGAGCAGTGACCATTAAAGTAGCGATAGAAAAGAGATAAAGATGCAACAGTGCGGCGAAGAGACAGAGGTTGAAGGGAGTCAGTAAGAGGAGGAGAGTTAATGAGACGAAAAGCCTTTGACTCCACCCTATTGAGAAGAGCTGTATGTGGGGAGCCTCCCCACACATGAGAGTTGTACTCCACACAGGGGCGGATAAAACCCCTGTATAGAGTCAACAGTTGTGCAGGGGTAAAGAAAGAGCGGAGTCGGCTTAGCACACCCAATCTCTTGGAAGCAGATTTTACAAGAGATGTAATATGATCTTTCCAAGATAAGTCCCGAGTAAATGAAACCCCAAGCATGTTCAAGGATGATGCAGGATTAAGTTGAATATTATTAAACATTAGTGGGTACACCTGTGGAAGATTTTGTCGGGTTGATAGGTGTAAGAACTGAGTCTTAGATGCATTAAAAACAACCATATTATTTTTACCCCAGTCAGAGATACGAGCCAAGTCAGACATTAGGTGTGCCATAGCCTCATCCCTTGCTTGTTGAAGTAACTGCTGAGATGAGCGTTGCGGGAACCGAATGGAAAGGTGAAGGGTGGAGTCATCAGCGTATGAGTGGATAGGGTTAGATGTACAGGTTAGAAGATCATTGATGAATAAATGGAAGAGAGTTGGTGATAGGACAGAGCCCTGAGGAACACCACTATTGATAGATCTAGGAGAAGAACGATGGCCGTCTACAACAGCGGCTATAGATTGGCTGAGTCATGAAATAATTAGTGTGTCCTGTAATTGTCTGATTGGCCCTTGTCTCCGCCACCAGTAGTCTACTTAAAATAGCGGGAAAACAGGACAAGGAAGACTTATAGCAACGAAAGTATACTAAATTTGGAAATCGCTAATGATGGTGGAAGAATCCTAACCACAAACTGAAATGTTTACTGGGAAGGCAGCAGTTTCGATCAGACTTGGACCCTCCCTGACGATGGTCCAGGTTGGGCCGAAACATTTGTATCTTTCCTATTCACGGGATTGAAATGAAGACACAGTGATGTTATTTTAGCTTGATTGTTATTGTAAATGAGTTGCTATGGAAGCAGTTTAGATAGAAGTCTTACCATAGGCCGTAGTATCCCCTTCACTCAAAAAGGTTATATACTTACAATACATGAACAACACCTTATTTTAGGGTGAATGAAAACTAGTTTGAACCCTCATTACTTCGGAGGATTTCACCCATGCTAATTCTAATAATTTGGCTGCCAGTTAAATTAATACCTTGTGATAATTAGAAGGTTAAACGTGGAAGTAACTCTAATGACGTTATTATAATAATGAGTGTAAATGAGCCGTGAGGGAAGTAGTATTGAAGGTGTAACTGCCAGTCGAGGAGGTCAGGTGTTGTGGAGGGCTTTCGATCGTTAATGCCATCACGTGCGTAGCATGGTCACCTGCCCTAAAAGCCACATTCTTGTTGGTTATGGAAGCTCCGTAGCACACTTTCCTTAGCGATTTATTCATGGGTATGGCTGGTTAATATCAGTTTGTACGTTATTTATGAAGAGTATGGCGATGTTTGAAAGATTTATATGACAGAATAGGACTAAATTGAAACGAGAAAAATAAATCGCACTGGGAGGTGCTTTGGAGCTTCCAAGAATACGAGCCTAAATATTTTGGTTGACAGCCTATCCAGGGTCGTCTACACCTGGCAAATGACAGTGAGGGAAGGACTGTTATCTCCCTCCCAGGAACATTATACCATGGGTGAAGGATTGATAATAACAGTGCTTCAGTTAAAGTTAACCTCTAACAGTGCTTCAGTTAAAGTAAACCTCTTCAGTCTCATGATATTCTTATTTTATTCTTAGCAAGCTCAAAGCTGTTATATTCTACTTCCGGGAGACTTGTGAGCTGGAGGCATTAGATACAGGTCTCATTAACCCTCTTCATTACTGGGTGCTCTCCTAAGTTAAGTAAGTAGTCCAGTAGTAGCAAGAATAAAACTGAAGGTACATTATCATGTAGGAGAGGTGAACAGGAAAAACAAGAAATGCGTAATATAAAAACCTGTGAAGGAAATATGAAGTAAATGGAAGGAATTCTGAGTGTAACTGCTAACAGATAATATGAAAATAACTGTTGCTCATTGGAAATGCATAAAAGGAACATGCTCGGAAAGTTATGGCTGTCTTATTGTAATCTGGATTTGTCAGTTTTGGTACGTTGCAGATTCCGTCACGCGAGTTAACTTCTTGGCAGCGATGGCGTCTTGTTCATATTCATCTGACTACCACCCGACGATTTTTTTTTTTTTTTTTTTTTTTTAATGAGGCGCCTCTACCTGTCAAGGATTTTAATGAGGGATTTATTCAACTCCTCTGTTTCAGCGAGTCTCCCTTAAGCTGAACAGAATTATGTGGAGGTAGTAAGAATGAAACGTGAATTATACCCTGGGGCTGAGCAGGTTAATGCCACTAAAGCATTGTAAGTATTTTGATATTAACCCCTTCAGTAATGCTGCTACCCCCAGAGATTTTATTTAACCGAGGGGGCGTCTTTGTTGTGAACGCAAAACTCCATAATTTTTTCCTTCCTACCGCCAGACGATTTTTTTTTTTTTTTTTTACCATCAACTTATGGTGGAGGGTGACCTCTGGTAGCGAAGGGTTCAGGAGGAATATAATTTTGCAAACTTGGGGCAAACTTACTGTAATTTGCATTTCCTCAAACTTTGGCACGATGCATATTTGTCCCCAGCGAGCTGTGTTGACAAGAAAATGTTTTAAGTAATTTTTGTTTCTTGTTTGTAACTGACAAGAAAATATTTTAAGTGATTTTATATCATGCTGTTGATGGTTCTCCAGCTTTCGTTCTTTCCTCGGTTTTGGATTCTGCCTCACGCCATCTTTAGCTGCGAATAAGACGATGATGATGTTGATGGTGATGAGGATGAGGATGATTTTTATTTTTCCCACCCGATTTCTTTTCTCACTAGAAGGCATGTCCTTCAGCCTACATAAAGTCATTTGGCAGTATGAAGAATGAGATGGTGTTACTACCGTACATAAGTGATGGGTATACTCGTACATTTTTCTTCACTGCGTCACCACGATGACGAGTTTGATGAATTCTTGCCACCTCAGGACGACTTGATTCAACTTAGGAAAGACTCCTCGTATTAAAGGAGCTAGCCTAGTGAAGTCGGTATCTGAGCCATCAAATTCGAAAATTCTTTCCTAAATACATAATCGTGTGAAGATAGCAAGAATTAAATAGCATGTGATCCTGATATAATGCACCCAATCGGCGTGATGGTCATGTGCTCCTTGCTTGTACAGCACGTCGATTCTCGTACCAGCGTAGAGCTTTTCTTTCATGTACAGCCACCATGGGCGTACCCTTAAATGTTCTGGACAACCATCCTAGCCTCGGGTCCCTACACCTTGAAGGGAATAGAATGGGTTTGACTGTTACTGCTTAGATAATTGGTGGTATTATATATGGTAAATGAAGGTAGGGTTAGGATGATGATGAAGGTGATGAAGATGATGATGGGTGTTGGTGATTATAATTAATACCGGTACTTATTAAATGTAGGAATAATAATTTTTTTTTTTTTACAGTGGAGGTGGGGATAGAATGGTAATGATAATGGTTTCATGATAGTGGAAATGGGGTTATGATGATATTGATGATCATGATTAAAAACATTGTTGTTAATATATAAGTAGGGTTAGGATGATTCTTGATGGTGGTGAATAAGGATGATGGTGATGACTAATGCTTTTGTAACAGTGTAAGAATGGTGGCGATTTTAGGCTAAGATGGTTTTATATTTCCTAGTATTATTCATCGTTTTCGTCATCCCCCTCAAGCAGTGAGTGATATACGTTATCTTATCGCTTCACTAAGCGACCCAGTTTGTCCCACAGCAGGCAGGTTAGGCAATGTTCTCCTGATAAAGGCTGCACTGTGAGATTACCGTGTCTGCAGTGGAGCTGGAGACAACCGTGATATCAGATTTGTCATGTGGACTAAAAGCAGATAAGACGTGATAGATTTCCGTTCACGAGTTAACCCCATCTTGTATTTTATTGTGGCTGCCGGCAGACGATTTTCTTCACTCAGGTGGATTTATTTATGTATTATTTTTTAAGCTGAGGACAAGACTACTAAAAATAAGAACGAGAATAATTTTTATTTTGCTATCTTTATTTATTTATTACGATGATGTCTTCTTCTCACTACCGCCAGACCATTTTATTTAGCTTAGGAAAGACTTGTAGTAGTGAAGGACTTACTGAAGGAAATAAATAATCTCCAGTTCTGAAAGTTTCCCCGGAGCTTAATAAAATCGTCTGATGGTAGGAAATGAAAAAAAAAAAATCATCGTAGTGAAGGTTAATCCAAGGTTACGGGAGACAAAGGTGTGGAATTAACTTAGTCTCTCGAGCAGAGAGAGAGAGAGAGAGGGAGTAATCAGATTGAACGGTCAAAAAATTATAGGGGTTTTATACAGCATGTTCATTTTTCTCTCACTCACCTTATCTCCTTGATGAAGTAAGGGGGGAAAATAGAAGATTGAGAACAGTGATTCGATTGTCTGACTGTTTTAAAAGTTGCAAGATTTATAGCCTGGCTTAGGACAAACATGGATATCAGACCTCTGAATTTGGCGGGCAGAAAGTTGGTGTTCTTGATTTTGGCGGGATAGTGTTAGCGGACTGTACTTTGCTTGAAAAATTGGTGAGTTTATCTGGCTGGGGGGAAATTAGACTTAGTTGTGCGTAAAAAATCAGACGGGTCGACTTGACGGAAAAATGATTAGCTGGTGAATTTGGTGGGGAAGTTTGCGAGTTTGGCGGGAAGAAGTTAGCGGTGCATGTAGTAAGAAAGGGATTACTAGATATATTTGGCGAGAAAGATTAGCCAATATGTTTGAAGGAAAAAAAAAATGTCGAACGTATTTGGCTGATAAAGAGTAACTGATGAATTAGTTGGAAAAAATAGCTAATCAGTATGCGGGAAAAGATTAACTTGTGAAATTGGCAGAAGAAAAATAGGCAGTGTATTTATTGAGGAAAAAAATAGTGGGTGATTTTGGGGGAAAAAAATAAAAGCAGTAATTGAGGAGTGTGCAGTATGTTGGGGGAAAATTAACGAGTTTATTAAGAGTGGAAAATATAAATATGGGAGAACTAGGTATTATGAAAAAACGAGATTTTAAATGGCTAAGACGCGGTACCAGTTCTAGTAATGTAGGTGTGATAGTTTTTTTTTTTTTTCTGGCCTATCAACCATTGGGGCCGAAGCCCCTGATCATTAAGGCCGTATATATATATATATATATATATATATATATATATATATATATATATGTGGATAGGCTTGAAAGTCGAAAATACTTTATTTATTCTGGCGGAGGACAGCCTAATCGATGAGAAAAATGGAGTTTTTTCTTCGTCACCTAAGTGGGATTATTGTCAAGATAGTTCCCGGCTCGCTTTTATGAGTAAACCTGTTGCAGATATACTTGCTTGGTGGACAAGGTTGGCAGATTAACGCCTTCAGTACGATGACCCGGCTACTTTCGGACGATTTTATTCACCGTAAGAGAGAATTATCAAGTCAGGAGGGATGCTGGAAATTGTGTTGATTAACCACAACAGAACGAGAGGTCTCAGCTAAGATTAATAAAAAAAACTTGGAGGTAGCAAATATAAACGAAGACATCATCGCACTGAAAGGTAGAGTAAAAATGAAGATTGCTTTGTGAGTTGCCCCTTCACTATGATGACGTATTTATGAATATTATTTCCCTTTCTAGACAATTTCACTAAACTTGTAGATGGATTCTTGGATTGAATGGGTCAGTAATGGCTGTATTTCACTATTTCGAACAATTTTCTAACAGTGATATCGCCTAGAGAGCAAGAATAAAGGAAAAATACGTCATCGGGCAGAAGGAGTTAATAAGAAAATAAAATAGGTTGCATTACAGGATAGTGGGAAGAAATGGCAAGGTGGGAGAATGAGATTGGTTGCTTGGGTGATAATAGTGCTTAGGGGACATAGGACTGATTTACAGGTATATTAAGAAGAAATCGCTTGACGTGAAGGTATGATTGCTTGGTGGAAATAAATGGCGACATAATTTGGAGGACTGAGAACATCTTGCTAAAATACGGTGGGAAAATGTGTGTGTGTGTGTGTGTGTGTGTGTGTGTGTGTGTGTGTGTTTACTGAGTAGGGACTGAATTACTTGGAGGTCCTTTTTGTCGAGATCACCCCTTCACACCATACGGGGTCAGTCAGTAGATTGCCTAATAGAAAGTAGATAGACAGATAGATAGACAAAAATAGATACCGTGTTACGAAAAATAAATAAATAAATAAATAAATAAATGAAGGCGACTATGACCTGATACAGATGGAAGAGTGTGCATGGTTGGAAATAGAAAGGAAACGATTTTATTTGGCGGGAAAAGAATGATCTGTTTGGCGTGAAAATGTTGGGCGGGTTGAGTTGGCCCCCAAATTAGCGGGATTTGAGGCACGATTTTTTTTTTTTCCACTTTGTTTTCGCATTTTTTTCTTACAGGTGTCATGCTTTATGTTGTTTGGGGAGCTGTGATGTGTCGTTTGTGGAAGATAAGCTTTTGTTAATTTACAGTGACCTCCCCCCCTGCTCTCTCTCTCTCTCTCTCTCTCTCTCTCTGGTGTGGAAGGGTTAAGTGTGGATGAAGGGAGCAGTGGGGGTAGTCCACTGATACAGCCGTAAGATATGCTGAGGCCATATCCGCTCACCACCAGCTTATCTCTCTCTCTCTCTCTCTCTCTCTAGGGTTCACTCCCTCCTTTTTAGCTTACACATTATTCTCTCTCCCTCCCCCCCATCTCTCTCTCTCTCTCTCTCTCTCTCTCTCTCTCTCTCTCGCGGATAGAAGCCAAAGCATTCGCCCACTACTGCGTATCGCCCGCCAGCACAAATAAACTAGATCGGCACTTCTCTGACAATTGGAGGCATATCATTGCAGCTTCGCTAAAGTCAAAAATGTCTTAGGATTTCGTTGTTTACTCTTAAGTTGAATATCACGCTAGTATTCAGAAGCCTGAAGTCAGGGGTATTATGTTGGTGAAGGTCATTGAGTGTAACGGGCCTTTGAAGAATTTATAATAGTTACCCTTTGAGTAGCCGTTCTTTTCGTTGGGGTACTAGAGAAAATGAAGCTAAAATAAGATATATATATATATATATATATATATATATATATATATATATATATATGTATATATATATATATATATATATATCAAAATCCTCTGGTAATCGGAGGCATATTGCAGCTCCGCCAGGATTATTAAGAAAAGCCACTTATCCCGGGATATTACCCACAGAGTTTGGATACAATTTACCCTCTTGATTTTGAGGTACTTTGTTAACAACCATACACACAAACACACAGACGCAGGGGATTACATTATCACCTCACTGGGCCGGCGATAACAAGCACACATCCATATCCCCGACACACCGACTCGTACACACGTGTGCACACGCCTACACTTGCAAACGCACATTAACTGACACGCCCACACCATAATCCAAGAGGAAACACACACACACACACACACACACACACACACACACACACACACACACACACACACTACGTATTTACATTCACAGCACATACGAACACACAGACACATTGACGCTGGTACTGTTGTGCATCTGTATTTGTTACTGACGCGTCTATTTGTCCCTCCCTCCTTTCCTTCACTCCTGGTTCCCTTTCCTACCCTTCTTCCTTCCCTCCCTCCCTTTTGTGGCATTCCATCTCTTTCTTACTTCGCGTTTCCCCTGTTTCATCTTCCTCCTCCTCTCCCTCCCTTCTCCTCCCTCACTTTCTCCTTGTTTTCATCTCCCTCACGCTGCCCATCATTCATTCTTTCTTGATCTTTCCCCTCCCTCCCTCCTTTCCTCCCTCAACCCCATCCCCTCCCTCCGTCTCTCCATCATTCTCCCTCCCAGACATAAACACGGCTGTACTTCAGTCGTTCACCCTTCGAATCTCTCTCTCTCTCTCTCTCTCTCTCTCTCGTACATGGACGCACACATTTAGGCACAGCATTTGTTTGTATAAATGATCGTACACAAACACAGTCTTGCCAAAAAGAAACACACACACACACACACACACACACACACACACACACACACACACACACACACACACACACACACTGACCACAGGCGTGCAAGGGTCAGTGGAGCATAACTTGTAAGCCTTATTAAAAAAGATCAAGTGTCTCTCTCCTGTATCTTGAAGTGTGCTAGATACTTGGCTCCCCCGCCCCAGCCTTATGGGGATAGTTGTATATTCCTTTTTCTTTCATCTTTTCCCCCCACAATACGGGTGTTGTGGCTTGTTGTAGTCAGGGTATTATGCTCTTTTTTTTTTTCCCCCTCTCTCTCTCTCTCTCTCTCTCTCTGCATTTCATAGAGTGGGCGATATCACGGTATCCAGGTGCATGATGTTGATGGAGGAGGAGGAAGCTGTGGTAGAAGCCGTACCGTAGTAACCGTGAGCGTCCAGGAGCATTAATATATACAGTATATTACGGAAGACTACTAGAATTAACATTGGTATTGTTTTCGTTTGCTGTGAGTTTGTGGGCTTTATAGGGTCTGCCGCTGTGAACCTGGGCTGTACATATTTGCCGCGCTTGTGTACTCATGGGATATTCAGTGGATTTTTGTAACGCGTATTTGTTTCTCAGTGTTGTCCTCTTAGCTTTTCTTTTCTTTTTTTCCTAGATTTCTCTTTTTTTTTATCGGTAAGCCCACCGCCTTTTTTACTTGCCTTTAGAAATATTTTCTCTTCAGCTTTTTCGTATTTTTACTTCTAGTAAAATGGCGGTGTTTTACTTTGGGTTAAGGAAGGTCATTCTTATCCCCTTGAGTGCCGTAGTTCCTTCCTAAGCTAACCATTTGGCCAGGGTATACAAAGTTAACACCAGACAATTTTATTTAGCTGAAAGAAATCGACGTATTTGAAGGATTAGACATTTATATTTTGCAGCTGACACCAAACGGTTTTATACAGATGAAGAAATCCCGTTGCAGCGAAAAGGCAAAGTTAAGTTTAAGTAGCCATGACAAATGTCGATCACTTGACGTCAAAGAGGTGTTAATTTTTATGGCGCGGTATTTGATCAGTCAGGCTACGTGAGACATACAAGACGCGTGTTGATATTCATGGTGGCCGTTACATTTCCGGTGTCAAGGCACAGATAGTGGATGATTACACCATTTGAGTTTAATGTTGAAAGTTCTAGAGTTAATAGCTCCTTAAGATGGTTGAATTACATTTAAAACAATGTGGGAAGGCTCAGTGTTTATCATTAAAGATTCAGAGCCCGAGAAGCCACTATATCCTTAATAGTTACGTGTTGGTAACAAGAAACAAAACGTAGACGTGCAGTTTCTTCCTGTACAGTCAGAAAGGAAAGGGGAGGGAGAATTGCATCCCTAATCCTGCGAGACGTATGTCGATTTCGTTGAATCTATGTGCTCATTTTCCCCCATTTCTGATCATTTTTATTTTGGGAAGGGGGCTGACCCCTGTGAAGAATCACTGGGGGTGTCACGCTCCCCAGATATCACATTACGGATGAGAGTTCACTGTAAAACATATTCAAAGTTACCAAAGCCATGTCTTTCACCTCTTTTCAGTATTTTTTTTTTCTTTAATTTCGTGAGTGTGACAGATCCCCCTAAAAGTCATGGTTGGAAAATTGTATATAATGGAAGACCTTCCCAGTAATCAAATCCATCAAATATGGGAGGAGTTTACACACACACACACACACACACACGGACACACACACACACACACACAGGTTGAGTTGCGCAACGGTATAAGACGAAGTGCCGAGAATGATACAGTTGATAATTGGATTGTCAGGGTCGTGAAAGGGTTAATGGGATTTTTTTTTTTTCTTTATTTCTGAGCACGAGAGGCCATTGCCAAGCTGTGTGAAGTCTGATGGTAACCAGAAAACAGAGAGAGAGAGAGAGAGAGAGAGTTCAGATAGCAGTGCTCGTAACCCCCTCGCTATGAGAAATCTTCCGCTGATAAGTAAAATCGCATGGCGATAGCAAGAGTATTATTTATTAAAAAAAAAAAAAAAGTCTTTGCAGGAATTAGACAAAGGCTATATTCTGTTCGGGTTAAAGGCCCCTTAGCACCTCCTTATTACCGATTTATTTTTGTCTATTCCACCTTATGTCCAGGAACGTCTTCAGTGGTTGGTTCTGGCTACATTCATACAGTTTTCATCAACTTTGGGGAGACCTGTTCTAGTGAAGAGATAAATGAAGCCTGTATCAAACCTGTCCAGTGCAGAAAGTTTATCAGTATTTTCTTTTAACGCAAGAAAGAAGGAACGAAAGGCCAGAAGCCCGCAAGATTGTTCCCGCCAAGAAATAACAAAAACAAGATAAAAGATCCAAATTCAAGGACCGTTCATTTAGAGGTGCCTGGACACTGTGTTTGAAAAACTGGAGGTCATAGGCAGTAGAAAATACAGACAGAGGAAAACAGTTCCAGAAGTGACCTGTTGCATGAGTACAATCGTCTGAAGATAGTAAGACAAAACTGAAAAATATCGAATTCATGAAGTAAACTATATTCTTCACGTTCACTGGGCGGAAAATTGCCGTCTCTCTTTTTAATGCTGAGCTGTAACAAGAACTTTACACTAAAATATGGTACGGTACTAGCCACGAGGAAGTGCTGTGGAAAATATGGAGGACTTCAGTACGCACTTTCCTACTGATCAGTGCGAAATAAGCTACAAAAAGACTAAAGTTTCCGCCAAGTTAAAGGGAAGATAGAGGTGATGGTCAGCCGTCATAGCCAACGAGAATATGTATTACTGTGCTTTTTTTTAACCCCTTCCACCGAGGACGTATCTTTACTTTATTCGTGCTGTGAGCGGACGATTTTACTTAGAGATACTTTGAATGAGGAGTCAGAGAACGTCTTCATTAGTCAGTACAGTAGTTTATGTCTTTCTGAAGTTAGATTAAACCTGTGTAAAGATAGTGAGCGTAATATAAATGATCGCGTCTTCGATGTGATCATGAATGTAGAAAGTTTTGTAAGAGGTAAATAATTTGGTATGGTGTGTGTGTGTGTGTGTGTGTTAACAAAATAGCTCAAACAGTTTTGATCCGATTTTTATTAACTCACTGGAAGTATTGCAGGCCAACCATGGAGTAAACCTGTTACTTTTGAGAATAGGTCAAAGGTCAGGACCACGGTAAGGTCACATTTTGACAGCAAGGTGGACTTAAATAGTTTTTATCCGATTTACACCAAACTTGGTGGTAGGGTTGAGGGCAAGACTAGAATGAAGAGTTTTTAGAAAAGCAATCGATTAAAGGTCAGGGCCACAGGGCAACGTCAGCGTTAAACCCATGTCTGTGTGAACAATATATGAACAGTTTTAGTCTGACGAACCAAATTTTATGAAAAAAGTTGAGGGTCAGCCAAGAGGATGATCAACAGGTTTTTAAAACAATAGGTCACATGACAATCGACGTATGAAGTTTTTATCCGATTTAAGCCAAAATTTGAAGTAGGGTTCA